>NW_026882635.1:0-415182 GCF_032173495.1 Musca vetustissima
GTTAATATCTCAAACAAAAAAGAAAGAAAAAACAAAACACCAGTGTCCACCGATATTTACCCTTGCTGGGTATTTAACCGGGGTCCACGGATAATTACGAGGTAAATAATCGTGCTCGCTTAATTACCTTCCAAGGATAATTACTCAAAAATCTTGAAATTTTCACTGAGGTAATTAAGCGGGGTTTACTGTATTACCCTCTCACTAGAATACTCACAAAGATCTTTCTTCTCGCTGTCCATCACCCTCAAAGTTCATTACCATTCAATGCTTCAATCTATGACACACTTTTCATTAATCTCAAAGTTCATTACCCGCAATGTTCATCAATATTTAAATTTATGGCCTATTTTCCAATTACATCGTCTAATATTTATTGACTAAAACCGTTTTTGTTGACTAAAATTGTTTTTAATAGCTTTTTTAGCTATAAATGTGAGCTAAAAGAGCCTATTAGATGCTACTGGAATTGCTTTTGAACGGACTTGATGAGATCGCTGTGTGTTATATATCGTTAGCTAAAATGCAAAAAGGCGTAACTAAGAAAAAATGGAAAATTGAAATAGACTTTGTAAACATGTAGTTTATTGACATTCACAATATTCATTCAAAAAATCAATTTTCAATTTTTTTTGTTTGTTACGCCTTTTTGCATTTTAGCTAACGATATATAGGATCCCATATGAGCGAAGAGTATTCCACTGTAGGGCTAATGAGCGTTGTGCATAACTTTTTTGGACGTACGGATCCGTGAACTTCTTACTCCAACGTTTAACAAACCGAAGCATTGACTGGCTTTGTTTATTGTTGCTGATATGTGTGAATTAAAATTCTGTGTACAATCCAATAGAACTCCTAGATCCACAAACGTATTAACACTTAATTTAACACTTTCTTGTAAATCTCGTGGGTTTGCATTTCTAGTAATTTATTTCTATTGGTAGACGAATTCAAATCATGGTGTAACAATTCATTATTTGAGATGTCGGAAAAACTGAGGAATAATTTCACATCGTCGGCATTCATCAGGATATTAGAAAATTTATTGTTTGAGGTAATTTATGAATGAAAAAATAGAAGAGTTTTAATCGTAACATCCTTGTAAACAGTATCGGTTTGCATTCTTCGAAGAAATCTCCGATTTACTATGGTAGAAGAAAGTTCGTTTCTGTGAAACATTTTTTTCTGAAATCCATGCTGAGATGTAAGAGAACTCTCTGCCAAAATAAATATTTGTATGACCTTCACAAATGTAATTTGTTTGGTAACAGTGATATCATCTACACCATCTAACGACTATCCTTGACATAAAAATATTGTTTATTTGTTGATATAAAAGTTTCAAACGTTTTATTATCCAAACAGGAAACAGCATCGAGTGTCATAGACTTCACACTAGCACCTTTGCCAAAAATATATAAACCAACACATGGTACAATTATAAAAGGTAACAGCAAATCCCAGCTGATTTGATTCCAACGTAATACTAGTGTCAATATGAATTTGACAAATTATGTTTTTAAAAATCACCCAACAGGAAAATTGGGAACGCATACAATTTGAAATTGTTCTTTATTAATGTGCTCCCGTATTCAATTTACTCAATCTGCCTGCTGGGAAAGTTTGAGGAAGCAAATCTTTCTTGAAAGAATAACTCGCTATTCCCAGCATTGTCATATGTGTTACACATATATATGGCAATGGCTCAATTAAAGGAAAGATGTGGAAGCGATAGAAATATAAATTTGATAGATTTTCATTCATGTTTTTCAATTTTTATTTTGAGGATTCGAAAATATTCCATTTCCAAAATAAAAATAATTTGATGATAATTTGTTTGTTTGTTTACATTTTTCTGTCAAATGAGTTGACACTAGTAGAACTTACAACAACAAATTTCCTTGTGGTTGTTGTATCGTTTTTTGTACAACAACACTTGCTGTTACCTTTTATTATTATACCATGAAACCAACACAACAATTGAACACGAAACAAATGTTTGGATTTGCAAATTGATTTTCAACATTTGCCAAGAATTCTCATGTCTTGATTGATTTGTGATTTACTAAAGAGAATTAATAAAAATATATACATATAATAAACATACACACTTCTACTAGGCTATTTAGCATTTGGCATGCACAGATAAAAGGACATATTATTCAAATAAAAACTATCACCAAAATAAAAATGATGTGTATTCTTGTACCAGGTGATGAATATAGCAGCTGTACCGACAACGATTGTACAAGTGTTTTTTATAATAAACGTTACCTGTCAAATATATTGATTTTATTTATTAGATTTGAATTTATATTATTTTAGGTGGTAATAGAAGGTAGGATATCTTGAAGAGATTAAACAAATTGCAACTCTGTATGTATTAGCTCCTTCCGTCAAACATAAAGTAATAAACGCAGCATGTTGTTGCATACACAAAATATGTATTTTGATTTGATTTGGTTACTTTGCCCTAACTTGTAATAATTATACCATGACTGAATGACTTGTATTTTCCTTCTTCAGGTTGATATTGACAAATTGGACTACAGCCTTTATTTGCCATTGTTTTTCGACGGTCTCTGTGAAACTGAACATCCGTATAAAACCTATGCTCGCCAAGGAGTATCCGACCTCTTATTAGCTGGTGGAGATAAAATAGCACCCGTAATACCACAATTGATTTTACCCTTAAAAAGTGAGTATAAATCCATAATTATATTATTGTTAACCGCCAGAAGGCTTTTGTCAGGAATCGTCAAATTCTTGGAATTCGCCATTTGATTACAAAATGCATAATATGATTTAGAAAAAAGTTCACAGTTATTCAGAAGACTAGTGATTAAAATTCAGATGATGCATCTTCGAAATCCTTACTGAATAAGCTTGTAAACTTTCGGTATCACAACAGTTCGCTCCATCCATATCGTATACGTCACGATAATCCTGTTCATCCAGACGTATACGCTATGGAATGGAGATTTTATTAAATCATATTTTCAACTCGATTTTGAAAATAAAACCTGACATTCCATTAATTTTTCGCTTTTTTTGTTAAATGTCAGATGAACAGAACAAATTAGTTCCGTTCCAGAACCTAAAAGAATCTACTCATTTTACATGTTTTGCAACTTTTTACTCGAAAACCGTTCCTCAACCCACAAAACTGGTAAAACATTGACTCAAATTTAAGAGAGCACAAAACAAAATGGCGTTCTCTTTGAAAACTTTTTACTCGAGAAATTTGGTCGAGTAAAAATGGTAAACAGAAATGCCTACTTCTGATTGGCTGTTATGTTGATTTTGAAGTATCGCCATATAATTTTGGCATATTTACTAGATTTGCGTTCCCGAACAGAGCAATTTTGAAATGTTTTCCCTTTTACTAGATTTACTATTAAAAAAAGTACTGGAACAGACCAATTATTGCATTTGTTTTTGTTTACTCTGACATAAGGTAGAGCATCTTTTGTCAAAAAAGCGAAACTACACATAAACTTGGCTAAAGATACCCTACCTTGTATAATTGTAACATGGAAAGTCGCATAAAGTATATTCAGGTTTTTACTTTTTATCAACCAGTTTCAGTTTTAATGAAATAATTTGTAAAATTTATAAATTTATTCATGGCATAATTATGGAAGGCTGTCTCTTTTAAGGAATAAAATGAAAAATAAATTCCATAAAATTTTATATATTTGTCGATTGGCATATTTTAAATAAATTAAACAAAATATATTTTCTGAAGCTGAACGTTGCTCTCAAGATTTAACCATTGCTGTTATAACTTCAAAATATTCATAAATATAAATTATTTAACAATTTTTGCCACTGAACACATGAAATGCGTACATTTTGAAGCAAGTTATTTTCATTTAAAATTTGAAAGCTGAGTACTGTCAAAAGCAAATTTATGAATAAAATTGGAAACATATGACTGCATGAGACTACCTTGTATAATTATGCCATGAAATTTATTCATGTTGTTAAAATTTATTTATTTTCAATTGTTAGGGATAGGACAAATTTCTTGGTTATTCAGAGAGTGATTTGAATTTAACAATCTACAAAAATCAGTTTTCGCTCAGAAAATTGTGTATACTATTTATTAGATCTAGCCAACTTTATGGGAATTTATTTGGCATATATGCAATGGAATTGTCAATTTAAAACCACTGGGTTAACGAAATCCGGTACAAAGAAAAAGTACTATAATCATTTCATAATTAGGATCGAACAAAGAATGAGAGTTCACATGGCGTAAGAATTATGTATATACAAACAAATATAGGGTCTGTTCCTACTTGGAAGTTCTGGAACACACATATAATTCGACATATGGTCTGTTCCCGTACTGCAAGAATCTACTACTTTTTACTACGATAACAAATTTTCCTTTATGATATCGAAGAAAATAGTAAAATCTAGTAGATTCTTGCAGTACGGGAACAGATCAATAATATAATTCAACTGCAAAGACAGACGGACATGAATAAATTAACACACAAGAATAAATTATATATTTTCGGTGAATATTTCGAGGTGGTATAAAACTGTATGTGTGTAAAATCATTTGTCTCTATAGACAATCCGATCCATTACTTCATATATATATTGTTACGAATATAACTTTAGATTTAAGTTAATTTAGATGAATTCCGTTAATTTAAGAATTTGAATTGTAACGTAAATTTCTACTACGCAGTTTATTTGAATAACTTCACAACAACAACCACTGTATAGATTTTTCTACATCCTTCCATTTCCTCTTTCATTTTCTATTTTGTTATTGTCGTACAATTCTTGTTAAACGTCATTCCTCTTTCTTTGTTATTCCCTCGCCTGTATATGTGTTGTTGTTATTCCTCTTTCTTTGTTATTCCCTCGCCTGTATATGTGTTGTTATTGTAAGTTTGTTTACTCAAGTTTGTTGTTGTTATTGTTCACTCAGTAAGTTTGTTACTCAATGTGTTTGTTGCATTGGTAGATTGTTCGTGATCTAGGTGTTACCAGATCGTCTAGAAACTTCTGTAGCGACAGGCAGGGCTCATATAAATAGAGGGAATGGAAAGGCAGTGAGTCAGTTGTGAATCAGATCGCGAATTGAAACCGTCGTGTAAAGTAAAGTGCAAAGTAAAGTTGTGTGAATAAAGTCATTGTAATAATCGTAATCTGAACGAACCCGCGTTTTATTTGGTACGAACTGTATCGGGAAATAAAACAACGTCTACACGGGAATAAGTGAAGTCCAAGAACGTAACAATTGGTGTCGGAAGTGAGATTACGATAGTACTACGATGAAGTTTAAGGATCTACGAGTGGAAGACTTGAAGAAGGAGCTGAATAAATTGGAATTGTCCTCTACTGGCAACAAGGCTGAACTCCAAAAACGTCTGTTGGATGAGTTCGAGCGCCGTGGTATGAATATCGATACATATGAGTTTGACAGTAAGGATGAAGTGGATTTATCGGAAATGGGCGAATCCAACGGTGGGGAAGTCTCGTCAGTAGCTGCCAGGGGTGACGATTTCAGAGAAATGCTGGCTAAAATGTTCGAAGAGAATTCCAGAAACACGAGACGAATGTTCGAAGAGAATTCCAGAAAGTTAGATGAACTCAAGGCGGAGAATTGTAGAATGTTTGACGAGAAACTCGAGAAAATTACAGAAGTTATTGGAAGGAGAGTGGAAACCGTGGAGGTCCAAATTAAAGAGTTGGATAAGAAAGTGCAGTCGGTCGACGAGAAGATTCTGTCTGTGGATGAAAAATTTCTGGCCCACGACCACAGGTTTACGAATCTGGAGAAGAAAATGTCGGAACTGGAAATCAAAGGTGGTCCGGTCCGAGTTCCTGATAACACGCTAAAAATCAAACCTCCTGTATTCGACGGCTCTACGTCATTCAATGTTTTCAAGTTACAGTTCGAGACAGTGGCTTCTAGAAATTCGTGGAACGACAGCGACAAAGCGGTTGCACTACTTCTGGCATTGAAGGGCAGTGCTGCTGATGTTATACAGAGTATTCCTGTCGCTTCTAGAAGCAACTATGAAGATGTTATTGCTGCACTGGAACGTAAGTACGGTGGCGAACATAAACAAAACATCTACCTTATGGAATTAAGGGGAAGAGTACAGAGGGCAAACGAGACGTTACAAGACTTCGCAGCTGAGGTGGAACGTTTGGTGCTAATGGCGTATCCAGGAGAGAATCACCCATTGCTGGACCGTATGAAAATCGAAACCTTTGTGAATGGCATACGTGACCCTGAGATTAAATGTGCAACATATGCGTCACCAAAAGCGTCGTTTGCCGAAACTGTGTCGTTTGCCCTTGCCCAAGAGACGGCAAGAATGATTGTTAAGCCCCAGACCCACAAGATTAGCCAACTGGAGACCGAATGTTGCGAACACAAATATCTCGTTAGCTTGATCAAGGACGCCATGAGGCGGGTAATAGAAGAAACAAAGTTAGTAGGGATGACTAAGTCCAGGGTTAGATGCTACAACTGCGATAAAGCAGGTCATATTGCGCGCGAATGCAGAGCTAAGCGCAAACGATCCAGGTCATCGTCACCACCTCCAACGAAAGATGGTAGAAGAATGGCTCAACAGTCCACCAATGAGTCACCGTTAAACAGAATCGAGCACAGAGAAGGCGGAAAACACGGTAATGCTGATGCCCTGTCTCGTCGGCCATGCAAGGTGGAATACAGCCACTGCTCAAAGGCTGAGTGCAAAGAGAATATCGTGGATGTTCGACGATTGCAGTTTGAGTCGGGAGAAGATTGGTCGACGGAACAACGAAGAGATCCCATTCTGGGCAAAATAATTTCGGCCATTGAAACGGGCAAGCGACCTAGTCGTAAAGAAATTACCTCCGAAAGCCCTCTTTTAAAATCCTATTGGGCCCAGTGGGACAGTCTACTTATAAAAGATGGCTGCCTATATCGCAAATGGGAAAGTGAGGACGGTAAATCTCACCGGAACTTGATCGTCGTCCCAGACTCCAAAATAAGAGATGTCTTGTCGGAGTTTCACGATGGGCCAAGTGGAGGACATCTTGGCATAGCAAAGACCGCTGAAAAGGTAAAGCAGAGATTCTACTGGGTCGGCTGTCAAAAATCCATTGCCGACTGGATCGCCAATTGTGAAAGGTGCATAAAAGCTAAAGGTCCAACACGGAAGAGTCGAGGCTACATGCAGCAGTATAATTCAGGAGCCCCTTTTGAAAGAATCGCAATGGATGTAGCTGGACCGTTCCCCACAAGCGACTCTGGGAACCGGTATGTCTTAGTGGTCATGGATTACTTCAGTAAATGGCCGGAGGTTTATGCTATCCCAAATCAAGAAGCCAGGACAATTGTGGATGTGTTCAGCAAAAATTGGATTTGTCGCTATGCTGTTCCATCTGAGGTTCATTCCGATCAAGGTAGGAATTTTGAATCAGCAATCTTCAAGGAAATGTGTGACTCCTACGGAATTAAGAAAACCAGAACGACGCCCCTACATCCACAATCAGATGGCATGGTGGAAAGATTCAATCGCACCCTTGAAGAACATCTACGGAAAGTGGTGGACAGTGGCCAACGAGACTGGGATGAGCATATTCCAAAGTTTTTATTGGCTTATAGATCGGCCATTCATGATTCCACATCCCGGACCCCAGCCAAAGTTCTGTTCGGAAATGAATTAAAGCTACCTGGCGATTTGATATTCGGCGCTACCCCAAACGACGATGTGAACCAAGATGAAGACAGCCAAAACTCTTTTAGTAAAGTCCACGATGCAGTCCGACATCGAATAAAAATGGTTAGCAACCGCATGAAGGCAAGGTACGATCGAGCGGCAAATACCGATGGGTTTCAAGAAGGGCAACTGGTACTATTGTTCAACCCACAACGAAAGAAAGGACTATGCCCCAAATTGCAAACGCACTGGGAAGGACCCTACAAGATTGTCACGAAAATAAATGACGTCGTTTATCGCATCCAGAGGAGCGACAGTCCCAGGTCGAAGATGAAAGTTGTACATTTGGAGCGGCTGACCCCCTACGGAACGGGAACTGTGCCTATTCGGGACGAACAGGCTTAAGCGGGGGGCAATGTTACGAATATAACTTTAGATTTAAGTTAATTTAGATGAATTCCGTTAATTTAAGAATTTGAATTGTAACGTAAATTTCTACTACGCAGTTTATTTGAATAACTTCACAACAACAACCACTGTATAGATTTTTCTACATCCTTCCATTTCCTCTTTCATTTTCTATTTTATTATTGTCGTACAATTCTTGTTAAACGTCATTCCTCTTTCTTTATTATTCCCTCGCCTGTATATGTGTTGTTGTTATTCCTCTTTCTTTGTTATTCCCTCGCCTGTATATGTGTTGTTGTTATTGTAAGTTTGTTTACTCAAGTTTGTTGTTGTTATTGTTCACTCAGTAAGTTTGTTACTCAATGTGTTTGTTGCATTGGTAGATTGTTCGTGATCTAGGTGTTACCAGATCGTCTAGAAACTTCTGTAGCGACAGGCAGGGCTCATATAAATAGAGGGAATGGAAAGGCAGTGAGTCAGTTGTGAATCAGATCGCGAATTGAAACCGTCGTGTAAAGTAACGTGCAAAGTAAAGTTGTGTGAATAAAGTCATTGTAATAATCGTAATCTGAACGAACCCGCGTTTTATTTGGTACGAACTGTATCGGGAAATAAAACAACGTCTACACGGGAATAAGTGAAGTCCAAGAACGTAACAATATATATATATATATCGACCTCCATTAAAAGGAAACACAACCCTATACCAATATCGACACTCCTCAATACTTACCAGTACCCTTGGACATTCTCACGGTAATTTCATTCATGTTTGAGTCTTTAATATTTAACTGTAATTCTTCCGAGAGAATAATATTTATTTACTGAGTCGGACTCCAATTAGTATGAGCTTTTGCGAAAGGCATCTGACTTTCTGATTCTTGTCAGAAATTTAAGAACTTTCCTGATATTTTCCGGGCATGTAGGCCTACTACCATAGCTTGTCCACGCTCCCTTCTTCAGGTTACATTCAACAATAACCGTCTCACAAATTCCGATGAACTCTTAAATTTGTTGATAAGTACGAACTGATGTTCTTTTGGAGCCTTCCACCGTACTGAACCAACTTATAATTCCAGAAATCACTAATTTAAGCATGAAATATTTTTCCGAAATCATTTTCTGTGATAATATTTTCACAATCACTGGTAATTAGTAATTAAACGGAGTAATGTATTTGTTTCTAATCATTTTTATATTTTTTGGCAGTAGTCAAAATTGAAAAACAGATACATGCTATTGTAATAAAATCCATTTAAAAATGATCAGTAAGAATCGAAACAGGTGTAGAAACCAAAACATAGTACTTATAACGGTAAAAATAACTAAAATTGTAGAGCTCATCTGTTTAGTTTTGTCCAAGCAAAAATTGAGACAATTCCCTTATCCATAAATTATTTTTTATTTCATAATTAATTTTGCATTAATGCTTTTGTTTTTTTTTTTAAGTGGATAAAGTACCCAATTTAAAACTGAAAAAAACCAAAACGATATCTTTATTTTTGTTTCTTTCGTTTTGGCCGCTAATGTGTATTCAATGTAAACGAACGCCCGTTACCGCAATATGTTATCAAAATCATATGTTTTCGAAACTTAAGCTTTGCACAAATTGTTAAGCATTACTGCATCATTTAATACTCTGCATATATTACAAACCCTGCATACAATACAAACACCACATTCTGCAGTGGTGGAATGCAATTAAACTTAAAGTAACACCCCTTTGGAAATGGAAACAATATCATTTGAAAGCTGATTACTTGAAACTCTGCATGAAACAGAGCAAGTATATGAATCCTATTTTAAACATGAAATTGGAAAACAAACAATTGGAATTCATTTTCAAGATATTTTCCTAATTAAATAAAATTATAAGAATGAAAAAAATTAGCGTTTTATATAATTATATGAATAAATAATATCCTATTACAGAAACTCATTTTATTGTTCCATTAAAAATAAAAAAAATGTTTAATTCATTTCATTAGACATCACGTTGTTTTGCGTCTATAATATGAATTATCATACTCAATTTCTTACTAAATGTTTTGCATAATTTAATTTTATATGATATTAATTTTAATTAATATAATAAAATTTTATTTTCTTCTATCAATTTAATTTTAGATGCCCTAAGTACGAAAAATTTGGAAGTCATGTGTACAACATTGAAGATCATACAACAATTGGTATTATCATCAGATCAAGTTGGTCCAGCACTTGTGCCATTTTATCGGCAATTGTTGCCAATGTTTAACGCCTACAAAGTTAAAAACTGTAAGTAGTTTTCGATTTAATAACCACGTTTTAAATTTAATATATCAAATCAATAATTTTTCTTTATCTAACAGTAAATTGTGGTGATGAAATCGACTATGCCCAAAAGAATAACATGAATCTGGGAGATTTGATTGACGAAACATTACAGGTTCTTGAGCTTCATGGTGGTGAAGATGCTTTTATTAATATTAAATATATGGTTCCAACATATGAATCGTGTTATTTGAATTGAATTTGTTACAGTTTTATTTACTTATTTTTTAAATAAAGTTTAAAAAAACGTAAACCAATTTTATTTCCTTCCACAAATTGTTTCTGTGTTTATTTAGACATTAAATGTGTTTTAATAAAATGAGATGTTTACACCCATGGTACAATAATACAAGGTAGGACAGCTTAAGGTGAATAACAAAAAAGCAACTATATGAAAGGTTATAATTTATTCCCAAAATCCTGTAGGGAATACCATGAAATGTTTGTTTCATCAACCAAAAAGTATTTACTTCCTGTCGGACGCGATAAAAAATCATTTTCATTTCAATTAATTTTGAATATTTTTAAATTTTTATTTGAATTTATTTATTTGACATGGTATTCAAAATGATACACACACATACACAAATATGTATTTTGATTTAATAGAACAAGCCACCTTGAGAATCGTAATGAGCAATTTCGATAGCTTTTGACCATAGCCATATTTTCCGGTCTAAAATTTTACAAAACACAAACATGATGGCCGTTTACTTAATGACATTAGAGATTTTTACCGGGTTTACTATTTTATGAGAATTTTTTGACAATATAAATCCACTGGGTTAACGAAATCCGGTACAATGTAAACGTACTATAACCCCATATTGGTGGTTTGGAGTTTTGTTCTCATATTTACTTTCAAATATTATTCTTGATACGGGAGAATTGCTATTATTAATTTTTTACCGCTTAGGAACCTATTACACCATGGTACAATTATAAAAGGTAACAGCAAGTCTCAGCTGATTTGATTCCAACGTAATACTAGTGCCAATATGAATTTGACAAATTATGTTTTTAAAAAATCACTCAACAGGAAAATTGGGAACGCATACAATTTGTAATTGTTCTTTATTAAATGTGCTCCCGTATTCAAATTACTCAATCTGCCTGCTGGGAAAGTTTGAGGAAGCAAATCTTTCTTCAAGGAACAACTCGCTATTCCCTGCATTTTCATATGTGTTACACATATATATCGCAATGGCTCAATTATAGGAAAGATGTGGAAGGGATAGAAATATAAATTTGATAGATTTTCATTAATGTTTTTCAATTTTTATTTTGAGGATTCGAAAATATTTCATATTCAAAATAAATATAATTTGTTTGTTTAAATTTTTCTGTCAAATTCTTGAACATTGTCAACGTCATTCAATTTTGAGCCCATGTCAATATGCTTTTCGGAAAAATCACAACACTACTTCGGCTTTACTTGCTATTACCGATTCAATAAGACAGCAAATTGATAACCGTTCCAGTTGCATTGTTGTTTCATTAGATGTTACTAAAGCATTTGACCGCATAAGTCATGCCATTTTATTGGAAAAATTGAGGGTTAATTTCAAATTTTCTAAAACTGCATGTAGACTACTTCAATCATTTCTGTCTGATCGGACACAGTATGTTTCCGTTGACGGAATAAATTCTACAATCGGCCATGTCACTTCTGGTGTACCACAAGGATCTATTTTAGGTCCTATTCTCTTTCTTTCATACATTAATGATGTTATTTCTGAAATGGAAAGTTCCTTATGTAAACCTTATGTATTTGCAGATGATATTTTTCTATTGTTCAAGTCATTTTCGTCGGATAAATGTGTTAATTCACATCTTGCTTACATTTCCAATTTACTACTACGCAGCAAGCTTGAAATAAATACTGCAAAGACCAAGGCTATGCTTTTTCACCCAAGAAGCCATATTATTTTAAATCCCAATATCTCAGTAAATGGTCTTACTATTGAAATTGTCGATTCTTTAAAGTGCCTTGGCGTTATAATAGATTCAAATCTTAATTTTACAGAACACATAAATAATATTTCAATGAAAACATGCTTTATCCTGAGAAGACTATATAGTCTAAAAGCCTTCACACCTAAAAATGTAAGGATACATCTGGCTAACTCATTATTAATGTCTTTACTCAACTATGGCATTGAAGTTTATTCTGGGACATGGTCCTACAACATTGCTAACATTGAAAAGGTAGTGCGGAAAATTGTTAGATATGTTTTTCAGCTGGGGATACACGATCATGTACGTGTACTTGAATTGACACCACTTTTTCTGGGTTGCAACTGTAGTGAATATATAAATCAACGTACTGCCCTTCACTTTTACAAGATTATAAAAACACAACAGCCATTATCGTTATTGCGTGAATTCTCTTTTATCAATTCTACCCGTAACGTACAAATTGACGTTCCTCTTATACGGACATCAATTTTTGAGCACTCTTTTTTAGTACGCGTGTATAGGATTTGGAACTGTTTACCAAATTCACTTAGAATGTTTTGCTATTCTTACTCTAAATATAAAAAATTGTTAAAATCATATACAAATGGTGAATTGAATTAGATAGTGTTTCGTACTTTTGATTAATCTTCGCTACTGGGATCCTATATATATATATATATATATATTTATATATATGTATGTTATATTATATTTACAATATTCATATGGCTGGGGGGCCATTCTCGTTTATTATTTTTTTATTACATTATTATATTAACTTTATTACAAATAAAATTATTTTTCTGCCATAGTTTTAGCTTTATATTATGTTAATCTCTCAATACATGTATAATTGGCCTTAAATGGCTTTCTTTGTATTGAATGTAAATAAATTGAAAATTGAAATGATGTTTACACTAGTAGAACTTACAACAACAAATTTCCATGTGGTTGTTGTATCGTTTTTTGTACAACACTTGCTGTTACCTTCTATTATTATACCATGCTATTACACCTGTTTTTTCTCGCACCTACAGAAACCTACTTCGGCGATAACAAACTATCGACATTTATTGTGCAAAAACAGTATCGATTATCTGTCATACCTGTTTCAGCAGCATTGGCAGCATTGGCCATCGGCACTAGGGAATGTTATTAAATAACATTTTCCAATAATTTTCAATAAAAATGAATAATTTTGTGAAAATATTGTAAGTATATGTCATGGAAATGTTAAATTCTATGGGTCACCTTCAATGTCTACACTTTTTCTTTTAGTTTACCCCGCATGGTGGTGGCCAGACAGATGTCGGCCTACCCAAAGCATTATGTCGAACCAATTTTCACCAAAGAAGCTCAGCTGGCCGCTAAAGAACAAGATGAATACAATAAATTGTTGCACGTTCCAACGAAAGCCACCAAAAACGATGAATCTTTGTCGGTGTTCTACAATCCATTCGTTCAGAAAATCATCAACTACATGACCTATGGCGGAAACAAGAAATTGGCTCGTGAACTATTCGATCGTAGCATGGAATGTGTTAAACGCACTCAAATCGAAAGAATCAATTTGGGAAAATTGGAAGGTGCCACCGCAGATCCATATGCCCTATTGGTACAAGCCATTGAAAATAGCCGACCCCTGTTGCAGTTGACCGCCATTAAAAGAGGTGGTGTCACCTATCAAGTGCCGGTACCCATAACCGAAAAACGTTCATACTTTTTGGCTATGAAATGGTTACTGGAAGCTGCACGTGAAAAGGAACGAAAAGTACATTTCCCGGAGAAATTTGCTTGGGAAATTCTTGATGCTGCCTACGGTCAGGGTAGAGTGATAAAGAAGAAAAATGATTTACATAGGCAAGCTGAAAGTAATCGGGCATATGCTCATTATAGATGGAGTTAGATGTATGTTTTTTATTTACAATAAATTCGTTAATGTTTTGAAAACAAAATAATACCCAGATTAGTTGTATATTTTAATTAAAGGTTACTAATTGAGCATTTTGTGGCTGGGAGTCGAGCAATTTTAGGATAGACTCGACCCCGAACATTAATTATAATATGGACCTATATTGAAAAAACCAATAATATTTTTACCCTCTTAGAATCCGGAATACCATATTACCCTTATATGGACACGATTTCAAAACGTTCTCCCATAACATCAGAATGCCAAACTAACGTCGGTTAAAAAATGGGACCAAAAAAGCGGTGTGACTGTATATGGAGGTTATGACAAAATATGAATTTATATCGGAAAATGTTTGCAAATATGCTTTTTGGCAATTTAAGAACGAACCGCTAATTGGAATAATCGGATTATACACATTATCCATCCAGGGACCAACAACACGACCAACTTCGTGCCGAAAGCCCAGCTGAAATAGATGCTTTTGTCCTAGTGCACATGCTTAGAACACCTTAACCACTGCAGTATAAATTTCAATCATCTATGGTCTACAATTAAGGGTCTATCTAGTTCCAAAAGAAATAAAAATCACCTTGCCAATTCCTTCAATAATATTCAGCCAAAAATGTGTCATCTTCGCAGAACAGGATCAAGCGAAAAGTTATCCTGAGATGCAAGAATCTTAAACGAGACCTGCAGCCCCTATCATTTACATTCAGCTAGATAGAGACAATTATCTTCAAATCCAAAGCCCTTGGCACAGACGACATTTCCATGTTCAAGTTAAACAGTTGGTAATTCCTGATATTTGAAAAGTTGTCAGGATTATTCCATTCCAAAACCAAATTAATTTGCCACTAATGGGGAATCCTTCCTCCCGATTTCTGTTCCATCACCAGTAGCCAAGTTTTTAGATTCAAGAAATTATTTCCAAGATTACGAATGGTCTCAATCAGCGACGACCACATGAACTGATCATTGTAGCTGCCTTAGATCTGTCCAAGCCGTTCGATAAGGTCAATCATTCCGAACTGATATCCGATATCACAAATTCCACCTCCAAATATTGGATTAATATTGGCGAAGTAAGTGCGAACATTTCCAACTATTTAGTCAACATCAACAACTTCTTCGGGTGCGCAATATAAAATTATCCAGTACAACGTCTACTTTGTCCCTTTTCACTTCCTGGGAGCAAGACATTTCCATCGAATGTAGGCGTATCCCCATCATCCATAATCCCAAAATGCTTGGCCTTCGATAAACTCCTTGTATACAGACTATCACTTTGAGTGGCACTATTTTTGTATCGAATACTGATCGACAACCATGAATATATATCCCTGGTTGCCTCAATGAGAGGCTAAATTATCACACAACCAAAATTTTTGCAAGAGTGTCATTCAAAGGTTATAGTGTGTGTATCTCCTAGCATTCCAGAAAATGAAAGCTAGCAATAAAGTTCTGAAAGTTCTGTCTGCCGTATCATCCCAACTATCGCAAAGTTATGGCAGATCCACCTCCTCGACACATCCGTCAGGACTTCAGGACCTATCGTGAAGGCATCCAAGACGTTATTCTATCAGACGTTAACAGATTGTCGATAGTGAACGCGATGAAATCTGTACACTAACTGCCATGAAGTCCTACTCCAACATCCTCCTGCATCATCCTGGAGAGTGAGAGGCTTCTTCCTAGGCAAATCCTTTCAATTCTGACACAACTAAGGTCCGGATACCGCAATGTTCTCAACTCGTATCGTGAACGCATTGGCATCCCTCCTGCCTGTAAAATCCCCACGACTCACGCCATCTATTCAATTCTCCGTCCGAGCCAAAAAGTCATAATTCCACCGACTACCCTCTTCAAATCCTAATTGCTAATTAATATATTTTCCATTTCCTTGTTCTATTTTTCTATCAATATTTTCAGGATAGATCTTCCATCTACAACTCATAATGCAATACTACCGCCAATTTGTTTGAAGAATGTCCTAGGCAAATAAAAATACATACAATTTGGCAATACCAAAACGTGGCCCGTTAGATGGCATTTCCAATACCAAAAATCCCAAGGGTATTTGCGATGTATGTGCAAAACGTTTTTCTATTTTTAAATATAGCTAATTACTACTCGGCTTGGACAATACTCAAATTCCTGTTAAACGAATTTAATAATTACTAAGGGTTTATCGTAAATATATTGGTAGACAAAGGTGCTTAATTTTTGGGTGCTTTCCGGACATAATCTAAACATGTATCGCTAAAAGGTTTTACCATCTCATAATTTTGTCTCTAGCACCTTTACTCTATTTGCTAAAAATACAGTCATTTTGTTGTCAAAGATTTGAAATATTTAAATAAAATTATATAATCCCTTGGAAATTGGAAAATTATATTATCAGTAAGATGTTACAAAATGAGTTTGAAATCTAGTTTTTGCAATTATTTTATTGTGCATAAACCCCGATTTAAAAGTTAAAGTAATAAATAAAACACACTAGTCCAAGAACAACAGATTCATAAATGCTGTAATGCCTGAATATTTTGTTTTTATTTCATATAAATCTACAATACATGACCTATTCCACAATATCGAACAATTGTATCGCCCCTTTTTGTACATTTGTTCAACACTATGGAATCGCCGTGCATAAATATTCAATTCATTTACAGCTTAGCATGCATGGAGTATATATTTTAATTAGCCTAAATAATGTAAATATTTATAAAAGAAAAAATAAAACATTTTATAAAGGGAACACACATAAAACATTGCAAATAATCTCTTAACTTAGGTTTTAAAAATTTTAATTTTCAATATGACTTCTTTTGTTTTCAATAGTTATTCCAAAAAATAAACGGCTTAGTTCTTTTTAAAATTCCACTCCATGCAAGAGGTAGCAGCCATTGCTATATTATGAGCAATGAGCTGGTTAGCAACAGCAGATGATCTGTAAATAAATGAAATACTATTAAAATCTTGTCATAAAAATAAATAATAAAAATTTATTTTTACTCACTGCTGTTGCTGATTATAATAACGATCATGCGAAACGATTTCATTACTCTTAATATTGTGGGGTGAATAACGATTGTAGAATCCCCAAATAGAATTCATTAGCTTTTCGTTATACTTGACTGGGCTATATTCCATCACTGTAATATATAAATAAAAAAGTAATGCATTTTTTTAATAACAATTGAATCAGATATTAGCTATTTTTAATGTTTGTTTCCCTCCATATACTTACATTTTTTATTACCGTTATAGAACTTTGATTCGTTCTTATCGCCACCGGTTTTCATGCGTGACACTATAAGATCACGATCACGATATTGTTCACGCAATTTGCATGCAACAAATGCTCCCTGAGGTAAAGCTGCCATTTTTGCACAGTCTGAAAAAAGTGGAAAAATATTCAAAATTAAAAATAGATAATAAGGATATTAGAAAAATAAATATGTAAACAAATATTAGATTCGTTCGTTTAGTCTGGGTTTATACATTCAACTTTTGTAAGCAACTCTGCTGAGTTCTTTGAAGTAAGAGGTATAAGAAGTGACAAGGGGGAATAAATTCAAAAGAGAATCGAAGAGAGCATCAGCAGAGTTGCTTAAAAATGTTGCATGTATAAACTCAGACTTATTTCCCAGTAACATTTACTCAGTAAGAATTTGCAGAGAGTAAATACGATTTTTTTCGTTCTCAGGAGAGAAAATTACAAAAGGTAAACGAAAAACATCCAGTAAAAAGATTGTATAGACACAGCTAATTAAAACAATAAATAATTTGGCGCAAAAATAAAACAGTATTTTTATTAAAAAAAAGTGGATAACAGGAGGAAAATTGATGTTGTTTATAAATACTTGCGTTTTCTTCATCTATTTGCAGCTGATGGTACAAGAAAATTCTTACTGGGTAAAGAAGTGTAAGAAGTTTCAAATTCTCAGTAATACATCTGTCAAATCCGATATTTTGTACAAATTATTGAATAAACGAAGTCAAGCATGCGGTGTTTTAAAAACTAGAAACTAAAATATATTGGGTAATTCGGTATATAGGGGAGACTGGGGCACCTTCGGCACTTTTTTTTTAGAGCTCTATATCTCAGTACTTATTCAACATATATAACAACTTTATGGCTGATTTTTGTCCTCTGACACTTAATTATAAAAAATAGTACCAAAAAGATATAAAAAAATAGTATTAGTTAAAAAATTTTACAGTTTTTTAAAAAAAGTCAAATTCGCCGAATGTGCCCCAACCCGGGGTACCTTCGGCATTTGATGGGGCACATTCGGCACCATAGTCATAGCCGGGTAATTGTCATCGCTATCAGTCTGGTTGAAATTCTGATCCTCTAAAGGCTCTATTAGGTTTTAATACGCCACACAATGTTTGAATTATATGGCTTTATTTTCGAGCGGCGGACGTTTGCATCTCAAGGTCGCACACACCATCAGAAATAGGGGTTTTCTATCGCATTTTCGTCAATACAAGCACGTTTGATCTTATATATGCAATTTCGAACCATATTAAAGGATTAGTTTTAAAAACAAACTCAAAAACCTTTTACGGAAATAATATTGCACAATCTGTATATGGCCGAATGTGCCCCACTTTGAACTGCCGAATGTACCCCGAATGTACTTTTTATAGTTTTTTTCATTGTTTTCGATCAGATTTGTAAAAAGATTATATTTTTAAATATTTTTATAATAATACACATCGTAGTTAACCACTTTTTAATAATATTGTCTTAAAAATTTTAAAAGTTTTATACACGAAATACTTACGAAATGGAATTGAAATATTACAGAAACATCTATAAAAATACAAAAACCTATGTATCTAAATAAGCTTATTAGCTAAAAATTTCAAACTTTGTGTCAGTTATTTATTTCGATATTCGATACCTATGTATCGAAACTAGTGATGTACGGTGAGAACTTCATATCGAAAACGCGATTGCCGAAGGTGCCCCAGTCTCCCCTACCTTTATGGGCGGATGTTGAATAATGAAATATTTTTCTTTTAAGAGGCAAAATGTCACATTAGGATCAACGACAATTCCGTAAGAAAATCGAAAATCGCCCAATATTTTAGTACAGTCGTATTGAATAATAACCCAGTAATACCTAAAACCGTACATTATCCTCCAGTGCAAACCTCCACTGGATGAGACCGCACTGATGAATTGAATAGGGTAAGTTGTAATGTGTTTTGGGCAAACATTTTGCACAATGCCATCATTACGGGTCCAATAACGAGTCAACTGGCGGCGGTGTGTGGTTTCCGACATTTACATAGTATTGGGAAATGACTGATGCATTAACTACATCAGTTTTGAATATTTTTGTTCTCTCAGAAATCGGTATCTATATTCTAGATTTTTCAGACATGCTTCGTGTTATTTCCATCCATCTTATGGAACGACTACTGGAACGAAATCATATTATAATTGGTGGATGTTTAGTGTATTGAGATTTTAGGAATTCTTGCTGGGCAAATTAACTCTGTAATCGGTTTCAAGCTACATCAACTGATTTTTAAAACTTGGACTAAATTTTTATTATTATGACACGGTAGATAGCGTGCAAGCAGAAACTGTCTAGACAACAACAAATTATGTTGCTTGACTGACTCATCTGGATACACCCTGTTGCAATTTGGAGCGAATTTTTTTGAGTAGTTGCAAGGATCTCTATTGTGAGTCATTAAGGAAAGAGAACTACACCGGAGCAGCATAATTAGGGATGGAACGAACGATGGTCTTGTATGTCCTTTCTTCACCTTATGATCGAGGCTTATCTGGATACACCCGGAGTGCATAATTTTGAGTAGTTTGCAAGGATCTCCATTGTTAGTCATTAAGGAAAGAATACCAAATCGGAGCAGCATAATTAGGGATGGAACGAACGATGGCCTTGTATGTCGTTTCTTCACCTTATCATCGAGGCTCATCTGGATACACCCGATTGCAATTTGGAGTGCATTATTTTGAGTAGTTGCAAGGATCTCCATTGTGAGTCATTAAGGAAAGAAGATCAGTCCGGAGCAGCATAATTAGGGATGGAACGGACGATGCCATTTTATGTCGTTTCTTCCCCATGCCCCAGCGAAAGCTTTTAGAACTTTATTCCTAGCATTTACCTTCCGGTTGACTTAGTTGGAATGCTAGCAGAAATGAAGGAGGTTATCGTCCAGGAAGTGAAAAGTGACACAGAAGGCTTTACTCTCGGAATAAGCACTTACGACGTCAATGTTAACGCCGAACGAAATAACCGTACAGTCATCGACGTACGGCATCTGGTAGAAGAATGTGGAGTTTCACAAGATACATATTGAACAAAATGGGAAATAAGACACCGCCTTGAAGGCGCCTCCCACTTTGATCTTAAGATATTGGAATTTTTGGCCACGGAACTCAACGAAGGCTTGCCGACCATTAAGGTAGTTGGCAAGCCATAATATCATTCTTAAAAGATGACTTTGTTATATCGAATATCAGCTCGGAATAATCGACCGTATCGAACGCCTTGAATATACCTAAAGCTACCACAATGCTCCGTTGACTAGTCGTCGCTGATTGAGGCCATTAGCAATCTTGAAAGTAATTTCTTGTCAAGTCCTGATTGTTCTATATGTTGCCCTTAAATCAGGGACGTAAACAATAGGTGGCTAGGCTACTGGTTAAAGAAAAGAAATCGTACGTAGAATTCCCCATTAGTAGCGAATTAATCTGGTTTTAGAATTGGAATAATCCGAGCAACTTCCCAAATATCAGGAATTATCAACGGGAAAATCGATAATTCGTGGATTTTGGCTGCTGGTGAAAGAAGAGAAATCGGGCGGTAAGATTTCCCATTGGTAGCGGATTTATGTGGTTTTAGAATTGTAATAAACGAGCCCTATTGCACTAAGCTTCTTTAACATGAACATAGAAATGCATTCTGGACCAAGGGTTTTGGACGTCTTGGATGTGGAGACAATTGCCTTTACCTCGCTGTATGCAAGTCTCGTTTAAGATTGTTGCATCTTCGGATAACTGCTCACTTGATCCTGTTGTGCTTAGATGGATGCTCAATGCGCAGAACTGTAATGCACATTTTTTGGCATCTGAATAGGTGAATGTTATAGAGATTTTTATTTCTTTGGAACCAGATAGACTCTTAATTGTAGGTCATAGCTGCTTGGAATTTACATTGCAGTGGTTAAGGTTTCTAATCGTTTAGAGCCCCTAAAACATCTATTTCAGCACGAAGTTGGTCGAGCTAATTTAGTCTCATTAGAGGAATTTCATTCTTTTAGAAGAAATTCAGGGAATATTTTCTCACCCTTTCTGGCATATACGGGTGAAAACAAAATCGGATTATATCTGGTTGGCAATGAGAATTCCTGTATTAAATACAAGATATCCGAATAGTCGTTCATCCCTTCCAATTCCTGTACAACGTGGATTTTGGGCATAGAGAGTAGCCATAAAAATTAGGATACCAATAAATTTCCCGATCAAAAAATAATTAAACTTTGGAGACAAAACAATCAAATATCTTAAAGATCATGGTCTATTTTATCCCACATGTATAAACTTATATTATTAACATTGAAAATATTCATCAAAAATATTCACGTTATTAAATATTTTTGCATTATTTTCGATCCGACACAAAAGCACACCACATCAAACTTATGGTATCTGTTCAAAATAAAACCAAAGTTCAATAGGATTGACCTTTACTGCTGATAAGACCTACAATACAAACAAATGGGGAAAAAAATTGTAGGTCGGTATTTTTTCCGTTACCAGATCTTCTCATGGCTAAACGTAATGAAACTATTTTACTGATCAGCATGCATGATAATTATAATAGTAATAATTACAATTATATTTTAATTATTACAGCGAAGGTTAAGAGGCACATTTTCTTCTCATATATTTGTATTTATTTTTTTATTTATTGATTTGATTATTGATTTCATCTCATTCTAATCAATACACACACACACAAATTTACCTTGGCAAATTTCCAGAATATTTAATATCACTTGCTTCTTTAGATAATTCGAATCGCTTTTATTTTGAATTCCAATGCAATTGTCATTCAACTGCAACAACAGTTGATGTTGCAAGTCCTTAAGGTTTTGAGATTGTTGTGGTGTGGGTAGATTTAAACTTTGCACAGTCACCATTCAAAATGTTTTCGAATTTAACACCGATATGTAATAAAAAACCGTTAAATTTATTTCGTTATTTTGTTGTTTCCTTATAGCGCCAATTTGCAAAGAAGCACACACAGAGACACCGTACGGCCCGAAAGTTGAAACGTTTGTGAAATGCTGCCTTCGTGCCCGACGACTATTTATACTTCATCTCAATTCGGGGTCTTTGGTTGTTGTCGTTGATAATGTGCAAAATACAGAGATAATATTGAGTGAATTTTATTGTTATATAAAAAAATAGTAAAGAAAAACAGAATATTACTTATTGTACAAAATAATAGTAAGTGGGATTATAAAAATGTAACTGAAATCATAACATTAAACCAGGAATTTTATAGCCCCTACAAAACTATGTTTATATCATTTTAAAGTACTCCCTTTCTTTGTAATTTTTCGGTTATCCTATGTACCGTTACTATTGATGTTGTTGTTTTTGCTGAAGGACAGACGAAACTGGCCGAGGCTTTAAATGACAGTTGCTATTTTTTCTAAACTATGTCCCATTATATGATTTTAAATACAAAATTTTAGATATTTGTTGCCGACAAAAAATTTTTTGACACTGAAAGTGTTAAAATGAGAACTTCCACAGCACATTTCTTTGGAAGTATGGATTTAAAAAATACAGAAAACTCCAATGGTATCTACAAAACATCCCAGACACACATGCAGGGAAGTATACATAAATTTCTCAAAATGATCCGTGATGGCATCATAAACGTGACTAGTTCTCCGTTTTCTGAGCGAAGGTAAATCGCTTTGGACTTGCAATTAAAGATTTTTTATTGCTGTAAAATGTTTTACGGGTCATATCAGAACCAACTCCTTTCGTTTTAAAAGTTGAATATATGATGACTTAGAATGGCGCCCAACAAGAGAATCGGACCCACGACCTTAAGATGACTGACACAGTAGGGCGAAATTGCATTCATGTAAGATAAACTACATGATCGATGATCGATATACTACATTCCCACCATAGTGCGACGCGTTTCGCCATTGGTTAAGCTGTTCAACAGACATATTGGGCAATGTGGCTTACAAAGGCCGTTACCATAGCCCAATAATAATATCATCCAATTGCCATTATTTTTGACTTGAACGTAGAAGAAAACGAACAACATTTGAGAGATGTCAAAGGAACCAGGGTTCAGATCCCTGCCGGAGTTAAGCTGAATTTTACAGTTTTATGACTTTTTAGGGCGAAAGACTATTTATGTGTACGATTCTCGTATCCAGTAAAAAATATAATTACAATAAACATTTAACCAATTGATTAAAAATCAGCTGATTGCGCTTTACTGAGTAAATCTGTCAAATCTACTCCTGAATTCACTCTTTTTTACAAAACTTTTTACCGTGTTAACCTACTTTATGAGGATTTATTTGACATATATGCAAAGGAATTGACAATTGAAACCCACTGGATTAACGAAATCCGGTTAAATGTGAACGTACTTTTAGTATTAAAATGAAATTAAGTGGATTTATCAGCTGTTATTTGTTTACGTATACAATCATATTTCACTGCTTTAATAATTTCTATAACTAATTTTTAATCGATATTTTTATTTTGTAATTTTGTTTGGAATTGCTCTCCATTAGGTCAGAAAAAGTAATTAAATTATAGTAATATTTATTATAAATGTAATTTTTTGTTAGGCAGTTGTGGTTAATATCGACTAACCGGATTTCGTTAACCCAGTGGGTTTAAATTTTCAATTCCTTTGCATATATGTTAAATAAATCCTCATAAAGTAGGTTAAAAAGGCATATACATTAAAACTTTCTACCGGGTTAACATTTACGATTTTATAAGGCATATTTAATTGACATATATGCACAGACATATATGCACAGTTATTGACAATTGAAACCCACTGGGTTAACGAAATCCGGTTAAATGTAAACGTACTATAATCCGGTAAAATTTTTTTAATTTTATTTTTTAATTTTTATTATTTATTCATTTATACAAAATATTTACATCATTAGCTTAAGGTAATATTTAGAGATGGTTATTATAAAAACCTTACATCTATAATTTATATGCTATTGAATATATTGCATTTCGTACTTATTAAGGCTTAATGGAGAATCCGGTTAAAAAATTCTAATGTATGTGCCGTTTTATATGTAGACAATGCAATATCAATACCATTTACCAAACAACAATATGTATGTCTATATTGCTGACAAATTGTCTATAACGTATTTCCGATCATTATTTCGCTTGTTTAAGTTTTGTAAGTAAACAATATGCTTAGCAACAGCAGCTGGGATTAATAGCTTAAAATTTTTTGTGTTTACACTTAAATACTGATAAGAATGAATTTTTTGTCATCCTTCTGCATTTACGTGACAGATGTGAATTTATGCATAATACATATTTTTCGAGACGTGTTAACGGTATTATAAGCAAACATAAAACAATGTCAAGAAATGCTATGCGGTTTAATAAACCCAAAATAAATAAATTGGAATTACCACGAGTTCTTTAAAACCGTAATCGTTTTTCCCTTTATACATTTCATCATTCTGAATATGCTGATAACCCACTCAAATGAATTGCTAATCTTGTAAATTATAAACAAATAATATTAATACATTAGTTATATAAAAATGTGGAATAATGGCATCAAAGGATATCTTTAATATCCAGTGGAAAATATTACTCATAGAAATGTACGCACAATATGTGTTGTGTGCAAAAAGTAAAGCATAATTTATAGCTGATGAAAAATTTTAAATATTTTTTTAATTTATATTGAAAATTGTTATAACTTAAAATAACATATGTTTTTATGTATTTTTGATCTAGCGGAGATCAATTCCCATTAGAATTATCAAAATGAAAAAGAATTGCCACATAATTTATAAAACCATTGAAATGTTTATGTATACGTAAACAAATCATCTTTATGTCTTTATACCAGTCTAAACAGCTAGGATTTGGTACCTCGACTATCGATTTAGTACCTCGACTATCGTTTAGACTAGTCTCCTTAATCAACTCGATTTGTTATAGTACGTTTGTATTATACCGGATTTCGTTAACCCATTGGGTTTGAATATGTCAAATAAATCCTGATAAAGTAGGTTAACCCGGTAAAGAGTTCTAATATAAATGCCGTTTTATGTTATTTGTAAAATGGTAATTGCTTCCCTGTCTCTTGTAAACACAGAATTCGGCTTCATATACGGCCAAGCATTGTGCAATTATTCAAGGTATGCCATAGCAGCTTATAAATTAATTTTTTTTTCATATGTTATGCCTAAGTCGTATACATAATGAGTGACTGTAAGTTTAGTGTTTTTAAAAATATAAAATTCTACTAAATTCTAAAATCCATTTGTTTACAGATTTGAATTTGGTAAGACAACATTTATGATTTTGAAAAGAAAACCGGACATATTAAAAATATGTCAAATGAACGAAACAACTTGTTGAATTTTTTTATTCAATCTGACATTATAACCCACAACTTAGAGATCTATTTTTTCTTTGTTGACAAAAGTTGTATAATTGTACCATTCTGTCAAGTGTTTTAAACCTTAGGGTTCATTTACACCGGACATGTTTAACAATATCGTGATTTATTTGACATATATACAGAGGAAATGACAACTTAAACGACTATTAATGATGATTTATAATAAAACATGGTCGTTTTACAATTTTTTCACAATTTCACTTTTGACAAAATTCAGTTTTCAAAATGAATAAAACTTCCTTCGAAATGTACGCACATCTTGTTTTTAGCGGCAGATTTAGATCATTTATATTTATGAATATTTTCAAGTTATCTGCCTCTGTACTTACTTAGCTGGCTTATGACAGAACAGTTGTTCCATAAGCCAAGCTTAAAAAGACTTACAGGCGCGTTGGTCTTGTGCGCATCTCATCCAATTTGAGGGACCATTTTCCGAGATGTTCTCTACTTGATATTTCCATCGAATTCGTGACCTTCCCCTTCTGCGTGGACCATCACTTGGCTCGCTTTTATATGCACTTTGAGCTGAGGCAACTTCATCCATTCTCACAGGATGGTCTAGCCAACGTAGTCGCTGCAGCTCGATCCGTCTGACTATGTCGATGTCCGATAATAGATGGTATAGATCATGGTTCATTCGACAATATTCACAATCGACGCAGATCGGCCCATATATCCTCCGGAGAATTTTTCCCTCAAACAGTCCAAGAGCTGCCTCATCTGCTTGCGCAAATACCTATGCTTCAGATCTATACAATAGCACGGGTAATATAATCATCTTGTAGAGTGTGAGTTTTGTCTGGCGAGAGGTGGCCTTGCTTTAGAGTTGCTTACTCGTACCATAGTAGCATCTGTTAGCCAACACTATTCTACTCCGGATTTCAAAGCTGATTTTATTAGTTTTGTTTATGTAGGTACCGAGGTATATAAAATTGTTCACTACGTCGAAGCTGTAGTTTTCAAATTTCACAGTTGGTCCGAGTCTACTGCACGTTGATACCATCAGCTTGGTCTTATCGCCATTTACTGCCATTCCCACGTTAGCAGACTCCTTCTTAATGTTTCAAAGGTGGCTGTTACCGCTCGCGATGTCCGACCCATTATGTCTATGTCGTCGGCGTAGCTGAGTAACATATGTTGTTTGGTGTACAGAGTGTAATTTCTGTTCACATTTGCATCTCGTATGATATTTTCCAACAGGATGTTGAACAGGTCACACTACAAACGGGGCTCCGAGAGGTCCTTTCCTACTTTAACTGCTGACATTGTACCAGCCTATTAATTTTGCAGTAATGCCAAACGCAGACATGGCCTATAGATATAAGTTGGAACAGAAATATTATTATGTTAAGAAGAATGGGCAGCTTAAGAAAATATAAATATGAAATTTGTTGAAAATATGCCAATTGATATAAATAAAATTTTATAGAATTTATTTTTAATTTAAAATTGATGTATGAGCTACAAATCAAAAAGGGTTGCCATTATATATTTCTCAAATAAGACTACCCTCCATAATGTTTGCACTCTCAATTTAATTTTGACATGTCGTTCATCTTCTAGCTTTAACACCAAAAAAAATGAATGATAACACATGTCTGAATAATCGATCGCAAAAAGCGAAAGGCATGAAAAACGTGTCCCGTATATATCTGATTAAATTTGTAGAAATTGTGTTGTTAACTTTCTGAATATAATCTGTCATTTGTCTACCCGACATTGGGCTATTGACTTTAGTCCATTGATATTTGGCTTGCAGTTCGTTGGTTTTATAAAGCAACCTTATCAATATATTTTTAATAATAATTTACATTTTATTATCATTTACGTTTTATTTCTTAAAGTGAAAAGTATTATGTCAATTAAAATAATCTCCAAAAAATTAAATATTTTTTTTATTTCAAAATTAAGAATTCGTTAAGTGATTTACAACCCTTTTGATTTGAGAAACAGAATTAGACAGATTTGTTAAATTTAGCAAATATAATTTATTAAAATAAACTATTTACCCATTTCATTTGAATCAATATTATTTCATATAATACTGATGCGAATCACATTGAATGGAAGATTCCATTCTATTTTTTACAATAAAATTGTACAAACAAATACCGCATTGTGACGACGAAGTCTCAGTAATGACAACGAACCGCTACATGTTAGGAGGGCAGACATGATATTCCATTGACGAAGGCCCCATAGAATTCCAATTTTAGGGATAGTTTTACGTCACGGACGTTAAGGTCAATTTTCGTTTTAAGATAATCAGTATTATTTCTGCAAATCCACAAACTAGATTTAAGCAGATTTCTGTCTACTTTTTTATTTGTGGTATTAATGCATACTGTCTTGTCACGTAGACATTTTGATAATTATTATTTTTTCTTGTTTATTTTGTTTTGTTTGGTGGGAAATAAAAATTTCGGCAATGTATTTAAACAAACGTATACAACCATGCGACCTCAAAGTTCACACCTGCTATAATAGGATGTTTACACTTGAACAACACCAATTCAAAATCAGTGACATATTACAAATACCCTACAGATGAATAGTCATAAAGAAGTATTACAGTAGCTTTTTTGGAAAAAAATAGGCACCAATGATGTTTATTTCTGTGAGAATTACAGAATATAGCGTATAATACTTGCCACATTTTAGATTTGACCCGCTCAGGCTATCTTGTACATGCTGCAAGGTTAACTCGAATTACCAGGGCGTACCTTCACTGTAGAAGAAGACAGGTTTAACCACGCTTCCAGTCATAGCATCCATACCTTGGGATTTTCTACTTCTAAACCAGCAGAAGCAGTCCACAACTTTTATACGATTCAAACTCGAAGGTTCTCCCAATTAATCGACAAGTGAATCCGGAAATAAAGTTTTCAGCAAAATCCACCTCGAGTTGGTTCTCTGTACGAATCTCAGCAAATTGTCTTCTTTACTCCAAGTCAGCTGCTTCTTGTACCTCCTAAGAGCAGCAAGGAATTCGGATTTACGCTGAGTAACGCATTGGTTCACCTGGATCTTTGGGAAAAAATATTGACATCCCTCGCTAACACCTATTCACTTCTCTCGGATTCAATTACGATGGCCAACTGTGTGCTTGGAAATTCTGAAGAATCACAGCGAGGAAGTTATGTAGATTTTTCTACAGTACATCCTAAGAAATTTAAAAAGGTTTATAAAATAAATTATGGTACGTTTACATCGTACCGGATTTCGTGAACCCAGTGGGTTTCAATTGTCAATTCCATTGCATACATGTCAAATAAATCATCATAGAGTAAGTTAACCCGCTAAAAAGTTGTTATGTAAATGCCGTTTTAGACCCAATGCATATTAATACGACACAAGGTATAGTATCAAGGCTCACCGAAGTAGGGTATAAAAGATTCCTCACGACCAATTATAACGCCGTTTTTTTTCAATTCCCCAAAATGTGTGTTTCCTTATCAAAACAACTACAAACAAAAATAATGTATTTATAAGTGTGCCTAATAATATTTTGGTTTTAAAATGTCATAAATTTTTGTTTGTTTTCAAAATGAGAGTCATATTAACATCAAAATTACCATTCTGCTCGTGTTTTATAATCTATAGGTGCAGATTTTCCATATATTTTATTGTTGTTGTTTTTTTTTCAAATGTAATGCCTAAAGACTCGCTGTGTATAAAATCAATAAATATAAAAACAAGTATCATCTGTTCTCAGTTATATGCTCGATTAAATCTTTTGTCATCTGATAAGGTCTTCCGTATTCCAGGAAGATATTCATAAGTCTGAATGGAAGCTGGACACGTTTACCGATGATAAGTACGAACAGATTTAGAAACAAAAGCCAATTATTAATTGAATACAGCTTCATGGCTACATATATACAATTTTTTATGTATTATTTAAATATGTATATGTGTGTAGTTTGAACTATTAATTGCGTTTTAAAAATTAGAAATAATAAAGACGGCAAGATCAGACATCTGCTACTCTACTATTATACTATATAAAATTAAATAAATTATGTCATTTAAGATATTTTCATTGGGAAAACTCATTAATAAATGCCAAATGTTTCAATTCTTATACGTTTAGGACCATATATTTTATCGGATGTATTTTATTCAATTGTTTATATAGATCCATGGTAAAATAATAAAGGTACACCTAAGTCTGTTTTTACACGGTAGATTGGTTCCAGATGAAGCTGTGTAAAAAAGACATTGATCTTATACATAAAGGGAATTCCCCTAAATTAGTGTTATTCACATTTGCTTTGACCAGTAAAAATTGTTTGTACGCGCTAAAGGGCAATTCACTTAAATCTTTAAGCTAGTGTTCGCAAACTATCGATGGTTTCAGACTTTTTTCTCTCATAAATACTTTTTAGTGATATGAATACTTCGCAAAAATTAAATTTGACAAAAAAATTTAAGTACATAAAATTTCAAATCGTTCTAAATGGAATAAAATCGTCTAAAAAAATTAAAAATATTCAATTTTCAAACAGTGTACAAAAAGACCGTGTAAAAACAGACTTAGGTGTAGTCTCATTTCGAAAATTTGAATAAAACAGTGCACTTTTTGTATCAGAGCACGTCAAATTCAACATTAATGTTGTTTTTGTTATTGAATGTCATTAAAACAAAAAATTTTTGTGTTTTTGCAAAATAGTCAGGCTGAATCCCAGTTTGTTGTTTTTATAAAAAACAACTATTTATTAGTAGGGAATCTATAGCATTGTTTGCCGAGGGGTAAGGCAAGGAAGACTATAGTTTCGGATCACGCCACCGATCTTCATCAGTTCCCTTAGTTTTTTGTTGGGATATTCTCCCCAGAAGCTATTCCTTCTATACAAAAAACCTTTCATACCCAAATGTCTCTTGTAACAAAGTGAAGTACTTAGCTGACCAACGACATAAACTGCATGGCGCCTCACTTCGAGGTTAACAAGGCATTATAAAAAACAACTATTTATAAGTGGGGAATGTATATTCCTATTTATTAGTGGGGAATGTGTATTCCTATTTATTAGTGGGGAATGTATATTCCTATTTATTAGTGGGGAATGTTTTTTATAAAAACAACAAACTGGGATTCAGCCTGACTATTTTGCAAGAACAAAATACAAATGGTATCCCAAATAAACCGCCAACAGTACTGATTTTTTTTTTTTTTTTTGTTTATTTACACAATTGTGTTTAATTTCGTTAGTTCGAAAAAGAAAATAATGAAGCAAATCAAATATTTCAACGTACAGCAAAATGCGGCGATGGGAACAGAAAGGAAAACCAACATAAGCATTTTTAATTAAGGAGGCGTTCAGCTATTCCAGAGGGAGAGATTTGGTTCATCTATAAGAATATTCAACACTTCAATTTAATTTAGCTTACAAGCGCCTAAACAGAGGTGTTTAACAGTTTCTGTTGTTCAATTTGTATTATTCAATTCAATTTTTACGTACCACCCAACATCCAGAATCAGGTGAACAAAATAACTGCTTGCGAAAGTATCTTCAAACCTGGTGGTAAGGTAATGGGAGGCAAACGCATCGCTCGCACTGTTTGCTCCATTTCGGAAAAGCAATAGGTGAACTTCACACCCGCTCCAATGTTCATTCATAGGTATATAAATTCAAACGCGCAGGTGGAAGTCGTCCCAACTATGCTTATTCAAAAAATATATATATACAAAATCAAATAAAGAAGACTTTCAACTTTAAGAAGACTTCCAGCATTTCTTTAAAAACGCACCCAGATCTTTATCCCATTCAAACTCTGTTGTCTCAAGCTCTCTAATAAGATATCCAGCTCTTCTATAAGAAGACCTTAATAAAACACATTGGCGGCTTCTAAAAAAGGAATTTAATTTTATTTCACAACCATATGTATTTTTTCTGGAATATGTGCAGCTTTTTTTAAAATGATGTTGTTCATCATCATTTGCACGTTTAAGATGTTCCGCAACCATGTTCATATTGTGCCAACATTCCATCCCATTGGGAAATAATATAATTTGCTTTAATCGTTGCTAATATATGAAATTAAACTACAATATAAAACAAAAATTCAACAAGCCGTTTTATAAATATTTGTCACCGAATAAAAATTTGTGGATAATACTGCATTTACATTATAAAAAATCTTCGACCTGAAACATTTTTGATTGCTGTATCAAATAATATAGTGAGGTGCGGAGAGGTGCAATTGAATTGAGAAGCAAGAGAGTGGCATTTGGATTATTTTCAACCTTTTTCCAAAGTCAACAGAATGCAATATCATAGATCTAGCGCAAAAGGTAATGCGTATTGAGCAAATTAGAAAATCATAAGGCAATGATATAAGTGTTTTTAAACTTGATGATTTTAATGTGAATGGCAGTTCGGAAAATAGTGAAAGTGAATATGACGGCGAAGATAAAACTGAAGGCACAACTTAAAAAATGAATCTTATTCGAAAAAATTATCTGAATAGGCAACCAAAATTGTGTAAGACATAAAGCACTTAATAAGCTCTTGGTCATGTAAAGAGAAGAAGGAATCAATGTAAAAACCCATTTTTCAGTGATTTATTATTATTGTATAATAAGAGGCAAGTCAGCTTACTTTTGTGTTAATTTGAAACTTTTAAAACATTAATTTTTAAAGATATGTGCCATCTTAAATTTTCCCAGACGTCGTTGATGGACCTAAACAATGTTTGTCAACAACATATTTTACAAATTAACTTTTATTATAATTTAACTAAATAATATTTTTAGTATTAACCTTAACTTCAATTTTATGTTTGTTTAGCGTTCAATTTTAACTTTTTTTGCAAAATATACGTTATTCATTACAGTAGATATCGGATATAAGCACATCTCATATAAGAAAAAATCGCATATAAGAAAGATTATCAAAAACACCGAGCTTATACTTTCTTATATTAAATAATTCCATATAAGAAAAAAAACGCATATAAGAAAGAAATCTCCGGTTTTTTTTTTTTGAGTTTCTTATATCCGATATATACTGTATTGTCATTGCAATTATTCATTATTCATACAAGTATTTTATTTTAACAAATACGGTTATTAAATAAAAGAAGCACACATTTGTGACATCTTAAACTATCTTCTTAGTGAAAGTTGAAAGTAACTAAGGCGATAATATTTAATGTAACAAAACAGTGTCATTTTGGAGTGTCGAGTATTAACGCTTTATTAACTTCAAATTGTCACTAAGAAGATACTTTTAAAAGGTAACGAGTACGTGGTTCATTTCTTCCCAAACGGTATAACTTATTTGTTAAAAATGCGATATCGCCTACGAGTGTTTCCATCGCCTGGTAGTAACTTTTTGGATAGAAAATGCTTGCTGGGATTTGTTTCAAAAACATTGTTTTGGTACAATGATACAAGGTACAATAATACAAGGTAAGACAGCTTGAGGTGAATAAGAAAAAAGCAACTATTCACTTCTGCCAAAATAAAATAAATATACGCAACAAGTGTAATAATAGGAAAGTAATTACTTTCAGACGAACGTTTTAAAAACTTTATTTTCATTTCAATTAAACTTGAATATATTTCAATTTATTTTGAACTTATGTGACGTTTTATTCAAAACAATTCAAAACAAAATATGTATTTTGATTTGATTGAACAAGCCACCTAGCGAAAAAATTGTAATCAGTTGGTAGCTGTGCCCTACCTTGTAATAGTTATACCATGTTTTTCAATTTGTGAACAAATGTTCTTTCTGTTTTATAACTGACAAATGTATGTATGTATATATATATATGTTTATAGGGCATGTCAAAATTATTTTGACAATGAAGGGTTGTCAAAATAAAAAAAAAAAACAAGATTGAGAGCAATGTTCAGCTTATAGAATTTATTTGTCATTTGATTTGAAATTGATATATGAAATCCAAATTAAAAACGGTTGCCATTATCAAATTCTCAAATTAGACTACCTTTTGTATGCCATAGAGTTGGCACAACGCCATAATATGAAAAACAGGCCCAAAACATTAAACTCAACCCTGCATGCTTTACAGTTTTGACTGTGTATTGAGGTTGGTATTCTGTGTTTTGTGAAATTCGAACATACAGTCTGGAGCCTGTTCCGCCATATTAGACAATTTTTACAATCATTGATTTACTTTTTAATGTGAATGGCAGTTCGGAAAATAGTGAAAGTGAATATGACGGCGAAGATAAAACTGAAGGCACAACTTAAAAAATGAATCTTATTCGAAAAAATTATCTGAATAGGCAACCAAAATTGTGTAAGACATAAAGCACTTAATAAGCTCTTGGTCATGTAAAGAGAAGAAGGAATCAATGTAAAAACCCATTTTTCAGTGATTTATTATTATTGTATAATAAGAGGCAAGTCAGCTTACTTTTGTGTTAATTTGAAACTTTTAAAACATTAATTTTTAAAGATATGTGCCATCTTAAATTTTCCCAGACGTCGTTGATGGACCTAAACAATGTTTGTCAACAACATATTTTACAAATTAACTTTTATTATAATTTAACTAAATAATATTTTTAGTATTAACCTTAACTTCAATTTTATGTTTGTTTAGCGTTCAATTTTAACTTTTTTTGCAAAATATACGTTATTCATTACAGTAGATATCGGATATAAGCACATCTCATATAAGAAAAAATCGCATATAAGAAAGATTATCAAAAACACCGAGCTTATACTTTCTTATATTCAATAATTCCATATAAGAAAAAAAACGCATATAAGAAAGAAATCTCCGGTTTTTTTTTTGAGTTTCTTATATCCGATATATACTGTATTGTCATTGCAATTATTCATTATTCATACAAGTATTTTATTTTAACAAATACGGTTATTAAATAAAAGAAGCACACATTTGTGACATCTTAAACTATCTTCTTAGTGAAAGTTGAAAGTAACTAAGGCGATAATATTTAATGTAACAAAACAGTGTCATTTTGGAGTGTCGAGTATTAACGCTTTATTAACTTCAAATTGTCACTAAGAAGATACTTTTAAAAGGTAACGAGTACGTGGTTCATTTCTTCCCAAACGGTATAACTTATTTGTTAAAAATGCGATATCGCCTACGAGTGTTTCCATCGCCTGGTAGTAACTTTTTGGATAGAAAATGCTTGCTGGGATTTGTTTCAAAAACATTGTTTTGGTACAATGATACAAGGTACAATAATACAAGGTAAGACAGCTTGAGGTGAATAAGAAAAAAGCAACTATTCACTTCTGCCAAAATAAAATAAATATACGCAACAAGTGTAATAATAGGAAAGTAATTACTTTCAGACGAACGTTTTAAAAACTTTATTTTCATTTCAATTAAACTTGAATATATTTCAATTTATTTTGAACTTATGTGACGTTTTATTCAAAACAATTCAAAACAAAATATGTATTTTGATTTGATTGAACAAGCCACCTAGCGAAAAAATTGTAATCAGTTGGTAGCTGTGCCCTACCTTGTAATAGTTATACCATGTTTTTCAATTTGTGAACAAATGTTCTTTCTGTTTTATAACTGACAAATGTATGTATGTATATATATATATGTTTATAGGGCATGTCAAAATTATTTTGACAATGAAGGGTTGTCAAAATAAAAAAAAAAACAAAATTGAGAGCAATGTTCAGCTTATAGAATTTATTTGTCATTTGATTTGAAATTGATATATGAATTCCAAATTAAAAACGGTTGCCATTATCAAATTCTCAAATTAGACTACCTTTTGTATGCCATAGAGTTGGCACTACGCCATAATATGAAAAACAGGCCCAAAACATTAAACTCAACCCTGCATGCTTTACAGTTTTGACTGTGTATTGAGGTTGGTATTCTGTGTTTTGTGAAATTCGAACATACAGTCTGGAGCCTGTTCCGCCATATTAGACAATTTTTACAATCATTGATTTACTTTTTAAATTACTTTTTATGATTTCAGAGGTCACAGAAGGGTTCACCTTACTTTACCGTACTAAGCACTCATGCCCCAAATTTCTAGTGCTACGTCTACGGCCACGTTGTTCAAATTTCTTCTTATTTATTATTACATTAAATAACCTTGTAGCACTGTATCCATTGATTTTTAAATTACGTTGTGCCTTTTCCTTCATTTCTCAGTTTTAAACAGCGTTAAAGCAACGAAGCTAATTTTATGAAATAAAAAAATCCAGCAGCAGTCATAAGCTCTGTCTGTTTACCCGATATTTGGTAACAATTGTTACTAAATGTTGTCTGTTTACCCAAAAATCCAGTAAAAGAGAGTCAAGTGAGAGAGCAAGTCTGACAGTTGAACAACAACAAACTTACTGGAGTTTACTGAAAGAATTTTATGCAGTAAGATTTCGCAAACTCAGCCATCTTTGGATCAGCTGTTTAGGACACAAAAATTATTCAAAACATTTTTTTAATTTGCAAAGTTCAATTTGAACTTAAAACGGCATTTACATTGAAACTTTTTACAGGGTTAACCTACTTTATTAGGATTTATTTGACATATATACAAAGGGTTAACGAAATCCGGTTAAATGTAAACGTACTATAAGTTCCATAAAAATTACAGAAAATGGAAGAAAATTCGTAAATAATGTAAAGTTTCATTAAACTAGAAACTACTACCTTATACAGTGGTGGTCACAGAATTAAAACATTTACTGTGGTAAACATTTTTTGATCAGCCCTCGATTCGTTTGAAGTATTTTTGAAAATTTTTTAATTCAGAACACTTCGATATACTGCACTTAAAAGATTTACTGCGAAAATAGAAAATTATTGCATGAAATTTTCCATAAATAACGGGTTTTATGAAAATACATCGATTTTGAAGTGGCCATTTAATAAAAACATTGTGTGATTTTTTACTTTACTGTATTATTTTTCAAAATATTTTTAAAAAAGCTCATTAATTTAGTTCAATTATGTAAACTAAGCTCTGATAGAATCATTTACAGATAAAAATATCTGAAAAAATCTGTAAAATCTATCAAAATTGCCAAAAAATTTGTACAGTACACCTAACATTCAGAAAAAACCCTTATTATAGAAAATAAAGGTCCGAATGCACTAGAAATTGCTAGAATTAGTAAAAAACAATTAATAATTTTCAAAATGAATATATATTTGAAATAAAAACTCAAAAAATTGGAATTAACCTAAAGGAACGATTCAATTTCATTAGCTTTTACTAAAGAAGGCCGAAATATTTTTGCAGTATGTGAGAGAAAATATCGATTGATATTGGTATTTATTATATCAAATCGATTGTTCGAGTAGTACAGAATATATTTTATCAAACAATATATCAGTCACAACAGAACGAACAGAGATCAAGACCTATGTTGACGAGTAAAGGTTTCTGGCACACAGCAGCATTTTTGATGTTCAACACAAGTCTTCAAATATTTCTCAAAGTGTAAAATTTTTCCTAATTTTTTACTAAAATAGATTAAGTGGAAGTTATTCTCTTCATAAAATATTATTTTGGAAAAATATTGTCATGTTCAATAGATTTTAAGGGTTAAGAGTTGACCATCAATCATGCTGCTGTGTGCCAGAAACCTTTACTCGGCAACATAGGCCTTGATCTCTGTTCGTTCTGTTGTGACTGATATATTTTTTGATAAAATATATTCTGTACTACTCGAACAATCGATTTGATATAATAAATACCAATATCAATCTATACTGCAAAAATATTCCGGCCTTCTTTAGTAAAGGCTATTGAAATTGAATCGTTCCTTTAGGTTAATTCCAATTTTTTGAGTTTTTATTTCAAATATTTATTCTTTTTGAGAATTATTAATTGTTTTTTTACTAATTATAGCAATTTCTAGTGCATTCGGACCTTTATTTTCTATAATAAGGGTGTTTTGTGAATGTTAGGTGTACTGTACAAATTTTTGGCAATTTTGATAGATTTTACAGATTTTTTCAGATATTTTTATCTGTAATGATTCTATCAGTGCATAGTTTACATAATTGAACTAAATTAATGAGCTTTTTTAAAAATATTTTCAAAAAAATACAGTAAAGTAAAAAATTACACAATGTTTTAATTAAATGGCCACTTCAAAATCGATGTACTTTCATAAAAACCGTTATTTATGGAAAATTGCATGCAATAATTTTCTATTTTCGCACTAAATTTCTTAAGTGCAGTATATCGAAGTGTTCTGAGTTAAAAAAAATTTCAAAAATACTTCAAACGAATCGAGGGCTGATCAAAAAATGTTTGTCACAGTAAATGTTTTAATTCTGTGACCACCACTGTATATTTTTAGGTAAGTTCCAGATAGAGGGCAATGTATTAATGCAGGAAGCTTAAATGTTCCCGGGGAACATACCAGATCAATTTTTATTTTATTATTCATTTTATTTTTAATATTAAACGCAATACAAATAATTGTCTTTGTTCTTTGTTTGTTGTTTATTTTGGCGCAAATCAAATATTTTCTTGAATCAGCTGTTTATTTGCTAAATCTTACTAAATGTTGTCTGTTTACTTTTTTCAGTATTATCGCAAAAGAAAGTAAAAAAGGCTTACTCTCTGAACTAGAACGTACTGAATAAATGTAAATGTTAAGTAGTGATTATAGGTTCGTTCGTTTACTTTCCCAGTAATATTTATTCAGTGAGAATTTGCAGAGAGTAAATACGAATTTTTCCTTTTCAAGAGAGAAAAACTGCAAAAAGTAAACGAACAACATCCAGTAAAAAGATTGTTTCGACACAGCTGATTAAAACAACAAACAAATTGGCGCAAACTAAAAAACAGCATTTTTATTAGATAAATGGATAACAAGCGGAAAATTGATGTTGTTTGTTCCCCACAAACATTTAAAAGGGTTGTGACCGGTAAGTTTTAACTATTTATTTGGAAATATATTGATGTTGATTGATGTTTACAGATTCGGTGTATATGGAGTCAGTGGTTTGGAACCTAAAAAATCGTTCGCCAATTACTCTGTTATTACCTTATTTTTAAATACTTGCGTTTTCTTCATCCATTTTTGTATTTAATTATACAAAATCAAAATAAAATTCTCAAAATAATCAATTTTCTTGAGAACAACTGTTTGTTTGTTTACAAAACATAACAAAACAGCTGATTAAATATCAGCTGATGGTACAAGAAAATTCTTACTGAGTAAATTTTCCTTGTAAGAATTTGCAAATATTCAGTAACACAACTGTCAAATCTGCTCTCTCAATTCACTCTCTTTTACTGGGATTTTGGGTAAACGAACAACATTTTGTAATAATTTGTACAAATTCGTACAAATTATTGAGTAAACGAACGAACCTTATTTTTTTGGTGTAAAACCAAGGTCTCATTTGAAATTATAAAACATAACGATGTAACGGTTTTATAACGCTGTGTTTATAGTTATAGTCGACTTATACATATTATTATTACATTTTCCACATCTCCGTCTAAACAAGTACAATATGCCGCCATTATTATTTTGAAGTATACTTTTAGGAAAGGTATTGTTTTTTAAGCAGGGTATTATTTGAAATTATATAAAAATTACGAAATAACGGTTTACATCATTATTGTTTATAATTAAAGTCGGCTTTTCTCTCCTTTTCCCCCTATTCAGAGCGTTCGAAACGTTTTTAGATTAGATTGATCATTATCGCCGACTTGCGGAATCCCTAATCGACAATTCTTCCATGCCATTCCTTCTCAACAATACGCTTTTCAAGCTGTGTCCATCTCACCCCATTCGTAAATTTTCCGTTTTTCACTTTGAGTTCCTTCTTTATCGGCCATTTTTTCTTCTCCCTCCATTTGTAGCTGATGGAACGGTTTTTAATTTTTCGTAGTCGCTGAGAAGGAGGCATTTGCATTTGCGTTGCATTTTTGCGAACATTTGTTGGTTAAAACAATATTATAAATGTGCGAAAAATAAAATTATTTCATTAATAAAGCAACACATAAACATCGAATTGTGCGAATCTTGAAATCAACTAGAACGAGGTACATATTAACTCATTGCACCATCAAATGAAATATGGATAACCAACGAAGAATTTTTGGTGAGAGAATTTAGTTTTGGGCAAGTATCCAAAGTATCAGTTCATCCAGGTTCATAATATGTGCATCCAATATGGAAGAACAAGAAAGAGAATCAAAAAGAAATTGAAAGTAATTTAGGTATATTTTGGTAATAGGAAGTCAAGTGGAAATTTGCGTCGCAAAAAGTGTGGCTTATGTTTTCTGCATGGCAACAAACATGCAACACGACAAACATCTTGTTGCTCGGCGTTGCAAAGTATATTAACTTGGTAGTTGCTTTGTATTAACCAAAAACGGGTTACTCTTATTTGAATACATTTACTATGACGATAGTTATTTATAAAGGCATTTAGATCGGTCATACTTTGCGCTAATAGAACTTAATATTATTCGCGAACCGATTGGTTAGAATCGAGTCGCATTTTAGCGCCCCGTTGCCTCTGAAAAATATTTCTTATATTTTCATAATTATCATCGGCCTACCGTTTAAACCTTAAGTTCTTGTTGGTTAATATGGATAGGAGCTCATAATCACTCTGGACCGTACGTATTGTTTTGGCTAAAATTCGATCTTGTTTGGTGACCGGCCAAACTGCAGATCTTGATTGGTGACCGGCCTTCTGTCGGGGATTTTAAAACTTTCATTAAAAAAAAGCATTTTGTTGGGGCAAATAAAAAGGTTCCAGGGGAATTTTTGAAGCGTATATTTCAGGAAGTATGGACGACTTCTAAACTATATACTCACACTTTTGAATTCGGCATTTACAATTTTTAAAATTGATAAAAATATTGCACCAGTGAAGTTTAAAAAGCGTAGTAAACAAGTAAAAAAGTGTCAGTGTTGCCGACAGATATATACCCTCTGGCTGTGGTTTGCGAAAAGTCTTCGGAATTTCACACAGGTTTTATTATTCGCTTTATATAAGGTATGGTTTTATCCATGGCATAATTACACAAGGTAGTCTCATTTGAGAATTTTATGATGGCAACCGTTTTTAATTTGGAAATCATCTATCAATTTCAAATAAATTTTATGTATGTATGTCGATTGGCATATTTTCAATAAATTAAACAAAGCATATTTTCTAAAGCAGAACATTGCTCTCAGGATTGAAACCTGGTTGTTACATCTTATACCATGTACAGACGAACGTTGTTCGCTCTCTCATTCGTTGTTCGACCCTAAATTATAAAGTAATTACTTAGTTCCCCATACAAAATTGTCTGAGCGAACACCGACTTTTGTACGTTGTTCAATTCGAATCACTCTCTGAATCACCAAAAATGTTGTCCCATCTCTAACAATTGAGAGAATTTATCGAAAATAAATTAATTTTGACAGCATGAAAAAATTTTTAAAATTTTCAGTAAAATTGAAAATGATGAATGAAAAGTAACCACAATTCTAGTTTTTATATATGCAGAAGGATGTAAATTTTGTTGTCTACATAATGCAATGTACATTTCTTTCCCCTTGGTTCTAATTAGCGTACAAAACCGGAAACTAAAGTGGGGAAACCCAAACAAAAATTCTCCCATTTTTTAAATGTGACATTTGAGTTGAGAAAATATAAAAATGTATTGAAAACAACAATATTTTCAGAAAAAATGGAAAACATGAATTAAAAGTAAAGAGATAGGGGTTGATATTATAGTCAGGAGAAAGAGAATTATTTTTTCTATTTAAATCCATAAGTTATTTACGCAAACATGTTACAATTTCGGTGTGAAACAAGAAACAAAAATTTTGAAATAAAAAAACTCTGATGACATGAATTAAGAATAGTGTTGTATGAACGGGTTAATTCATATACGTAATTCTGAGAGCGAACTACGTTGTTCGAATGCCCGTCAGAACATGGCATTATATTTATAGGTTTTACTGATAGGGAACTTCAAAATATTTATAAATATATATTATTTAGCAATTTTTACCACTGAACACATATGCGTAAATTTCAAAGGAAGATATTCTCCCTTAAATGTTGCAAGGTGAATACTGTCAAAAGCTAATTTATGAAAAAATTGAAAACATATGACTGCAAGATACTACCTTGTATAATTATGCCATGGTTTTTATTAACATATAACAGAAAATCGCAGCTGATTTGATTCCAACGTAATACAGTAGATATCGGATATAAGAAAACATCGGATATAAGAAAGATTATCAAAAACACAGAGCCTTTTTACATATTATCAGTGTAAAAAATGCTTCATATAAGAAAAACGCTGATATATGAAATGTTTGTCAAAAATCAAAGCTGACAAAAGTATTTGAAAACGTTTCATAAGAAAAAACGCATATAAGAAAGAAATCTCTGACTTATTTGAGTTTCTTATATCCGATATATACTGTATTAGTGTCAATATGAATTTGACAAATTATGTTTTTAAAAATCAAACAAATCAATTTGAAACTGTTCTTTATTAATTTTTTTTCTTTATTTTTTTGAGTAGTTGAATACTGAAGATAAATTTCTGTAATTACTTAATATTTTACTTTAATGTTTTTGTAAATCAATTCAGAGTAGTTCTTATTCAAATGATTTTTTTCTATTACTTTTAATGAGTATTTATGGAGCTTGAACAAATGTAACATGAAAAGAAATACTAGTGTTTAAAATTTATATTTTTAATTTGGTCTAAGTTTATTTTGTAGTATACTGGCCATATAAGGCTTTTTGGCTTGGCTTTGAAATGAATAAATAATAATAATAATAATAAATGTGCTCCCGTATTCAATTTACTCAATCTGCCTGCTGGGAAGGTTTGAAGAAGCAAATCTTTCTTCAAGGAATAACTCGCTATTCCCAGCATTTTCATATATGTTACACATATATATGCCAATGGCATATATATGTATGTGTAAGCGATAGAAATATAAAGTTGATAGATTTTCATTTATGTTTCTCAAATTTTCTCTTGAGGATTCGAAAATATTTCATATTCAAAATAAATATAATTTGTTTGTTTAAATTTTTCTGTCAAATGATGTTGACACTAGTATAACCATGGGATCTAAAACCAATATTTCGATGAGGCACATTTTCACCGTATCATTAGTCCTCAGGCTGAGTGTATAAAAAACTTATAACAACGGAATTGGTCGCTATAAGCGTTGTCGTTATTAACAATATCAAGTTAAGGGCCAAAACTTTAATCAAGACAAGCGATATGTCATTATCGCTGTAATCAAGGCCTCACAATATGTTTGGTATTGAAAATAAATAATTCGGTATAGTCCCTAATATAACGGCACTGTCTCGTTTTCCGTATTTTGAAGATTTTAGTCGCATTTTTAGAATGATGTTCTGCAATTCGTCATTCCAAATTGTTATAAAACGAAAAATATCTATGCAGAAAATATTAAATGGTTTATACATTTGTCTTAATTAGAGTTTAAGGGCGCATCTCCGATTTTTCTGAAATTTTTACCACAGGTATAGCTTGTGATCAGGGAGAAAAGTGCTACCTGTGGTAAAATTTTCAGAAAAAAACGGAGATGAACTCCAAAACTCAACTTGTTCCATACATTTTTAGGTATTTTATGGTTGTAGGCATTTTCCAACTGAAACGACTGTTATTTTGCATTCCACTTTGTTATGTTCGGATTTCACACTGAATTTAATATGGGTGATTTCGAAATGAAGAGATTTATGATAGGAAGAAATTATAATCGATAGAAAGAAATTATAAGTTTTGTATAGTCCCAGTCCATATTAAACTAATTTCATGAAACAAATTCAAGAAACTGTAAACAAAGTACAGGTCGGATTTGGGATCCAAATTGGCTATTATTTGGCATTGGAAAATTGGGACAAATCTGTTCATATTGGCAAAAACTTATACAAAATTTTATAATTTAACCTGAAACAATACACATTTTTGTGCACATATATCTAAAATGTCTATATTTCATGTATCTTGTAGAGAAAAAAATCGATTTTTCTTAATGGCGCAAATGTTGCCCGCAGATGTTTTAGAGCTTATATTTAATACGCAGCTAGATTATATAAAATTTTGGATTACATATAAAAAAGAAAAGAAAAATCTAAAAAAAAATAAATTTTTTGATCAAGTTGTGCGTTTTCCAATATAAAGAGGTCAATTGTTGTTTTCAATAGTTCGAGAATGTAACATAAAACTATAGGTATATAGAAGATTATGTTTACATATGGCTGATGTTTGATCAGTTTCTATGAATTACATAAATTGTCAAACATGTCGAAACTTATTATCGAAAACTTGCTCCAATCTAAATTTATATTACACACGCTTTTTTGGCATTTTTCCTCCTAACCCCGCCACGCATTTTCTTCTCACAATTTTTGTGTTCAAATTTCAGATCAGAAGATAAACACACTCCATACGAAATCTACAGAAAATTTATGTTGTTTGATTATAACGCAGATCTAAAAATCAGCATACACAATGAGTTCCTATTCTCATGCCGATCCGATTGCTTTAAGTTTCAATGAGACCTGTTTAAGGACATCTGATGTTCAACTGTTAAGTGGTCCATATTGGTTAAATGATCAAATAATATCATTCTACTATGAATATTTGGAACGAGTGAAATATAAAAACAATCCCGATTTATTGTTTGTACCGCCCGAAGTAACACAATGCATGAAATTTTCCGATGATGGCGAATTGGAAACACTACTGAATCAATTGGAAGCTCCCAAGAAGCCATTTATATTCTTTGTACTCAATGACAATGAGACTACGGAGGCAGGCGGTACACACTGGTCCCTGTTGGTTTTCTCACGGCCAGAAAAGACATTTTTCCATTTCGATTCGTGGGGCAATAACAATTCAAATGCCTCACATCAGTTTGTGCAACGTATCAAGGATGCGCTGAATTGTCGAAATAGCCATATGAAGCCGATACGTTGTCTACAACAGGCCAATGGTTATGACTGTGGAATTCATGTGATCTGTATGACGGATAATATTGCCGACAACGTGAATCGTTTTGAGTGTGTGGAAGGTGTGGGGCCATTGCATCAAGACACCATCTCGGCCAAGCGTTCGGACCTTCTCAAGCTGATACAGTCGCTGGGCGGCAAAATCTAATGTTGTTTTTAAGTGATTTTATTAATTACTTTTCCTTTTTTACTAATATTTGTATTTCTCATATATAAAAAACAAAAAGAAAATATTGTATTGATTTTTTATGATGATTCGCATATGATCATTTACTTACTCTTAGTTAGTTTGTAGTTTTCTTACAACACAAGTAATAGTTATGTATGTTTGATTGATTGATTGATACTTTCGATCCTTCCATTGAGAAAGGACTTCCGTTGCGTTTACTTTATAATAATAGCGCTTGCAGGGGCGCCAATAATTTTGCATTGTAAAAGGACAGCAAATGTTTTAATTGTTTTTGGATTAAAAAAAGTATAAAAACAACAACAGCAACCAAACACCCATGAATTTCTTGCATTTTAATTTGAAATAATAACTTCCTTATAGTTTTGTAAGTACTATAACTTTTAGTTGCAGCAAACTTGAGCCCACACTATCAAAATGTATTTATCCTCCCCAACACACACACAAAACAAATTTGTTTAATTACAAAATTCATGTTTTGTTTTAGTTTTGTTTTTAATAATATACAAAGGAATATTGTGATATGCTTTTAAATTCTTTTGTTTTTTTACTGTGAAATAATTTATTTAATTTAATTACTTATGCTCGTTAGCAACTTTCAGGTTATTGATGAATGGTGTGGGCCAGAGTTTCTGTCAAAATTTCGAATTTCATAGAGAGAAATTAACATGGAACTCGTAATATTATTATATATATACAACAACAACTATTTACATTTATATACATACAAACATATAAATATACTATATATATAACTACAAAAATATACCGTAAATTACCTACCTTAAAGCTTCATTTTAAATGAAATAAAAACAAATCACACATTTTCGAATAAAAACTATAAAACTTTTGGTTTATTTTTTTTTTATTGGAAGGCGAACAGAGCTGTATTGCAGCCCAGTATTTGTAAAAACGTAAGATAGCGAAGAGCAGATGTATTTTTCTATGAAGTAAGTGTAGATATTAGACTGTAGTATTTAATTTTTGCCATTCCATTTGGATGCCGGATATTTATGTATTTTGATCACTAAGCGTGGTTAAATATTGACCAATATTTATACCAGTTATTTGCATAAATAATATATGTTATAATTTAAGCGTAAATGTATTCACGAATCATTAAAAAAATCTAATTTTTGTTTTGGTACGTTTATGTATGCGTACCTTTTGTGAATAAAAAGTACGCTTGTTACAAAATTAAAAAACACCGATCCCGATAAATATAAAACCACGCTAAGGGAGAGAGAGGTGAGATGGCTTTGGTTTCTATTTTAAGTGGATACGGGGGCCGATGAACTCCCCATCGTAAAGATGGATAAATCATCGGAACCGGGAACCACTAAACGAGACAACGCCAGAGAGATCTCTGACAAGAAGATTTGCCAGAGAGTGGTTAATTACTGCAACCGGTTTATAGGACGGGACAGAGACTCGATAACGGACAAAGAGTTCCTTCTAATTAAGAGAAACCTCAAATACATCCGGAAGCTCTCGGAATGATGTTTGCGATGGGACTTCTTAATTGATAGAATTCCTACATCTCGTCCGAAGTCTAACACCGTAGCACCTTCAAAAGAGTCTCCTCTGTGTTTTCAGTGGCTGAAAACAGTGAGCTGAGCCTTCAGCTCCCCTAAGGGAAACCTGAGTGCTAAGAAATCGCCGAAATCACCATCCAAAGCAACTGAGGGTAAGGGACTGTCGAAGTCAGCCCGACGAATAACCCGTTGGCAGGAATACAATAGGCTATTTAAAGCTAATGTCGTAAGCGACTTTGGTCTCATTCGTATTTCAATAGATGCAGTCAAAAAGGAATCTATCTGATCAAAAGGAATCTAAAAGTTCATTCGGAAGTTCTCGAGTCGATCGAATTCCGGCGGAGCCATACCTCTACTTTGTCAGAAGCTTCTGCTGAACATCTCGATTGATGGGGCACAAAATCCGATCACAATCTAGACCGATATTGTGAGTGTAGCATTCGTCAGCCGTCTGCGCAAGGCACCGCTATAACGTCCTCAAATAGCTTGCCAGAAACAAATATAGCTTGTTGACCTCTATTGCTTTGTATAGATGTCGGTTGGTGGCGAGCTATGACGACCCGGTGTTGTTTGTGAATGTTAGCGATACGCAGTGGGAGAGTGTTCAAACTTGCCAGAATGGCGCCCTGACATTTGCGACAGGATGTCTTCTTATGAAACGATTGGACCATTTATATGAAGAGGCTTTGGAAGAGGGAACCCTTGATCTAGGGGCATATCACAAGGACATTTAACCAGACTATGGACCGATAATATGTGAATACAAAAATTAGAGTTCCCCACAACTCATATCAGAAGAATGACGATAGTCAAAGTGATTTTAAACCAACAAAGATATGCGTATTGCCAGCACGATACCAGACAAAAACCCTGTGTTTCTACGGTCTACGGTACGAGTGTTACTCGGCCAACGTATGTCACCTCACCCATTGTGTAAAAGCAATAGGGGCTACAACATCAACACATACCCTGTATGCGGACTAGGGTCTCACAATACGCTACACTTGTTCAACGCTCTAATTAAACTCAATCAAGTATCTCCAGATGATTCATGGAACCTGGAAATTGAGGATTTGGAAGCACGATACACATATATTTAGATGCTGCAGCAACCCAGTCATAACTATAGAGGAGGATCCGTGAATGACGAAGCACCAGTAAAAAACGCTACATTTGTTCAACGTTCTAATTAAACTCAATCAAGTGTCTCCAGATGATTCATGGAACCTGGAAATTGAGGATTTGGAAGCACGATACACATATATTTTGATACTGTAGCAACCCAGTCAGAACTATAGAGGAGGATCATTGAATGACGAAGGACCAGTAAAAAATACTTCAAGAATTGCGACCTCCTATTGCGAAATCAAACTACCAGGTAATGACGAACGCAGATGCAGATGTGATCGCGACTGCATCGCCGATTTCGAAAAAAGTTCGCCTTACTGTGAAAAAATGAAGTCATTAATAACCCTCACTTATAGCGTAGTAAACTGAAGTCTCTAATAAGTCTTCACAGCTATATATGTGAAGACATCGGATTATGGAAAACAACGAAAATGTAAACGCCATGAACTCTTTGAAATCAATCATTTGCCCTATATTCAATTTTTTGAAAATAAATTTTAAGATATTTACAAGAGGCGATGAAGAGTGTGTTGATTGATATAAAAGTGGAAGATATATAACATAATGTGTTATATACATATACTCGCCCATGTGACATGTTCCGAGAGTTTTTTAATTCCCATACTTTTTTAAATTCTCATGTTGTGCAAAATGGTGTGCTCAATTTCGAGCGAAAGTACGCTCGAAAGCATAGCTGTGTTCAATATGTTACGAAATGTGTTCAATAAAAAACATACATACATATGTTTCATTGGAATTTGCAATTTGTTTAACAACAAAATTAAGAAAAAATATCTGCTGGCTTATTAATTGCCCTGGTTTCTATCAGAAAAAGTTTAATGATACTGGAACGTGTCAACGGATATGCCCGAATCTGTGTAAGTATTTTTAATCATTATTTCCAAGGCCCTACCAAAAATTTTTATAGCTTTGTATCTCTTTTCAGGATAAATAAAGAAACATTTATGGCTATTTTAAGAGAAGTTGGTCCTTTCATACACAAGGGTAGTCTGCAGTTAGCAGCTACCTTAAGATTTCTGGCTGTTGGTGGATTTCAGAGGGTAGTGTCAAATGATTTAAATATAAGTGTAATGAAGTAATGAAAGTCCAGGAAGACAAAGTGTGTGCAGCGTGTATAAACATTAATTTGATTGAAGATAAAATGAGGTTATCCAAATTGCATTTTTATTAACATTTCTGATTTCCAGGAGTTATAGGCTGTGTAGATGGAACACACATGTGGTTGAACTAACCACTTGAAACTCATCTTTATACTACAATAGAAAAGGATACTTCAGTATAAATGCAATGATTGTAAGGAAAACAATGTAGATAATCGTAAAAATAATATTTCTTTTTCTGTTAGCTGCAGACCAGGATCGAGCCATGATGATTTTATTTGGCATATGAGTGCAGCTAGGCAGCATTAACAATAGAGCAAATGTTATGCAAAAAAGTTGGCTTCTAAGAGACAGTGGTTACGCTTTAGAAACTTTTTTGATGACACCCTATAAACAAGTGGAGCATGGATCTTGTCAACATCGATATAATAAAGTGCACACATCTGCAAGAAACATTATTGAAAGGACTATTGGAAATCTTAAAAGTAGGTTTTTTTAATAGATTGTATCAAAAATGTTACGCGCTGTTTTTGATAAAAGGAGTCCTTTTTATATTCTTTAATTTTACTATAAAAACTAATTTAAATACTGTATTTTTAAATAAATTTTGTAAAAACACGTTAAATATTACTTCAGCGCTCTTTTTCAACTTGTACGTGCTCAGAAAAATACGTACGATCTCATTTCGTTTTCAATCTACAAGGCTATATGTGCTCGAATTATATTCCCAATATTTTTTTGGGAATTCGGAATAGAGCACACGAAATTTGGGAAATTTTTTCACATTCGAGCAAACTCGAAATGCAGCACATGGGCGACTACTTCTAATATGTAATATATACATATGTATATACGCTTTCAGATTTTCTATACTGACTCTTTGATTTAAAACCACTGTTAGTTTTTCTATCTTAATCCACCATTAAAAATATTAAAAAAATCGTTTTTGATACCATAACAAAACACAAATATACATTAATGTATATATATGTAAATATATATTTGATTTTTTGTTTTTAATTTCGAATACATACAAAAAACTTAACTATTGTACAACATTTGTAATTTAATAGTTCTGGAGTTAAGCAGACGGACGCAAAATAAGAAAAATAATTTAAAATGCAAAAGAAAGAAAGAAGAATGTTTTATACACAATATCAATATTGTGTTAGTACTACTATGTGTAGTTGAATACAAAAAAACTTAAAATGTATATAAATTATAAGACAATCAAATAAATACATATCTATATATGTATGTAGGCATGTATGTAAGTAGTTTATTACAGGTTAAGGTTAATAAATATGCAAAATAAAAGTAAATAATTCAAAAATATGCATGTCACATTTATATTCCTCTGTTGTAAAACGAAACGAAACACATCGAATAAGTGAGTCACTGGTCACTTGCTAATAGACTAAACTAAATGCGTATTTCCGGTCTCTTCCAGCCGCCAAATGCCTTCTCGAGCTCCTCAGCAACGGCCAGGCACAAACGATCTTGATTGAAATTGGCAACAACCTGTACACCAAGTGGCACACCTTCCGAACCCAATCCCAAGGGAATATTTGTTGCTGGGAAGCCGAGAACATTGATAATACCGGTGTAGGAGAAGTTTATGGGCTTAATGATGGGCTCATTGTGATATGGAGCTACGGTGGGATGTGTGGGATAGATGAGTACACCGTTGTCACCCAATAGTTGTTGCATCTCTTCGCGCAACTCATTACGTTTCTTAACCAAGTGATGGTATTTCGAGGAACCATGTTGAGGTTGGGATTTGTCCAGAAGTGCGGTCAGTAAGGCAATCAGTGTGTGTTTGGATGATCCGAAAATCCATTTTACCAATTCCAGTTTGGTATTTATGACACGTTTACAGTTGCCCAATTGATAGTCGAAGGCATGACCGGTATCATCTTTCATATTGGCAAACCAAATGGAAGCTGATTGACGGAATGCTGGCAATTGTACCTGCTCAACAGGTACCTTTAGTTTCGTTTGCAAATGATCAACAATGCGATGAATGGCATCAATGAGATCCGAATCGACGGGTGAAACAAGGCGACCACCGCCATCAGTTTCCTGATAGAAGAATTTCAATTTCTGTACATCAACAGGTTCGTCCAATTTCAGTTGATCGGCTTTTTCGCCGGCGATAATCTTCAGCATTGGTTTTAAATCCTCAGCATGTCTGACCATGGGACCAATACCCAAAAATGAATTTTGTTCTTCACAGTTAGGCAGGGGGAATTGACCCCGATTGGAAACAACGAATTTCGATGGTTTATGACCGAAGATACCATTGAAAAAGGCAGGCATACGAATAGAACCGCCAATGTCTGAGCCTAGACCGAAGGGTGATGCAGCCGCGGCTTGAATGCAACCTTCACCACCACTTGAACCGCCAACAATACGATTGGTGTCGTAGGGATTACGACTGCGTCCATGTACGGTATTGTTGCTCTCCCACCACATGCAAACTTCTGAGACATTTGTCAGAGCGAATGGAATGGCGCCAGCTTTGCGCATCAATGCCATGGCATCGGCATCTTCGGAGGCACGATGATTGCGTCTTTCGTACAGGCCAGATGTGTGCAGCATACCTGCAAAGAATCAAAAATGTCACTTACTGTTTCAGATCCTGCAAGAATCGAATTTTCTTAACTTACCCTTGACCGAAATACAATCCTTGGTGGAAATTGGAACACCCAAATAGGGTTTTTGTTTTTCCAATTCTTCTTCGGTGTATTTGCCGGATTTGATTAGCTCATCAGCTTCTTTGGCCTCTTTCATGGCATCGTCATAACGTTCATCGACCACACAATTCAGCAAAGGATTCACCTCCTTGATACGTCTAATGAATGATTCTAAAACTTGAACGCTAGTAAGCTGGAATAAAATACAACAACAAAAATATATATTCTCTTCTCTCTTAAAAAGACAACGAAAAGTTCCCTCTTACCTCTTGTTTGCGTATTTTTCTGGCAAGTGAAGTAGCCGATTCCAATAGAATGGGATCTGTAATGGCCGGCATCGATTGTCCCTTTTCGCCATAGATAAATTTGAAAATCAGCCTGGCGATCATTGTATATAACCTAAAGAATATACTCTCAACAATTCTCAAAAATGAAGATCCACCTTTGCGTGGTTTGCTCGAAGAACTGCGCTTGGAACGACTGGATGATGATCTATGAGAAGATCGTTTACTACTCCTCTCATGATTCGAGGTAAATGCATTGGTTTCTGTCATTGTGTTGTGTTGAGTTGTGTGTAAATGTGCAACGGAAAATTTGTTGCCAATTATTGGAATGTGTGTGTGTTTGTTAATTCACTAAATTCGTTAGTGAATTCGATAAATCAGGCTGAGATGGTTTTGTGCATTTAATAGAAAAATAAACAAACTGAAATGAAAAGGAAAATATTAATTTTAAAAATTAATTTCTTGCGTATCGTTTTAATAAAATAAGATTTTAATTTTTTAGTTTATTTCTTTTGCAAATTAATAATTTAAAGGTTCAATGTTGAATCTCCAACCACTGTATTCTCTGGTTGTTTTCCAGGCTGCTATGAGGCTCCGGGAAACGGATGCCTGGCAGTCGATAAATTTTGGTAGTACTACCTCCCCTTCTGTGGCTTCTGGTGATAAATGGGATACTGCTGAAATTCGATCATCTTAAAATAAAGGTTGCAGTCTATGCCGATGATGTAGTCTTGCTGGTTGGTGGGAAATCTCTAATGACCATTTCAGATATTATGGAGGGCGCCCTTTCAACTCTGTCCAACTGAGCACACGCCAAGGGTCTTGGTGTAAACCCCACTACGACAGAATTGTTGCTCTTCAGTAGGAAACGTAAGATTCCTAGTTTCCGCTTGCCATCTTTGGGAGGAGTGATACCTTGGTACAATCCTTGACCGCAAATTAACGTGGAATAGGAACGCTCAAAGAAAGGACTTATAGCACTCTACTCTTGCAAGAAAGAGCTGGGAACTAAGACCAGAGATCATACACTGGCTGTATGTGACGGTCGTTCTCCCCATTCTTACATACGGTTGCCTTGCACAATGGCAGGGGGTCAACAAAGAGATACTGCTCACAAAATTAAATTCAGTGCAGCAATCGGCTTCGATCCTGATTATCAGAGTGCTAAGAAGGACACCACAGGCAGCCTCGAATGCGATCTTGAATCTCCAACCAATGGATATTCTAATTAAATTCCAGGCTGCTAGATTTGCTCTGAGGCTCCGAGAAACAGATGCTTTGAAATCGCTGAACTATGGTCACTCTAGTATCCTCAACATAACGCCAGGTTGTAACTTCTTGAGGAGAAATACTCACATTAGTGACTATGTTCCCTCTCATAGAGACTTTAATGACATCAGAGTAGAGTTTCCTAGTAGGGAATCTGCCAGGCCTGTAATTTTTCACAACTGTAGGAATTTAGAAATATACAACTCATATAAACTTAGCAATGTTTGCAGCGTTTTTCAAGTAGAAATCTTTGCAATCACGAAAGCGGCCGAGATAGTAAAATCACTTACTGCCGACATTACGGGACCGGTGACTATATATGTCGATAGTCAGGCGGCCCTCAAGGTTTTGAAGTCGTGTACTATAAACTCAAAAGCAGTTCTTGATTGCAAGTCCGCTTCGCATGATATACGACGGATAGTAAATTTATGTTGGGTTCCAGAACATAGCAACATAGAAGGGAACGAGTTAGCCGACGAGCTTGCTCGAGGGGGCTCACAATCGTCCAATCTTCCGATTGAGAGATCTGTGCAACCACCCATTGGCTATTTCATTGGCAAAATCCGCTTGTTCTACGGCGAGGTAGTCGGTAACAGATGGTCGAGAGAACCTGATTGCAGAATCTCAAAAGCTATGTGAGGTAAATTCCCTCGCAGATGAACTTCTTCGCTGTTGTCGTATAATAATAAGAGAGATCAAATTCATTGTAGGGGTCATAACAGGTCACTGCAGGATTAGATCTCTCACTTCGAAATGGGACTCCAGCGGAGAGGATTACTGTCGTCTATGCGATGACGAAGAAGAGCTAGAAACAATTGAACATATCCTCTGTAGATGTCCATCGCCGAGTGGCAGAAGACATAAACAGTTTGCTAGATATGAAATTGATAATCTAGCTTTCTTCTCTAAAATAGAGCCCAATCAGAACCTAGGCTTTGTCAAAAATCTGGTATGGCTAAAATAACCATCTCTAGGCTCTCCTTTTCCTACTATTTTCTCCTCTCTTCCACCCTCTCTCTCTCTCTCTTCATTTCCCCGAGTGAACGGTTGTTACTAACAATATTTTTTCAATATAATCTCCTGATATAATTATTTTATAGTTTTTGTTAACACGTCTTTTATTTATAAGCGGCGAAATTATATTTCAGCGATTATTATTCTCAATTGAAAAAAGATTTAGTGCCAAGAAAGTTCAAAATGTTAGATTATGAATTCGTAATGGTCTTATTGTAAAAAAACTGTATTTATAATTTATGAGTTTAAAATGTTAAATGTTTGTTTATACAAAAAAGTGCAGACGCATTTAAACACATAAAAATACAAACCCATGCAAATCACTTCACTTTCATTAATGTGGTTTATTTTCGTTTTTTATTTGTTATTCAAATGATATAAATTAATTTGCCTTATGCTTGTTGACACAATTTGTTGTTAAACTTTTAGAAATGGTTATACGGAATAATAGGTTGTAATGGATTTTTTTAGTTCCATTACAATCAGCCTTAATATAATGTAATTTAATTGATTCCATATATTTCAGTTTTTCGTTTTTATTTAATATTTTACCCAGAACCATCATTATTTTTAAAAGTTGTAATATTTAATTTTCTTAACGGCACACACACTCATTCCCGTTCGGAAGAAACATTTATAGATACTGATAATTTTATTACTAACTGATTTTCATCTGATTAATAGCCACTGCGATGAGTTTGCAATTTTTTTACTATTTTCTTTTTTTCATCATATTATAATTTGTGTAATTAATGGCACAATTGTTATTGCTCTTGTATATATATATATATATATATATATCTGTATATTAACAACAAAAGATTGAACAACAATCTGAGCTTTAATACACTAACACATAAACACATTACCGACCGACATACATATTTTGTAATATGCCTTATTTTACAATAAATCGACCGATTAATATAGAAATTGTTGCTCAATTTTCAACGATAAAACACAACAACAAAAACAATTGTTGTGAAATTTTACGCGCGCAAAAAATGAATTAAACAAAAATTAAAAAAAAAAATACCTCAGCTCTACTATTATGGAAATTCAAGACAGAAATGTTGAAAACACGAACAGTAGCAATATTATCCTATAACACGAAATTGTTAGACACACAGCGACGCTCTTCTTCTGCTTCTATGTCGTTCTTTACACCATTATAAAACCCCAATGACTAAAATGATAAGACAAATTGTGTTTTGTGGCTAACATTCGAACAAACAAATATAGGTATGAATACGCTACAGTCTGCAGTTATGAGAATAAAAAGCAATTTGAATTAAAAATAAGACGAAATTGAATTTTAAATAAATAAACAAAATAAAGAATATTCTTTTTAGGCAAAAAAGACTGTGCCCATGACATATTACCCTGTTAAAGACATCAACACAATTATTTATGACATTGCGAAGGACTTCTTAATTGATAAAATTCCTACAGCAAGTGCAAAGTCTACCACGGTAGCCCCATCAATAAATGACGAACACGAAACAGGTGTTCGTGACAGCTGGGTCAACAGTTGCAACACCGGGCTCGCAGCAGCTCGAACACAGGCCACGGCTGTGAAGAGAATGAGGTCCACGGATGAGCAACAACCTGCTGCTAAGAGACCCACACAGTCGTTAGATGCACGAAGTACTGCTTAGTAGGCGTCGGTGGTGTCGATGGAGAATCTTGAATAGAGTTGTAACAATTTAATCTATCATTATAAGGCTGATCAGAGGTGAGAGTACGCCACAATTCGGTTTATCCCTGTTGACAAATTTCCTAATGGAACTCTCTACAATGATTGCCACTAGAATAGAAACAATCATGTGTTTCTGAGTCCTAAGTGGATTGATTGTAGTTCGACGTTCATTTTCAGGGAAAGCTACTAAAGTAATATCTCTCAAAATTGTTCACAATGCATCCAACCACCTCGTGTAAGGTAGTATCGATTGATTAACTCCTGTAGTAGGCGTGCTGTGATTTAGGTATAATTTCTTAACTCAATATCCAGTAACTTCTCCATTGTCTTCAGTAGAAATGAGAAGAGGTGAATCGGCCTGCAGTCTCTAGATAAAATGAGCTAGGTTTTCACGTTTTGGGAATAGCTTCAGCAATTAGTTGTTCGACTATCCTTTTTGGGCTTCAATAAATTTAAGTTCAGCGCCACAGGGTATTACTTGTTCGACTTAGCTTCACAATTTGTATACTATTCCAAAAGTTTCATTTTGATGGTAAAAAAAAGAAAACTCGTTACTGAAACGACTGACAAAATGAGTTTTCCTCGTTTTGTTGTTAGCGGGTTTTACGTCATCAATGGAAAATAAACTTTACAAAGTCCATTCACACACACACACACTCACCAAAAGGAAACTTGTTTACCTTTCGTTTATCTAACTTTTATTATAAATATATGTATGTATGTACATTTCAATGTGAAACGAAAGAAAAAAAACAAAACAACAACCAAATATTATTTTTGAATAAATTATATACGTGTAACACATTGTTGTTGTTGTGGTTTTTGTTCTTTACAAAGTTCTCGATTTAAGAAATGTTACTTGAAAACACCGAAAAATACCTATACACATTTAATATGCGGCGGCGGGACTTGCAATAATTTGTGGGTCAATATACTCAATGCAGGTCATTACATTAATTATTAAATTGTTTTTTATTATAAATAAAAATACGTAAACATTTGTGAATTGATTAATTAAGATGATGTTAAAAATACATTTATTTTTATCGATGATTAAGTCCTGTTTTTATATGATATCAGAAAGTGAAATGAGAACTGTGTATATTTCCATCATTTAATATATCCCAAAAAGGCGTTGGTTAAACCGCCTACGATTTCTTTATTATAAAAAGCCAAATATATACTTTAATATTTACATTCCTCCCAATGTCAAATTTTTATTAACCTATGAAAAAGTGTGGCACATAACCAAACTAGCCACCATCAATTGTTAATTTTTTTATTTGAAAAGAAAAAATCCCCTCTCACATATCTTTGTGTTAATGTTTGCCTTTTTTGCCATTATCAATAGAAACCAGAAATCTATCCAGAAACAAACTGATAAAAATTTGATTTCTATTTATCGCTTAACGACATAGGTAAATCATTTTAAAAATGGAAAATAAGGAATGCTAACGCGTTGCAAACTATCAATAATTTTATTGAATATAATTTGATAAATAAAACACTAATGATGACTAAAGAGGAAGACGACGGTTATTAAAGACTCACCCTTTTAATAATGACAGAAAATATAAGAAACAAACTAAGAGGAAGACGACGGTTATTAAAGACTCACCCTCAAGTCAACAGGGTGAGTTAGAAACAAATTTACCTGTGTCGACAGTATTCGGAAGGTAAAAGTGTCCATGGAGAGTAATATAAAGAGACTTTGGAAACATACAAAAGTTATAAATCGAAGAAGGCACTGCACTGGATGTCATATCAGAGTGCATTCAGCTATAAAATCAGTCATAAGCAATTCCTTTTGATTTGGAAACACCTAAAGGCAATGAGTACGTGAACCTCGCAATGGCTACCACTAAGAGTGCCCACTAGTATCCATTTCTCTTGTTATTGCGAAGTTGTAAACAAATTCATTCAATAAAAATAGCTAAAATATAATAACGTCCGTCTATGATTATTTAAAAAATCAGCATTTTCACAACAACTTGTTCCTAACTGATGATTAGTGTAGAATGTTTGCGGTTTATAAGCAATTAAAAAAAACATGTTTTTTTTTTTAATTTCCCTTGTTAGTGGTGAGCAAAGGTCGGTATCTAAAATATTCCATTTAGAAAAAAAACGTGTTTAAAAAGATAAACAGGGAGTGGCTATAAAATTTATATCTATAGAAAGTATACATTTTACTCAGCAGTTTTGGTTGAAAATGAGATGTCAAATATCAAAAGTTAAATTTAGTAAATGAATATCACGCAAAACTAAGCTACAGGCATTGATTAGTTATTGACAAGTGGGTGGTATGTCCTTTGGGCCCGCCTGATATTTGCATATTTGCAGGTCCTATTCTCAGATGTTAGTACCAGATTTGCCGCACAAAAATCTAATTTTTATGATAATATTCTGATTTGCATATATACATGCATAGTTACAGATGACCAAAACTAAAGCAACTGAAATTGCACACAGAATAAATGACCTGTTACTTTTTTTTAAAAAGTACATTTTTAGTGATTTTTTTTTTCAGAAAATAATAATTTATTCACTTATAAAAAATATATATGAACGCAGAATTTATTTTGAAATAATAAATATTCTATGGAAATCTAAATTGTTTGGTCAAAACTAAAGAAACTTTTTGATTTTTATACCCTTCATCACCCTGTGGGACAGGGTATTATGTCGTTGTGCATATGTTTGTAACAGGCAAAAGGAATCGAGATAGACCCATGGGTCTTTTTGAGAATATGCATAGAATCACTTTCTGTCCGTCCATCCATGTATTTTTATTAACAAAGCACAGGTCGCATTTATGATCCGATTTGGATGAAATTTGGCACAGTTCACTTATTTGGCCCAAGGACGAACCCTATTGAAATTGGAGAAAATCGGTTCAGATTTAGATATAGTTCCCATATATACAGTCGTCCGATTTTATGTGAATGGTGCACCAAAGTCCCAATATTGTCCGATTGGCACAAAATTTTGCACATAGTTCTGAATTAGGTCCAGACTGATGTCTGCGAGGGTTTAGTGAAAATCGGTTCAGATTTAGATATAGCTCCCATATATAGTTTCGTCCGATTTTTTTGTGAATGATGCACCAAACTCCCAATATTTGTCCAATTGAGACAAAATTTTGCACAGAGTACTGAATCATATTCAGATTGATGTCTGCGAAGTTTTTTTTTTTAATCGGTTCAGATTTAGATATAGCTCCCATATATAGTTTCGTCAGATTTTATGTTATTTTATTTTGCAATGATAAAGTGTGGCAGTCCCTAGATAAAGTGTGGCTAGCATTTTACGCTTTGGTAATAGCTTTAGCAATTACTTGTTCGACTATCCTTTTTAGACTTCAATAATAAATTTCCTTTTTTGAAGAGAATTTGAACAAAATAACAATTCAGCGTCCTAGGGTATAACTTCTTCGACTTTTATACTATTGAAAAAGTTTAATTTTGATATTAAAAAAGAAAACCCGTTACTGAAACGAATGACAAAATGAGTTTTCCTCGTTTATTGTTTATTGTCAAGATAAACTGTAGAGAATGGTTCACCTTTACGAAATGTTTACTTGATTATATCGTGAAAAATAACACGTATTGTATTATCAATTTTAATAGTTGTTATTGTTTTTGTTAAAATATTGATAACATTAAAAAAACTATTATGATGGATGATTCATTAAAACATGTTGTTGTAAACTATGCTAAAATAAAAACATATATTTTTTTGTAAAAACTTTCAGCATTTTGTGTTGTTATCAAAATTCTTGTGAAAATTGATAACATTGCAAACAAAAAATAAATCTACAATGAATTAGTTTCATTATCGAAGAAATTGTAACAATAATAGTTAAAAAATTTAAGTGAAATTTTTCGTATTTTGTTAAATTCTTTTAATAAGATTTGAAAATTCAAAGAGAAGTTCTAATTAAAAAAGAATATGGTTGTTTTCTTGTATTAATTAGAACTTCCCTTTGAATTTTCAAATATTATTAAAAGAATTATGTAGAATTATTCTCATTTATTAGATGTTGAGCCGATATCTATGAATATGATTTGTAGATCTACTGCTCTTCATATTATTAAAACCTTTGGGAAGATCGAACTTGATTTTTAAAATTCTATTCCAAATTTTAAATAAAAGTGTTTAATACTTTTTTGGTTTTTAATATTCCAACTGTTGCCTGGGGTACTTTTCCATATCAAAACAAAAGCCATAAAAACTTTCAATTTCGTTAAGAGTCATCTTATCTATCGATACTTAAAACATTATTCGATGAATGGTGATTAAAGAATGGAAATATTTGCATGCTAATACATATATATATATATATATAACAAATGCTAATCGTTTTGTTAATAAATTTCAACATATTCAATCAATATACAAACAAGAAATATGATAGGAACGTGTATTTGAAGTTTGAATGAACTCGATGTATGAGAAGTGAGTATGCGTTTTTGTTAGCAAAAAGAAGGGGTTCAAAGTACAAATTTCCAAAAAAAAAAAAACACAATGTTAAGTAAATCAAATTTAAAATTGCGTATTGCTTTTTCGATAAAAGATTTGTTGGAAAATTTTTTGTAATAAAAATATACATTCTGATCAAGCAAACAACAATCGTTGCGAACAAAGGGATTGCTTTTATTAACACCATTTATTGTTTATTTTTATTATTACTACCCTTTCAACGCCACCCGTAATATATATAGTATATGACTAATAAGAAAGCAGACAGGCGAACGAACATGGTTTGGTTTTGGTTTCGTTTATCATTTGCTGCCATATTATTTTGATATTTACAATAAATGATATATAAACTTTTTGGTGTTATATGATAACGTCTTCTATCAAATAATGTTGGTTTTTTGTGTATTTGAAGTCAGTGAAATTGAATTGAAATTTCCACATGAAGTACTAAATGCCGTAAAACGGCTTCCTGTTTTGCAAAACCAAAAAAAAAAAATTAGAAGAGAACTAAACCTGTTAGCTAAAACGCTAGAAATGTGCTGGTTCGTACATACATATGTGTGTTGCCATTTTTTCTAATATACATTTACATTGTTTATTCATATCATTTCCAATCTAATCTATATATTATTAATTATAATGGAAATGTTAATAATATTAGGTTACAAAAATTAATTAAAGGGATATAAAGGACGCTTAGAGAGTTAATTAAAGGTTATAGAAAACAGCTTGTTAAATATGTATATGTGATGGGCATAGTAAACATATTTCCTAGATTGTATACTATAGGCAATAAGAGGTTAATATTTCTGTTGAAAATAACTCAATAAGTATTTTTGTTATTAGAAGTACTTTCCTATAAATATGAATCAAAAACATTTCATTGTAATATATTTTTATCTATAATATTATACATTTTTTATAAATATTTTAAATACGCAGTTTTGTATATAGATATAGTCATATACACCTAAGTCTGTTTTACACGGTAGATTGGTTCCAGAAGAAGCCGTGTAAAAAAAGACATTGATATTATACATAAAGGGAATTCCCTTAAATTAGTGCTATTCACATTTGCTTTGACCAGTAAAAATTGTTTTTACGCTCTAAAGGAGAATTCACTTAAATCTTTAAGCTAGTGTTCGCAAACTATCGTTGGTTCAGACTTTTTTCTTTCATAAATACTTTTTTGTGATATGAACATACTTCGCAAAAATTAAATTTGACAAAAAAATTAAGTACATAAAATTTCAAATCGTGCTAAATGGAAGAAATTGTCTAAAAAAATTAAAAATATTCAATTTTCAAACCGTGTTATATCAAAACAGTGTAAAAAAGGACCGTGTAAAAACAGACTTAGGTGTATGTATAATAGGATAATGTGTATGCATATCACTAATTTGTTTATCACCATTCTAATCGACAATTCTATCAAAGGAATGACATCATATATTAATATGTATGTATGTATACTTTTCCCCCAAACTCATAGTCCAAAGTAACGTTAACATACTCAATCAAAAACCAGTCTTTCTGGGTAAAGTTTATCCCAAAAAATTGTAGCCACAGAATGTGGGCTATAAAATTTGAGATTGTTTTGCCCTGCACCATAAGCTGGAGTGTATGTTAAATTTGTCAATTCGTTTGTAACACCTCAAAGTATTCACAGGAGACACCACATATAACACATCTACGTACTAAAAATTATTAATATTGACCCAAGTTTCAGGGTAGCTCCCATACAACGGTACCCCCAAATATTCGGTATTTTGGGGGTTTGGGACACCTTTTCATTCGAGCTATAAATTTGATGTAATTTGGTATTTTGGTTTCTTATTGTATCTCCGTACCAAAAATTATTAATATTGCCCCTAGTTTCAGAGTAGCCCCCATATACACTGGTGGCCAAAACTACGCACCTACGTGGCATTGAATAAATAAAATGCTCAGTTTGATCCTTGGGTATACTATTCCTGATTTTTCTATAAGGTAAAGATCTGATGATTGTGTTGGCCATTATAAACATCTTATTTTGACTCTCGCAACCAATGTATACTATTCCTTGCATCCTGAACCGGTGGGAAGAGGTTATTTCTGTTTGTTTGTAAAACTCTTTTGATTTTGCTATCCATGACACTAGAAAGATCCCATACATGTTTTGGTGTATGTTTGGAGGTTATTGTCAAGTTGAAACACCCAGACAAACACTATGTTTTCTTCAGCGAAGGGAGCCATAGCGTTTTGGCGTGCTGGAAAATTCTTTCGAACTTCCTTACGAATCTCATATTGCCCTTGATGAGACGAACCTCTCTCTCCGAAAGCAAATTCCCGTCTCGCCCCACGAATTTGCTAAAATACGAAACGGCACGCTTGTAGCGCTTCGCATCGGATACTTCTCCGGCATTTCCTTTGAGCTATTGTCCATTGCTGAGGTATCGATAGATTCCCCATCGTCGGACATCGCCTCCGTCGCAGTTTGCCTTTGAAGTTTTACAAAATTATTATTCACCAGATTGATAGGGTTTCATTTTCAAAATGAAAACTATTTTGATTTTCTTCTTCTTTCAAAAAATAACACATACTATGATAAATGCTGTACAGCATGATGTATAGTGTATGGGACCCTTAAAGTATCCGATATAAAACTGAAAAAAACCAACACGATATCTTAATTTTTGGCCACAAGACCAGTGTATAATTTCTTCCGATTTTATGTAAATTTTGTATGGATAAAAAATACGATTTTTACGGAAACTTTTGTCCCAAAGTGATGATTACCTGAATAGTCTACATCACTGTTCACCAAACAGGCGCCCGTGGGCGCTTTGGGAGAGTACCAATACAACAGGCATGCTTACCCATATACGCTACCGTAACTGAGGGTCTAGTATATGGTAAACACATCACTATCAAAAAATCGATTTTTCTCTCCTTACGTAAATTCAGTTGTTTTTTTAATGGTCACAATGTTATTATTTTTGTACACACATTATTATTCTCAATTTAATTTTGCAAAATGAAAACTGTTCTATATCTTCTTCTATTCCCTATAATTAATGCTGTACGGCATTAGACCAGTGTTGGGCAAGTATCCGATTAAAACTGAAAAAAACCAACACGATATCTTAATTTTTGGCCACAAGACCAGTGTATAATTTCTTCCGATTTCATGTAAATTTTGTATGGATAAAAAATACGAATTTTATGGAAACTTTTGTCCCAAAGTGATGATTACCTGAATAGTCTACATGCATGTTCTATATCTTCTCTATTCCCTATAATTAAGAGTACGTTTAGACTACTAAATGTCAATTCCATAGCGTATACGTCACCTTAATCATCTTCACATATCCAGTGGATTATTTTTGACAGACTTCGTAAATCTAAAAGTACTTTAAGCTTATAAATGCACCTTACATAGTCAATAGCTGTTGGGCAAATATAGATGGCGTTGACCCTCTTTTTAATTTCACGATCTTTTTATGATATTTCGCATTTTTGCACAAAAATTACTTTATATTACTTGATCTCAATAACTCCTTTTAGTCTCAATATTAATCTATAACAATATTATTATAAATTGATTACAATAAAATTGTTTAAATATTTGTAATTCCCTATTAATATCTAACCTGTAATCCCTATTTAGTCTTCCCCTCTTTTTTAAAAAAAGCACACATTTCTTCTAGTTGTTTCGGCGAAATGATTTACCATGGAATTGTTTCGATATCAACGTCAAATAATTAGCGATTCTAAAAATCCACAAATTCAAGCAATTATTATTCTTCTGCTTACGTAATAAACATATATACAAACATACAATGTTGGTTGTTGATACAACATTAGGGAAGGAACATCAATGTTTGAAGCACATAGTAGCTATTGGATCAACAAAAGCAGCACGGGCATCGCCCATAACTGTTAGGATTATTTATTGCATCGTGCATGCATGACGACAACGACAAGACAGTGGCAAAACTAGTTGTTGCATCTTTCATTCTTTGTTTGAAGTTGTACTACTCAGTGTTGTTGCTGTTGGATCAATGGATATCATATTTTTTTTTTTGTTTAATTGTTGTTATAACGCCCGTAATCTCCTCATGGGTACACTTTTTAACACTTTCCCACTAGGTGAGGGAGGATGATGTAGTAACAGGAAAGAACAAAGAAAACACCACAATTATGACTTCACTTTGTAAGCAAGTTATATTGTTAATAAAAAAATCACACACACAAATTAATATCGGCACTTTAGCACCGCCGACACTAACTACATAATATACAATTTTATCACGTAATTATTTTATTTTTCAAAAAAGAAAAATATTTGCAAATATTTTTTGCGCTTTATTCTTAGCGTTTACATAAACTTACACTTTGCACCGGCAGCTAAAACAATACTGACTTTTTTATTTAAACAAAAAAGAGAACGCGAAAGTTCAATTAAACAACGTCGACACGACGTACGTCCGTTGGAAGAGAGGCAATCAGCAAACAATAACAAAAGATAATTTTTTGTTTTTGCACCAGCTGACAGTGCTGCCAGTATGACAGGTTTGGCGTGACCAAATGTTGGTGATGCCAGATTAGTAGGTTTTGGTAATATTTGGGATATTAGTAGAAGGGGGAATGATCTGCAAAAATCAACTAAAGTTCCAGAACCTAAAAGAATCTAGTCATTTTACAAGTTTGGCAACTTTTTACTCAAAAACCTTTCCCCAAAGCTGGTAAAACGTTGAACTAAATTTAAGAGAACACAAAATAAAATGCCGTTCTCTTTTTAAACTATTGGCTGTTATCATGATTTTCAAGTATAGCCATCCAATTTTGACATATTTACTAGATTTGCGTTCCCGAACTTTTTAAATTATTTTGTACTCTGAGAGCGGTTTAGAAATGTTTCCCTTTGACTAGCTTTACTATTAAAAAAGTACTGGAACAGACCATAATTTTTTAATATTTTTTTGATATCACAACGTTACCTAAATTCCAACGAAGCTTACAAAAATATTCAACTTACCCATTATAGCAAATACGTCCAATGCATATCTCTTAGCGAACTAATTGAAAACGAGAAGCAAAGTTAAAAAATTATAGAATGTGTTCAAATATTTCACATTCCTATTGAAAAAATTTTATTTTCTTTTTTTTTGATACTATTTTCAACAAAGTTGAATTTGTTCAACTTTGAGTATTCGTACGTCGACGTATTTCGGTAACATTCATATAAATCAGCAGTGATATTGATTTCCGGAATATTTCCGTCAACAATCTTGGAGCTTATGCAAAGAGCCTTACTGACGCTGAGGTGACAGACGTTGGACGAGAAATACTCGGATCGTAGACCCCTCTGTCGTGGAAACAGGGTCTCTTGTTTGGTGAAACTGCCTGCGCCACAAGTCGACATCCAGAAAACTAGATAATATACAAAGAGCCGCATCGATTCTAATAACAGGAGCCATGAGGTGCACGCCACAAGCAGCTCTGAAAGCAATGCTGAATTTAAGGTCTCTGGGCCTCAGCATTAAGTGTCAGGCCGCGCGTATTGAACAAAATCTTTGGCGAAGTTGTACCTTTGGGCATGGTTGTATATTGGACGAACCAGGTATGACAATGGACCAAATTGTAAAACTAAGCCATCTCAATCTACAGATCTAGTGATTGATGGCTCAATCAAACCACCCATATGTAATTTTTATCGGAACTTTGAGGCGTTCTTTCACGAAAGAGCCTTTGAACTTTGACATAACGAACCTAGGTGCATTGTGTCAAGATCTATTTTTTCCAACTGACAGAAATCATTACTGGTCATTGCAATATCAGGGCCTTTACCAGTAAGTGAACCATGCTACTGATTACTTTAGACTCTGTGTTGAGAAGGAGGAAGGAGCATCTCATGTGTCGCTGCCCAGTCCTGACCTAAAGACGGCACAGACTAGTGGGTGCTCACTTTCCATCGAGTATTAGTTTCTTCTCAACAACGAAACCTGATCTAATCTACAGCATCATTAGAAACCTAAAGTGGTTGGGAAAGTGGAACCTTGACACGTATCATTACTGGTCATTGCAATATCAGGGCCTTTACCAGTAAGTGAACCATGCTACTGATTACTTTAGACTCTGTGTTGAGAAGGAGGAAGGAGCATCCAAAAATGCAATTTGCTGCCATTAAGTCCTGACATTAAAACGGCACAGACTAGTGGGTGCTCACTTTCCATCTTAGAAGTATTAGTTTCTAAAAATAATAATATATTTCAATATTTGGCAAGTGGCTAAACCTGTATTAATATCACATATCAATAATCTACAGCATCATTAGAAACCTAAAGTGGTTGGGAAAGTGGAACAAAAACATTAGTAAATAATATTATAATATATCATAAAATCTAAGCATACCCGATTTTCTCGAAGGTATAGCCATCATTATAAATCATATTTATAGAGTACAGATAATTAAGTGGAACTAGTGGCCTATTATTTTTAATTTATATGTGCTGCTTGATAATGAAAATTGCTTTTCTTGAAAGCTTCTTATTCTACCTGAAATGATTTATTCCGATAGCTCTTGGAACAATTAATTGGTTTGTTCTGCTTGACCGACAGAATGGAAACATTTGTAGTAGAAAATCAGGACTTTGATTTTGGGCTTTAGAGTGCTGCAGCCACATATGTGACTGCCCAATCCCCAAACCTAACCTAACCTACAATTTATATTTATAGGTTTTAGAGGCAGGGAGCTTTAAAATATTAATAAATATAAATGATTCATAAATAAATTAATTATTAAATATAAATGATAAATAATACGTACATTTCAAAGTAAGGTATTTTCATAGTGTCAACGACTCTTTTTTCTAGATGTTACAAACGGAATGACAAATTTAATATATTTTATATACTCTACCTTATAATGAAGGTTATACAAATACAGCAATAGTAAATTAGTAAAAGTACAACCTTAAAATCAACACAACGTCCAATCAGAAAGTATATATTTTATTTAGTGAATAACTGGTAAAAGTTAATATCTGCAGATTATGTCTTATTTAAACAGTATATTAAGCATAAAACACGATTGTGGACATTTACAGATTTTCTGAAACCTAAAACAGCTGTTTTTTGCGTATTTCCTTTGCGGTCCTTTTTCTAAATAATAACAGATGTTTTGAGGCACATTTGTTTTTATCTACCTCCAACTTAAAAAAATAAAACAGAAAGGACAAATTGACAGCTTTGTTTAAGAAAATCGTCTTTTAGTTCCTTCTGTGCTTAATATCCTGAAAACAAAGGTAGCCCATATCATTTGTAAAAATATTCCAAACTTAGATCTATGTGAATGGTGTCCATTATTTTAGTGTAAACGGAAACAAATTCTTATTAGACTCTTGAATGTATGGAATATCTAATCAGATCTATTGTTTTCATTCATCTCTAGAAAATATTTTCACCTTTCAGATTTCTAAGAATCGTACAACTACAACACCACCAATATGTCCAATAAAACGACAAATAATTTATTAGCACCATCATCGCCCACATCCTTGATGATTCCACAGACACCACCAAATACCGGAAGCGGTTCCGCGACAGGCAATCCTCGAAATAAATGTGCCTTAAAACCGGGACATTCCTTGATGGATTGGATACGTTTGGGAAATTCTGGTGTTGATCTAGCGGGAACGAAAGGACGTATAATACCTGTTACACCAGAAGAGCTGGCCAAACATAATACCAGAAATGATGCCTGGATGGCGATACGAGGAGTGGTATATAATGTAACACGTTATATGGATTTTCATCCGGGAGGTAAGTTTTAAATGATTTATAAGATTTCAATATTTAAAGTCGGGCTGTTTTAAGGTGTTGATGAACTAATGCGTGGTGTGGGTAAAGACGCCACAAAACTATTCAATGAAGTTCATGCATGGGTGAATTATCAACAGTTACTTAACAAGTGTCTGATTGGTCCTCTGAAACACTCCAAAAAAGTAGAGAAAGTATTGGAGGTATCCACGAATGACTTATCACCTAAATTTACAAGACCTCCGTTGCCACCTGCTACACAAGATGTTGTTCCACGATTAGATTGGATACAAAATCGCAATAGTTTAACACTTTACTTTTATACAAAACAGTTTTGCAACCCTGGTTCCTTAATACGTAAAGTTCCTGAACGCCCAAATAATCATATAGAAATTTCGATACTGATAGACAACTATATACACAAATATGAATTTGAGCTACATGCTGAAATCAAATGGCCACCTAAAGATGTGAAAATGAATACCGAAAGTGGTAAATTGGAATGTAGTTTTGAGAAACCTGAGGAGCGAAAGGATTTATGGCCTCAGTTGGGGAAACAACAAGTGCAAAAAGTGCTTAAAAATTCCGTGGAAGATGAGTTGTTAATGGATTTTAAAACAAGTTTACAGCGACAGTATAATCATAATTCCTTTGTCCTTGTGCTAAATAGTCCTAATGTGATTTATACTCTACCACTTGGTTATCATGTCTCCTTGGAATGTCTGATAAATTCTAGAAATTTAAGTAAATGTTATACACCAATTCCCAGTCGATATCTAAAAGACGACAAAGACCTCAACAACTGCGGTGACATGGAAATGTGTAATTTAAATTTTCTTATTAAAAAATATACACATCCAAATAGTTTTTCCGGACATTTAAGTTCACTTACAAATGACATGACGATAAGGGTGTCAATACCCAAAGGTAACTTTAAATTATCCAAACTGGCAGGACATCGTAATATTTGTTTCCTAGCTGCTGGTAGTGGTCTGACGCCATTCCTGCCGTTAATTGATCATCTATTGAAAAGAAATACCAATAGAATGTATGTTATAAAATGAATTGGATTAATGTTTGAATGAGAATTTAAAATAACTTCTGTTTTTCTATTTTAGAGAACTTTTGAATTTGTTGTATTTTAATAGAACCTCTGAGGATATATGGTGCCACGATATGCTTTCTAATATTGCCAAAAATGATGAAAGGTAAATTTGTTTTTTATTTTAATATTTCATTGTAAACGTTAATTATTTATGTAATTACTTTTAGATTTGAATTTACAAATATCCTTTCAAATCCTGATGCTAGTTGGACTGGAGCTAAGGGTCATGTATCCAGCGAACTGCTGGCACCTTTGCTGGATAAATCAAAACCCGATAAAATAACATTTATATCCGCATGTGGACCCTCTGGATATAATACAAAAGTGGAGGAAATTCTACAGGAATTGGAATTTCCAAAAGAGAATTTATTTATATTCTAACAGGCCGAAAAGAACTTTGTTTGGATCTACTTATATCGACAATATTTTATACAAATATATATGTAGGTTTATTGTTGTTGTTTAAAATATTTGTTAATTTATTTGATTGAGAGGATTGTAAATGTAAAAATTTCGAAAAAAAATATTAATTAACTAAGATGGTGAAAAACAGGATAAATAAAGTTACGGTGCAGGGAGTTAATAACCCAGTACCGGTGGCAATCGTTGGTGAGACCACAAGCCATGTGTTGTAGAGATCAAGCGATTGTGATCCGGCTGCTCTAGGTGTGGATGCCTTGGCACCTGCAGCTGTACCTGTTACAAGCGCATCAAGTTTACCCAAAAAAAAAATATGACGAATCGGCAATTCAAGACTGATACTGCTGTAGTTCTGGGAGGGGAAGCGATGTCCGACGATGGGGAATTTATCGAGACACCAGCAAGGGAAAACGATTCAAAAGGCGGAACTGCCCGAGAAGCAACCGATACGAGGCACTATAAACGTGCCGTATTGTATCTCCGCAAATTAGTAGGGCGAAATGCGAATCTGCTTTCGGAGAGGCAGGTTCATCTCATCAAGGGCAAGATGAAATTCGTAAGGAAGTTGGAAAGAACTTACCCGCACGCTCTTCATCGTGAGCTCCAGATGGACAGGAACTCCCTCCCGAAACAGACCTCGGAATCGAGCAAAGTAGTAGAGTCGGCTAAGCCCACTGTCTCAGACAAATGTGTGAAGCAGGCTTCTGCACCGAAGCCTAACCCGAGTCAAAAGGCAATGGAAAAGGCTGTTGAGCACACCCCGACACAAACTGTCATCCATAAGGGTGATCGACGTGTGGAGGGCTCTGTCTCAAAGCCCGATTCTACGCCAATTGACAAAGGTGAAGCGGTTGGTGCTAAGGCTTTGTGTAGCACCACCGTTGGTAAGAATAGGAAGAAGGGCAAATCTGGCAAGGAACCATCATCTTCTGGACGAGGGAATACTGGCCCGCAGAACAAATCTGTAAAGGGCATTCGCTCATCAGAATATCCATAGAGGCCTTGTGTGAGTAGTATCTCTCTCGTACTCCTCACGACCTTAAGGTGCTTCCTGATCCAGGTGAATTCCTTCTCGTTAATAAACTTGGGTCCTTATCTGTCGGGCAAATTACTATTCTCAGGCAATAAACAAAAAGTAGCCCCAAATGACCTCATTATTTTTCTTGGATCATAATTTTTTGTCCAGAACAGTACCGAGATATATATCATCCAAAGGGAGTTCTAGTCTTTATGCCATCCAGTAATTATTCTCTTCAGCTACATATCGTCTTTTCGTAGTTAATTACATTTTCACTTCATATAATTTTTGGACATTGATTTTATGGAGCTGGAGGTTCCTCCAAATTATTTGGAAGTAATTTTTCTATTCAGTTAGAATTTAGTCCCGTTCCCGTACTGAAAAAGTGGTAACATTTTTTTTAAAGGAATCAATCGAAAACAAATTTTTTAATAAAAAAAGTTCTTGTAAGCTCTGGAACAGATCAATGGTATACCATATATTTATATATGACTAGCTGTAAATATATTTATGTATAATAATAATAAAAATTAAACCCACATTAAATATTTTAAATATCATTCATTTATTGTATTTTTTGTTTTATTTAAAAATTTACAACTACAACTTTTTTTCGCGTCAAAATATTAAAAAGGATTTCTTTCAAAGGAGGTAGAACGAAAATACATAGTTTTTTTATTCAATAATAAATAAAAACAAAAAAATTAAACAAAAAACGGATAACAAAAAAATCTAGCAGGAAGGAGAAAACCCAGAGTGGTGGTTATAAAACAAAGTGTAGATTTATTTGTTGTCGTTTTTTTTTCTTCTATTCAAAAATAAAGATTTAAAGAAAGAAGCTGTTCAGTTGTAGACAATAGTAATTTGTGTGTTTTTGTTTGTTTTCTTAGTATCTCGTATTTTTATATTAAACTTATAAAAAAAGAAGAAGAGGAGGGACATAGGAGGACAAAAATTCCAAAACAAAAAAGAAATATATTTTGGGAGGTGTAACAACATTTTAATACGAGCGAATTGCAGGAGGTACAGTTGTTACGGTATCATCCAAAGTATGATCGATAACAGGTCTGTATTTGATTTCGACGGTACCCTTGTCATCGGTTACCCATAGGAGTGTATGTTTGCGCCAATGTTCTTCCAAGGGCTTCTTTTGTTGGCCATCTACAGGCTTGCTGTAGTCGTATTCATCGATACGGGTCTTGTAATCTTCACGGGCGTGGGCACCACGGGATTCCTTGCGGTTTTCAGCAGCGACAATGGTCATCTTGGCATTGGCCAAAAGATTTTGCAATTCCAAAGTTTCAACCAAATCGGAGTTCCAAACCATTGACCTAAAAAAATATAAACGATTGGTAAACCACTGTTTGTTTGACAAATTTCTTATGATTTCAACTTACTTGTCGACAACCTTAATGTCCTTGAATTGCTGATAGATGTCGGACATCTTTTCAACACCCTCCTTAAGTACTGGGCCATCACGGAAGACAGCAGCATGATGTTGCATAGTCTTTTGCATTTTCAAACGTAAATCAGCTGTGGTAATGCTGCCGTTGGCATGACGCAATATGTCCAAATTGGCAACAGACATTTCACCGGCATTCTAAAACAAGAGAAAGAGAATTGTAAGAAAAATATATTTTTTCAAACTCCAACAATAACTCTTACATCCTTGAGAGATGGTGGTGTGGCACCGGGTTTGTTTTCTTCAGCAATGGTCTTGGCACAGGCACGACCAAAGACAACCAAATCCAACAATGAGTTAGCACCCAAACGATTGGCACCATGCACCGAGGAACAGGCAGATTCACCAGCAGCATACAAACCAGGAACAACCTTGTCGTTGCCATTCTCATCGATGGTCAACACTTGACCCTTGTAGTTTGTGGGAATACCACCCATGTTGTAATGTACGGTGGGCAATACAGGAATGGGTTCGCGTGTCACATCAACACCAGCAAAGATCATGGCGGTTTCGGAGATACCGGGCAAACGTTGAGCCAATTGCTCTGGGGGCAAATGGTGCAATTGCAAGTAGACATGATCCTTTTCGGGACCAACACCACGGCCTTCCATAATTTCAATGGTCATGGAGCGGGAAACAACGTCACGAGAAGCCAAATCCTTAGCCACTGGAGCATAACGTTCCATGAAACGTTCACCCTTGGCATTGACCAAGTAACCGCCTTCACCGCGGCAACCTTCGGTAATAAGGCAACCAGCACCATAAATACCAGTGGGATGGAACTGTACGAATTCCAAATCTTGTGAGGGCAAGCCTTGGCGGGCAACCATGGCGGTACCGTCACCAGTGCATGTGTGAGCAGAGGTGCAGGAGAAGTAAGCGCGGCCATAACCACCGGTGGCCATGACAGTGTTTCGGGCACGGAAACGATGCAGGGTACCGTCTTCCAAGTTCAAGGCAATAACACCACGGCATTCGCCGTTCTCCATCAACAAGTCCAAGGCAAAGTATTCGACGAAATAGTTACAATCGTAGCTCAATGATTGACCATAAAGGGTGTGCAACAAGGAGTGACCAGTTCTGGAAATCAAGAAAAGTATTATAAAAAAATACGCCATCGATCTTCTTGTTGTCTTCTTACCTATCAGCTACGGCACAACATCTGTGGGCTTGACCACCCTTGCCAAATTTCAAACTTTGACCACCAAAGGCACGTTGGTAGATTTTACCATCGGGTGTACGGGAGAAGGGCATACCATAATTTTCCAATTCAATGACAGCCTTGGGTGCTTCACGGGTCATATAGTGGATGGCATCTTGATCGCCCAACCAATCGGAACCCTTTACTGTATCATACATGTGCCATTTCCAGTCATCTTCTTCCATGTTACCCAGAGCAGCATTGATACCACCTTGGGCGGCAATTGTGTGTGAACGGGTGGGGAACAATTTTGTGATGACAGCGGTTTTGAAGCCCTCGGCTACCAAACCGAAAGCGGCACGCAAACCAGCACCGCCGGCACCTACAACAATGGCATCGTAGGCATGATCGACAATTGGATATTCCTTGGAGATGGCATCAGCTTTGGTGGAAGCTTCACGGCGGCCATTGCCGATGTGCAATTCGCGTTGTGGAACAACGGAAGATGCACGAAGCTGTAAAACGCGTAAACAACAAATTGATTATCATCATGTTAATGATGCAAAGATTCGAGAAACAAAGCCAATGTTTTGTGTATGTATGTGTGTGAGTGTGTGTATTAGGGTGTCTTGTATAAACACATGTTTGTTAATATGTACATGTGTCATAGTAATTATCGTCTCTAATCTATCTTAAAGGTATGTTATGGTCGATTATATCAACAGCAAAAAGTTTGTTATCGCAAATTTTTCGTTTCGTTGTTTTTGTCATTATAAAAAAATAATTGACACTTAACTGTTGTTGTTTTTTACGTAAGAGGTTTGTCGCGCTTTTGTCAATTTTTTCCTGTTTTATTTTTTTTTTTTTTTCAAACATAGAAGTTCTAACTCAAGTAGCATTGTTTTGCAAATCATTGGCTACTGATTTGTTCGAATGAAGGGAGTGTGGGGATCAGCTGGCCGATCAACAGGTAATTTATTTGTAATGGAGATTCGTGTAATTTATTTTACGGAAAATGTCATGGGGAAATAAATGATGTGTATGTGTTGAGTTGTCTTTTTTAATAACGTTAAAATAAAAGTGAGTATGTGTTTCTTTAAAAAATGCCGATAAAAAATCTTATATTTAAATTCTGCAACTACAACAAAATTCACTTTCATTATCAATTTTATGTGCAAAAAAAAAAAAAAATACAGAATGCAGCCAATCATAGTAAATCACAAAACAAATCGATTGACAGCTAAGACAAACCCGCTTTGTTCATCAATAAATCTATGGATTTATGACATATAAATGTACATACAAACATATGTATGTGTATGTTTTGCTACTGTAATTTAGTAAATTGCAAATTATATGGTTCATGAAAGTGAAATGTCGTGTTAACTACAATTTATAGTTGTTGTATATGTAATTAAAATACAAATGTTCTGAGGACTGGGGCACGACAAATATAAAATGATGAAGTTTTTTTATTTTTCATTTATTTTAATCGCACTCGTTCACCAGTAATAAGCAGAAGCTATGCTTACGTTTAATAAATTTTTTGACAAATTACTATATTTCAAAAGTTAATGTTGGACAAATCTATTTGGTAACAAAATAATATTTATAATTGAATAACAGATAATTCGTAACGCACCAATTCATTTTTAAATCAACAATTATCCACGTATTTTCATATAAAACATAGTGGTTTTTAATAACTTCAAAGTAATACTTTTTTAATATAAATGCAGGTTTTAAATTATGGTATACCGTCAGTAAACACATATCATAGGACTCAAACATAAAAAATTAGTGCGATAAAAATTATTCCTATCAAATATTAAAATATTTATTTTAAGTTGAAAACTGCCTATTCTCTTATACTGCAAAGAAATCCGCTTCTAATAATAATTTATGCTTAGGTGGATTACTGGTTACAATATCAGAGACCAATGTTTATACATTTTGATAACGATTAAACTGGTTCCCTGCATTTTACTGTAGGTCATCTGGACTTTTTTCGTGTTTTTTTAACCAAATGAAGCATTATGATTACAACAAAACAGTTTTTTGCTGAAGTCTGTCCTCTTGGAAATGTTCTTCAAAAGCCCTTCTTTAAATTAGAAGAGTTTCTGTAAGCCTAAGTAACATTGGTTGAGGATATACCATTTTTATGGACAAAATCCACAACTTGTTTCGGAACCGAGATTTTATTCCCTAAATACAAAATTATATCCAATTTGGATAAAAAATCTACCTTAACTTCCAAAAAAAATCAAATTTGGGTTGTAACTAAAAAGTGGAACAAAAGATTAATAAAATGTGGTAGGAGGACATCCCCAAAATACCGAATATTTTGTATTTTCAATACCAAACTTTTCAATAGAATAAAGTCCATTACTGCAAAAATATTCCGGCCTTTTATTAATAAAGCCTTTCGAAATCGATTCTTCTATTAGGTTAATTCCCATCTTTCGAGTTTTCATTTCAAATATTTATTTATTTTATGAATAATTTATTGGTATTTACTAATTCTAGCAATTTCTGGTACATTCGGACCTTTATTTTCTATATTAAGGGTGATTTTCCCATGTTAGGTGTACTGTAAAAATTGTTGCTAATTTTGATAGATTTTACAGATTTTTTTATTTGTAATTCAATTTATCGGTGTTTAATTTATCAAATTTAAGATGGCTTTTAAAAATATTTTGAAACAATATGCAGTAAATAATCACAAGATGTTTTAAATATGTGGCCAGGTCAAAGTCGATGTTTTTTTTTCTCGAAAATCGTTATTTTTGTAAAAAATTATATGTTCACACTAAATCTCTATAGTACACAATATCTAAATGTTTTGAATGTGCCTCATCGAAATATTAGTTTTAGATCCCACGTTTCTTTGGCCCAAATCCGTTTCAGACAATTTGGAGTTGATTTACAAATGCCCGTCCGTCTTTTTGGCCGGCTGGTGTCTACGATAACTCTCGAAAGGAGTATCCGATTTTACCAAAACTTTGCACATCGTATTATTTATACCAAACTTAGTTCAAGTTAGTTCTGGTACCTACCCCACAAAATTGTGCTAAACATTATTACTATGAACCAAACATTACACAGCCAATTATCTTTAGATTAATTCCGTAGATGGGACCCATTGGTCCACTCCTTCCGGTACTTCCCTCACAAATGGTCAACATTTTCAATATTAATAAAGCCAATAGCAGGCGATTTGAACAAAACTTTGCACAACCTATTATATTTACCAAGCCGGGATCATGTCTGAAGTTGGGACCCGTCGGTCGACTCCTTCTGGTACCTCTCCCACAAATGGTTTAACAGGTGCCCCTCCTGCCAGCAAAGCCCTCACGACACACACCATATATTCAATTGTCCGTCCGAACCTACAAGACTATCGCCTATAGACTTATGGCTAAAGCCAAGAGAGATGGCACAATTTCTCCGTCTAACCTCTTCAAATCCGATTTCCTAATAATTAAGTAATATATTTTCCTTTTCCTTCTTCTATTTTTTTCTATCAACATTTTCAGGACAGAACTTTCATCAACAGCCAATCTGTTACAATAATTTTTAATTAAATAAAATAAGTTTGAATAAATTCTAAGCTGAAAAATTTGACAAAATTTTTAAAAATTAATTAATTTTATTTTTTCATTAGTAATATAATTATCTGGTTATTTCAGTTTAAATGCAAAAGCTGCCCAATACTGGTTTATAGATATAAACTATGATAAACCAGTTATTTTTAATTTTGGTAAAAATTAGTTTTGGTATTTTTTTAAAAAATGTTATATATTATCTTTATTATATTGAACTATTATGAAATGAATGTGGTTGGATGTGGATCTCAAAATTGTGTTTATTTATTTGTTTCATTCAATAATACTAAAGTCTTAAAAGAATAAACAAAAACATTCTGGCGATAGGCATGGACAAAACTAATAACAATAGAAAATATCCCTGTAATATAAGCCCCTTTTCAGAAAATCAATAATTTACGATGGTTTTCATTTTATTGTAGGGATCATTAACAGAAAACTAGTTTTGTTTTCTAAAATCCCTTTTTACATACTCAAACCCTTAATATAATACCCCAACCTGTTGCTATAAAATCAAGACACCTAAACTAAATGCAGACGGTATTTAATTCTATACAAATGAACAATTAATGGACCAATGCTGCGCAAGACAAAACCAAGCATCATAAATTATTATTCTAGACTGGGGAGACTGTAACTAAATGTATTAAAGCCGACAACAGACCATCGAAATGCATTCATTATCAATGTGGGAAAAGTGAAAACATGAAATACACTTGACCCATCAAGTAGGTAGACAGGTAGAATTGCGGCATATTCTTTTTAAAGAAGATAAGAATATTATTATCAACTAAAGGAATTCAATATATAGCTTGAAAAAAAAAATCATAAGACGCAGGTAGAAAACTCAAATAGCAGTAAGGGGGGTGATCAACGAATGGAACACTAAGAAACAATAAACATACACACAAATCTATAGATTACCTAATAAGAAATTTAAATGCCCCCCTCAATGGAATAGTGTTTCCATTATTTTTGTAATTTAGAAGAAGGTAATTAAATATATAAATCCGATGATACTCTGCTCAACAAGAAAATTTAGGATTAACGAAGATGTGCATCGTCGGCCAAGAAGACAATGAACTTTTTGGGGCGACAACATAACCTTAAACAACCGACAGACAATGCCAATCGCGAACTGCCGCATTATTTGAGCATATTTCATTTGTATTCACTAAGGAAAATTACCTATATATGATAAGTTGAGTGTTCTGTTTTAATTTAACGTGGCTATGTAAAAAATAATTTACACATGTATTACCTAACACAATAACAATCACATGGTTTTATTTTTCCAGAAAACTATTTCCTCTGTTTTCGAATAGAATTAAATTACTATTTATCCGATATGAACGAAGAAGCGATTTTTTTAATGCCTAACATTTAAAGTGTTACCATTACATAACCGCACAATTTCTGTTGGGGAGTTTCGAAAAACGTCTTAGCGCTTCTACAAGAGAGGGCCAGGCTGTCACTGAAGAAATTGATGGGGGGTGGGTGGTTTTCCCATCACCTCATCACTACTATCCTGATTGTTGTGAAATTCATATCCTGCCTCATTTCTGCTGTTTGGTCTATGAGTTGCACATTTGGAAAAACTGATTGTGTAAGCTGCTTTTGCTTTGATGAATTTCTTTGCACATTTCGTTTTGGTCTGCTGCTGCTCTCTCCCAAAAAAATCAAAACAATCTTTCGTTTTTATCATCCCACACCTCACACACACCGCACGCAGGCAGGCCGAACAATATTCTTTTTTTTAATATATATTTCTTTTTGCTTTTGAACGTACCATAGCAGCGGCATTTTTAGCCAAAATCGATGGCACTCGCATTAAACTCGCCATTTTATTTGATGTTTTTGTTATGAAATTTCCTTAATGATATTATTTATTGTATTCTTTCAAAAATATCGAAAACCGCTGGGCGACTTGTGCCAAAATTTTAGTCGCCTTTTTGTTCAAATTCTATTTTTTTTTTTAATCGCACCGATTAAAACTTATTTTTACACAAATTTTCCCCAACTACTTCGACTTTCGACACTCTCTCTCACACTGAGGCACTCAGCAATGAATAGGGATGTACAAATCGAATTTGTGTCTAATCGATAGTTTGTTATCGTTGTAAAAGGGGTTATAGGTTTCTGTAGGTTCTAAGGAATGTGGGAAATAGGTTGCTGTAGGTGGGAAAATGAATGGGGTAATTAGAGAAGTTGTCTCCTTTGAATTTTTAAATACAAAAAGTAATTTCTTCTAAAATGGCATTTACATTTGAACCTTTTTTCCGGGCTAACCTACTGTATGAGGATTTATTAGACATGTATACAATGGAATTGATAATTGAAACGTGAAGGTGTTATAATCCATTTATCAAAAAAATACAAATATATATATATATATATATAGGCATAACAAGCCACTATATAAAAAAAGGATAAGAAGCTAACAAGAAGTATTAGAAGGAAGGTGGGAATAGTTTTGATGGCTATAGAAATTGGAAAGAAAACATATTACGTGCTAAGGGTGCACTTTCCAACCACTTTAGGTTTCTAATGATGCTGTAGATTAAAGCAGGTTCCATAGTTGATAAGAATCTTAGAGACGATGGAAAGTGAGCACCCACTAGTCTGTGCAGTCTGTAGGTCAGAACTGGACAGTGACACAGGAGATACTCAATTATCTCCGTCTCCTCCTCGTCGACACAGAGTCTGCAGTAATCAGTAATATCATGGTTCCATTTACTTGTAAAGGCCCTGATATTGCAATGAGCAGTAATGACTCCTGTCATTACGCTCAATGCCATGTCTCATTCGTTGTTCGACCCTTAATTATGAAGTAATTACTTACTTCCCCATACAACATTTTCTAAGCGAACACCGACTTTTGTACATTGTTCAAATCGAATTACTCTGAATAAAGAAGAATTTTGTCCCATCCCAAACAATTGAGAGAATTTATCAAAAAAAAAAAAATATTTTGACAGCATGAAAATATTTGTAAAATTTTCAATTTTTTCATTTAAATAAAGAATGATGAATGAAAAGTAAAAAGTTAGTCCTGATTTATATTAGGCGAGTTTACTTGCGGCAATTTTTATCGTTCTCTTTTGAACTTGCTTCATGCGTCTATACAAGGCAATTCGGCTTCCAAAATAATTTTTATTTGTTGTTTTTTCACATTTAAATATATATAAAATATCAACAAATACGAAATACACAAAACGAATTGCCAGAAAATTGTCTGTACGAGCAATTTTTTTTTTTTTTCATTTTTATTCCCCTTACCCCTCTCTCCTACAAACAAAGACTTGCTGCAAGTAAACTCGCCTAATCTAAATTGGGACTTATCTAGTTTTTATATATGCAGAAGGATGCATGGTACAATAATACAAGGTAGGACAGCTTGAGGTGAATAACAAAAAAGCAACTATGCACGTGTGGCCTCTTCTGCCAAAAATAAAATAAATATTCGCAACAAGTGTTTGTGTTTATTTGACATTTTTTCAACACAAAACTAAAAAATGAATGAAAGGTTATGATTTCTTCCCAAAATTCAGTAGGGAATACCATCAAATGTTTGTTTCATCCATAAGAAAATAAATACTTCCAGACGAACGTGTTAAAACATTATTTTCATTTCAATTAATCTTGAATATATTTCAATTTATTTTGAATATATTTGACATTGTATTCAAAACAATACACACACATACACAAAATATGTAATTTGATTTGATGGAACAAGCCACCTTGAGAAAAAATTGTAATCAGTTGGTAGCTGTGCCCTACCTTGTAATAATTATACCATGTAAGGATATAAATTTTGTAATCTACATAATGCAATATGCATTTCTTTCCCTTTGGTTCTAATTAGTGTACAATTCTGAGAGCGAACTACGTTGTTCAAATGCCCGTCAGAACACGTTTGATATCTAGTGGATTTAGTAGTCTAAACGTAGCCTTACCAAAAAATTTAAAAACGGATTTACACATGGTATAATTATTACAAGGTAGCGCACAGCTACCAACTGAATACAATTTTTGCTCAAGGTGCCTTACTCCATTAAATCAAAATACATATTTTGTGCATGTGTGTGTATTGTTTTGAATACTATGTCAAATAAATTGAAATAAATTCAAATTTAATTGAAATGAAAATGATGTTTTTAAAGCGTCTGTCTGGAAATAATTTCTTTGTTATGGATGAAACAAATATTTCTTGGTATTCCGTATGGGGTTTTGGAAATAAATCATAATATTTCATTCATTTTCGCGTTTTTATGCATTTTTCAATGCAAAATTAACACAACCACTTGTTGCGTATACTAATTTTATATTTTGGCAGAACATAACCTACATAGTTGTTTTTTTATACAACTCAAGCTGCCCTACCTTATATTATTGTACCATAGATTTACATATAACATTTTGTCATGATTAAAGAACGAATTACGATGTATTTTCTAAATCAGGCTATATTTACCATGATTTACCATACAAAATTAAATCATCGTGCGGAGGGTTTATTTTAAACCATGATCGAAATCATGATACTACTGAGATGCAACGCGGTTAATGTGTTATGTTAATGTACTTTAAGGTTATTGCAGTTCGGGAACAGACAATTTGTATATAAATTTTAAAAATTTTCTATTCGCATACATCGGAAACACGCCATACGGACGCATTACAAATGTTGTAATGTTAAATTTACATTATGACAATTCATAGAAAATTCTTGCTGGTTTCGGTGAAGAGCAACAATCATAAACAGTTTAATTTCCTTTCCTTATATGTCAAAAAAATTAAACTAAATAAATTAATTCTTCTGTAAATTAGTTAATACGTGCATCATTTACGTAACTATGTTACGATTCACTATTTGCTACCATGCATTGCTTGTGGTGAATACCCCCATTATCGTATGACATAGCCGCTCTTTCGTATATACAACCCTGCTACACGACACTGACAGCTTCATTCATTTCACAATAGAGGCCAAAAAAATCGTGTTTTCATTTGTGAGCTGTAAAAAAACCCAAAGAAATTCCGCTTGGCGATAAAATAAAAAACGCTCTCGTAGTGCAACAGTTCAAATTCAGTGTGTATTAACAAAAGAAACTAAACAAATATGTGCTTGGCATTTTGAAATTATCATTAATCGAATGCGCAAAGATATACGTTTTGATGGTTTATTCTTATTTTTGAGTTTGCTTTAGTTGTTCGTTTCGTTCGTCAGTTCGTTCTTATTCTCACAATTTGCGTCGTGATTTGCTCCTAGAAGACGGTAGCTGAAATTGAGTGGCTTGTAGAAGAAGATTTATGAATTGTTTGTAAGAGTTATTTACCACAACATATTTGATAAGAAGTTGGATAAAAGTGCGGTATTTGTGGGTGATACCAACAATTTTAATACATTTCTCCCCACCAACCAATTTGGAATAGACCTGTTGTGAAATGTCATATATAAAGTTGTTTGAAGAATTTGTACAAAAGAAGGAGAGTGACCCCGGCAGAAGTGGAGTAATAAATGAACTGGAAGAAGAAGACGACGATGGCGGTGTAAGTATTCCTGCCCATAGTTTGTTAATTTTCTTTCTATCGCATTATTTATCATTATTTTTCATAATAAGTAGTAAAATTAACACGCCGTTTGACATATGTTTGTTTATATGATTTTTTGGTGTGTGAAACCAAGAAGAGGAAGAGAGATTGAGAGTGCGAAAGATAAGGCGGGAGAGAGCAATTGTGCTCGCATAATTGCTTTCCTTTAATCTTTTACTATTTGTGTAGGCAATCTGGCAACATCAATTTATGACGCTTCATAAAGCGAAAAAAATACAATCGAAAAGAAGGAACAAGTAGATTTACGCTACAGAAAAACACAAAACAGAAAACTATTTACAAAGTTATAATGCAAAGTTGAAAATATAATAGAAATTAAAGTTGATAATATTTAAGTTTTAATATTTATATATATACAACACGTGTTTAATACTGCCTGGAACTGCAGCAATATTTTGCAACAACACTCTTCTGTACACATACACAAACAAACACACGCAATCAAATACAGTGAAAAAGTTCAGAAATAGAAAAAAATATGCTAGATCCAATTTGCAAACAAATGCTTATTGTTGTTGTCGTTATTATTGTCTAGTGGTTAAAGACAACCCCATAGAAAAGTGGCATAACTGTTAAGAATTCATGATTGTTGTCCCGAATCGATTGCTGTTATTAAACAATACTTAATAAAAATTGAAAATAGTCCATTTTCTGTGATATGTAGTGAAGAAAAAAATGCAGTCCAGCATTGACAGTAGTATTGAAAAAAAGCTAGAAATTTTAAAATCGTCTGCACCAAAGATTGCCATAACAAAATCAACTTTCCTAACACCTATACCGAAACCGCAAACTGTACAACAAAAACAACAGAAAGCTGCTCCACAATTGTATACCACTGTAACAGCAAAACAGATAACAACACGGACAACGTCAACAACGGATGGGGCATCGTTGGCCGCCACCGCTGCTGCTACATTAAAGACACCCATAACAATTGCAACGAAAACGACCAGTACAGTGGCCTTAAAAGATTTGAAAAGTATCATAAAACCGTCTGGAACGGCAGCTACTTCATCGTCCTCGTCAACGGATAAAGCTGTTAGTTATAATATGGCAATTGTTGCAGCCAAGAGACCACAATTAACAATTGTGGCAACTAAAGCGGTTGTTGGGACACCACCGCCATCATCGACTAGTACACCTCCAATAACAGCAGCAGCACAAGCAGCATCATTAGCAGCAGGAACTGCAATAACAACACCCATCATTGTGACAACATCAAGTGTAAATTGGATTTTAAAAATATTTATGTTTAAATTTAAAAATCGGCTTCAATAGGAAAGTGTTAGGGACAGAATTATTGCATTTTGTCAGCTCCTCTATAAAGACCACCCTTGAGCTCGATTAGAAGGACTCTCTTCAGTTTGTCTATAAGGACTCCCTTTAGCTCGTCTAGAAAGAGTCCCTTCAGCTCGTCTAGAAATACTCCCTTCAGCTCGTCTAGAAAGACTTCCCTCAGCTAGTCTATGAAGTCTTCCTTCAGCTCGTCTTTAAAGAATCCCTTCAGCTCGTCTGTAAAGACACCCATGGGCTCGACTAAAAATACTCCCTTCAGCTTGTCTATAAAGACTCCTTTCAGCTCGTCTATAAAGACTCCCTTCAGCTGGTCTAGAAAGACTCTCTTCAGCTTGTCTAGAAAGACTCCCCTCAGCTCTTGTATAAAGACAGTTTTCTTTAACCTCAGGGTACATCCCGTTGTCTGACAATTAACTAAAACGTTCAGTGACTGGAGATAGGGGTTAACTTTGAATTTCCTTTATAATATCGAAAAATAAATAGTAAACATTTAAAGATTCTTACAGTACGGTTACAGGCCATTTATATAATTGAAAAGTTTTGCCTGGTTTTGCTTAGTCTGGGTTTATACATGCAACTTTTTTATGCAAATCTGCTGCTGCTCTCTTCGAATCTTTTTTGAATTTCTTCCCCCTTGTCACCTTTTATACCTTTCACTTCTAAGAACTCAGCAGAGTTGCTTACTATAGTTGCATGTATAAACCCAGACTTATGGGATGAGAAAATCAATACTTCAGTAGAATATTTCAATTATAATATATAGTAGGCTATTAAAAAAAAACTTATCAAATAGGCCATGAAAATTAACAAACAAAAAATATTTTCTTTTTCATTTCATGTTTTATTAGAGCACAACAGCTACTGCTGATACATCAACAGAAAGCGGCAAAATGGAGCATAGCTATATGCGTGATAATTCGGTTAAATCTTTGAGTGTAGATATAACAAATGGCCTGCAACCGGCAAGGACCATACTTGTACGTCGTCCACCTCAGTGTCCCTCGTGTCATACACATCCATTGGATGAACAAGATTTAAATGAATGCAATCAAGCCTGTATACCCGCGTACAATGAAATTGCAGCCAAGGAGATGATGAATGAATGTGCACGCATTGCAAAATATGTTAAAAATATTAATCCTGATGATGAGGACTGGGAAATGAGAATAAATCAGTAAGTTGTGAGGTCATAATAATACAATGATTAATTAAATTATTTTATTTGTTTTAGAATTGGCTGGTCAAATATGCAAAAAAATCTATTTGCCAAAGTTGTACGCATATTGGACAATGATCAGTTGGGACGTTTAGCCAATCAGGGTCGACCGAATGAACCAATGCAACGACGTGTTGTTGTGGATAAATCAGCTGCACGCATGCGCAAAGCCTTGGCTTCCGTTGGCTGGGAATCACGATTAACTCAATGGTTGCATTGCTTGCTAATGGATTCATTGCCCGCAACCTATATGGCTTCATATTTGGATATCTTGCAAACTCTGAAATCAAAATTACCCACCCTAATGGATAAAATGTTGTTTGGACGACCGCTCAATATAAGTCAAGAGCTGTTGGCGCCTGTATTGAAAAAGAAATGGGAACCACAAATTGCAACTAAAACAAGAAAATTGCCACAGAATTCGATAATAGTGGCGTTGCCTTCAATGCCTACAAGTGGTCCTGTACCAAATCGTTTACAGAAATGGTATCAACATTTGGCAACCATAACACAGATTGTGCAAGTCACATTACCCATGACAAGTAAGATTTGTTGTTATTGTTATTTCCTTATAAAAAATGTGTATATCTTTAATGCACCGTTTTATTTTTGATTTTAGGTGGCCATATTTCCCGCCAACCACTGGAACAAGTAGCGGAGCAAATAGTTTCATTGACTCGTGTTAAAATTCTTGAATTGCGCAATGAAAATCCACAACGTAGCATAATATTGATTGGCTTTAATGCTGGAGCATCTTTGGCTTTACAAGTGGGCATGTCGGAGAATGTGGCTTGTATTGTCTGTATGGGTTTTGCCTACAATACCTACAATGGGGTACGTGGTACACCTGATGATCGTATTTTAGATATCAAAGTACCAATACTTTTTGTTATTGGACAAAATTCAGCCAGATCAAGGTAAGAGCAGAATGAAACTTTAATTTATTTAAATATTTTTTTAATAATGCCCACCTTTTTTTTCTTTTTCAGCCCCGAAGAAATTGAATCTTTGCGTGAAAAAATGCAATCTGAATCATCTTTAGTTGTTGTTGGCAGTGCCGATGATGCCTTAAGGGTACCCAAATCAAGGCGAAAAATTGAAAATGTTACCCAAGCTATGGTCGATACCATGGTTGTCGATGAGGTATACGATTTCATTAAGAAAGTCTTAACAAATCCTCCCGGACCACGTATACCCACTTCGATTAGTAGTAGCATTTATAATAAACAAAATAAATCATTGGCTGGCGAGAAGAGTGCAGGGCAGCAACGTAAACGTAAAAATGATACAATGGACTCGGATGGTACTCCAGCAAAAACAAAACATTTGGGTAAGTTTCAATATCGAGGGGCATGTTCACAATTACTAACAACAACTTATGATTTTATTTCACCACAAGATAAGAAATCAAAATCTATCAAGAAACCAAAAATTCAAGATCCTTTTCAAGTCAAAAGAAAGGGTAACCCATTTTTGCATTTTATGTTTTTTTTTTAACAAATTTACCTTTTGCCTCCATATACTCCATATCATTGTTTGTCAAATTTAACCACAAATATTATTCTCTTACCTTGAACAGTAGGCAGACCACGTACACGACCCTTGCCAAATTCTACGGGCACAACACCTACAGGCAAACTTAACCAAATACACACTTCAACACCGGTAATGATTGGTAAAACTCAACCGAAAATAACAAAAGTGTCGACAACAAATGATGATCTCGGCATGACAATGAAATCTGTTATGTCCGATCCAAATGATGCCGATACCAGTTTGAATATGAGTACAATCAGTAATGATTCCAACTCCAACAAGTTGGTGACAAACTTTGAGTTGGTTACTCAGTCGGGTAAGACAACACCACTAAAGACCACAGTCATAAATGCCCCTCAAAAACAATTGGTTATAGGTGGTGGCAATACATCGACTTCAATTGGTACTAAAATCAAAATGATACCATCAAACCAATTTGTACAATTAAAACCAACAACACTGCAATCACAATCAAAAATCTACACCATTAAAACGGGATCGATAGTGGCTCAAAATCAAGGTGATGTGTTATCGGGAGGACCTCGTATTGGTAGCATTGTCACCACAAGTCCTAGTACAGCAAGTACTGGTCAACACATATTTACCCTTAAAACTCCGACGGGTCAGACAACACAATTTGCCACAGCTGTGGGTAGTCAACCAAAATATACAGTTATTAAGAATACGACTGGAAACACGACTCTACAATTGTCCGGCACGGCCAAGACATTGCATCCCATTGGATCAACAACATCATTGGGGGCTGCATCGCCATCAACCTCAGCCAGTAATCTGGATATATCGAATATTATTGATATGCCAATTGTGTTTGCCGACAATGAGGGAAATATCTCAGAAGGTGTGGAAACAAAACCAGCTACTACAACTATTAAACCAGGTTAGTAGGAAACATGCAATTGCATACACTGACTTTTGCTAATTCATTTCTCTCCCTTAGCTTCGTCAGGTGTTGGCCAATTAATAATTAGTCAAAAAATCATCAAAGAGGCAAACGCACCAACCATATCCACCAGTGGTGGTTCAACCAGCGGCAGTGGTACATATGTTATAAATAAACCCGGTACCATAATACAACCACAACAATTGGGTACCAATAAACCCAACAAGGTTGTCTTTATCAATCGCAATACCATGAAACCTTGTCCCAGCATTATATCGCGTACAAGTTTACCTCAACAAATCCCCAAATATACCAAAGTTGTGGTGACGAATTCTAAATCTCCAACAGGTGCTTCAATTATACCCAGAGCGGGGGCACATTTAACCAGCACCGGTCTTGGCACCAGTAGTACATCTCCATTAGCATCAACGGTAAAGAAAATCAATATACAACCATTAAGTTCCGCCTCATCTACATCAAATTCTCCCACAACAACACCAACACGTTCCTCGGCTGGTATACTTAATGTTCAAACAAAGAATTTGCCACAAATACAAATAATCAATAATCCCAATGCCACACTTATATCCACGGACAAACCCCAAATACGCAACATTGTGGTGAAGCCTGGCGGACTTAAACAATTGCCGCCACACTTGACCAGTCAGCTGTTGAATCGTAATCTCACTGTTCGAAAATTAGTAAACTTAGTGGCGGCTACTAAGTCAACTACCATTACAGGGGTATCTCCTGGTGTAACGATTACTTCATCGCCAGTACCTCCTAGTAGCCTTGTTGCGGTTAATCCCACATCGACAGAAACGGAACCTTCGTCATCGACCTCTAGCACAACAATACAAACCTCACCGAAGATAATCACATTAAATCCACTAAGTCGCACGTCTACACCGACAACAACAAAAAGTGATTAAGCTGTTTATTTTTAGCATTATAAAACCATGACAAAAATGTAATTTTTTCATGTTGTTCGTTTTAATTTTGCTTTTTCTAATTGGGAGGTTCTTTAAAAAAGTAGCTCCCCCTTTTCACATTCATCAGATATGAAATATTATTCATATTCACATTTGTTTTTGGTTTCATATCCAAAGTCATAATTTAGTAATAGAAATTAATTAGTTTTAGTGAAATATCCTTTTTAGTTTTTATTAATGCTGAAATACAACCAAGAATTTATAACAAAAACAGACATTTGTAATTTGTGTTTTTATAGAGAATTGTTTTTCTCTCAAGGATTATTATTGCAAAAAGTAACAAACCAAATTACACTAAAAAAAATATTGAACGACTCGAAGCAGGAATGGAATTTTTCGAACATCTTGTGCAGCTTTTCATCCCCGGATACATCAGCTAAAATGTAGGAATACATACTGTTTCTCGAAGTTGATTTATTATTATTGGTTCCAAGAATTTTTGTAGATTAAAAGCGATGCATTATATAAAATTTACAACACCTGAAAACTCTGTGTACAAGTTCCGATACAGGCGTATGGACTTGTAGGAGTTCTAAATCTACAGAGTAGCTTTAGTGCCGAAAGTATTTGTTGCACAAAGACGAACAACAATAAATATGAATATTAGACAACACAACAAGTATACAGGCGATATTTACGTGTTGCTAATTAGAAACTGGTGGTGGTTGGTAAAATAAAACACTTGTTTAATTTAAAGACTCTGGCGGTCTGAATTAATGTTTTATTCTTTTTAAAACAATTCTTAACGTTTTAGCGGCAAATTATTGTTTCTTTCTGCTTCTTCTTCCTTAGGGATCGTTCTTCTCTGATGACGATATGTAATAGTTGAGGTACCGATAAATAGACTTATCGATGACATAATCGATGAAACCTCAACATTCCGGGCCGCTTGCACGGGTGCAACAATATAGCAATTTCCATTCTTGGACATTTCTCATCCATTCTCAATTTCATACCATCAATTATTCAAACTCTCTGCAAAATATACTTGAAGGAAGAAAATTCGCCATGCTCAATATGGCATTAGTAAAATTGACTTTAATTTATTTAAATTATTTCTCTTTTATTGTTTCATTCATTTTTTTTAATTTTCGTTTAGTCACCTCTAGTGACAAACGACCACCTCTAGTGGAAATTATATTGAAGGGATCAATATATTGAATAAAAATTATGATCAGCTTCGTAGTTACCTCTACTGGACTTTTTACATATTTCTTATCACCTCAAGTGAATTTCATCTTTTAATCCAATTTCATTCTTCGAGGGATCTATGTTATTAAACTTGATCACCTCTTTAGCCACCTCCAGCGGTTATACATATTTTTTACTATAATCTTCCACCTCAAGTCGAAAACTTCTTTTTAGTGAAATTAAGAAATCGAATTTCATCAAACATTTTCAAACAAGCTCTTCCAAGCGGTTGATTTGCCATTACATCACCACCAGAAAATGTGTCTGCGACACAATGTTTGTTCTCAACAAACTACATCAACATTTCTTTCAATTCTCACAATATATCCATTACACATACTTGTATAATCGCCAAAGATATCATTTTTTAATCACTTTTATTAATTTAAGATTACAAATATGTTTTCAAGTTCCAATTCCGACGAAAGGACTTGTATTCTACATTTCACATTTGCTCATTCAATTTATTACTTTATTGCTGGTGTGGCACTTTAAATTTATTTTGGCTTATAAAAATATTCTTATGGTTTTCTTCTGAAATTTGCTTGTCTCTGCCTAGAATTCTCTAAAATTTTGGTCCTACGACAAAATTGTAAATGTACCACCCAAATATTGAATTTTGAGCTATCATACTCCCAAAGATATTTGTTTTAGTTCCATTCAATATTATGGATGGTAATACATCGCTACCGATTAACATATCAACCTCATTTGATTTTAGGAATCCAGGATCTGCAAGTTTTAAATCTCGTATTTCGTTTCGGACATATATTGGAATAGATTCAGTGGGATTTTTACTTGTTGGGCTTTGTATTACTAAAGCATTTACATTTATCATATTTTTTGAATTTCCACACAAAGTGATTTTGCAGGTTTTATTAGTGTGTTCAACCACTGACCCACTAAATCCACTAACGTTGACATTTGTTTTACTTGTTGTTACATACCTAGTCGGTTTACCATTTTGCTGGTTATAAATGATCTTTTAGATCATGTATCTAATAATGCTCTCGCCGTGAATGTTGTTTCATTACACTTGATTTTTACAAGTGCCGTTGGTAACAATACATCATCGTCACACATTGATAGATTTGACTCTACACTTGACATTTGTACTGCAGCATTGGATGTACTTGGCATGTCATCTGTCATGACATGCGACATTGTTTGTATATTTGCTCCCGACGGAGGACTTTGTTAACCAATTCTTGCTGAGTCCGTTCTTGTAGGTAATTGTTATGTATTTTCAATATGGAACTTAGTGTGATGTTTTTTCTTACAGAATAAACATCTAAGCGCACTGAAACATTCTCTTGAATTATGTCCACTCTTCAAACAATTATTACACAACATGTTTTCACGAGCAAATTCAATTCTGTGATTCACTGCCATATTGTTAAATCTCGGACAATTCTTGAGAATGTGGTTTTTATCACACATAACACATCTATTTGTGTATGTCGTTTGTGCATTTTGATGCGCAGTAAATGAAGGTTGTGTTCTAAGTGCATAAATTCGTTATAGAACTTGATGTCTTTTTCTTAAAAATTGTTCAATTTTTGACCATTTTGGGAGCTCTGAATGGGACTCGAGCGATTGTTCCCATAACGATCTACAATTCTTCCAGCCTCACCCTTAGTTTTCTTACGCAAATGGTAAAGTTTTTGAGCTGGGGTGAGTCTGGGATGGTTACCGTAAATGGCCGTAAACATATCTCCAAATGTTGGCCCTTCTTCATAACTTCCGTAAAAGACTTTAGTGTCACAAGTTGGAACTTCAATACAAATATCCGACATATTAAATGCGGTATTTGGGGGATACTGACCTGAATTGTGCGAGCGGTAACAGCCACCTTTGAACAAATTGAAAAGGAGTCTGCCAAAGTGGGTCTGGCAGTAAACGGCGAAAAACCCAAGCTGATGGTATCAACGCGCAAGACGTCCAGTAGACTCGGACCAAGTGTGGAACTTGAGAACTACAGCTTCGAGGTAGTTAAAGACTTTATATACCTTGGTACCGCCATATATAAAACGAATGACATTAGTTTTGAAATTCGGAGAAGGATTGTGATGGCCAACCGATGCTATTATGGTCTAAGTAAGCAGTTTAGAAACAAGACCACCTCCCGCCAGACCAAACTCACACTTTACAAGACGCTGATACTACCCGTGCTATTATATGGATCAGAAGCATGGGTACAAGCAGATGAGACAGCTCTTGGGGTGTTTGAAAGAAAAATTCCCCGAAAGATCTGCGTTGACGGTGAATATCGGCGTCGAATGAATCACGAGCTTTACAATTTATACGTGGACATCGACATAGTCAATCGTATTGAGCTGCAGCGACTACGGTGGCTAGACCATGTTGTGCGAATGAATGAGAATGCCCCAGCTCAAAAGGCATATAAAACGAGCCTATTGATGGTTCCCGTAGAAGGGAAAGGCCACGAATTAGATGAAAAGACCAAGTAGAAAACAACATCTTGGAACGTGGTATTCCAAATTGGTGGATTTGCGCACAAGACCGACGCGCTTGGAAATCTTTTTTAAGCTCGGCTTATGGAACAACCGTTCTGTAACAAGCCAGCTAAGTAAGTAGTGGTTTCAGGTCTTATAGTATGCGGCAAGAGTGAGATAAAACGCGCGAAGAAAAAGTCTTGGGTAAATTTCTGTGAGTCTACAGAAGGAGTCAACGACGCTGCTAGGTTTCGAAAACTACTATCCAAGGATCCGAAGTACATCGGTAGTATTAAGAAACAGGATGAGCGTGGACGGACTCAGGTTCTGAGACTTTAAATCTCCTAGCCGAGACTCATTTTCCGGGTTGCAAAGACGGCTTGAATGTATTGACCGCCCATCGTATCTTATTTCTGTTAATCACCTTGCTAATGAGATCCAGATCCGGAGTGACGAAAGGCCGAGTGTCATCACGATCACCGTCGATGGTACCCATGGCCTTTCGTCACTCCGGATCTGGATCTCATTAGCAAGGTGATTAACAGAAATAAGATACGATGGGCGGTCAACACATTCAAGCCGTATAAATCGCCAGGACCGGATGGTATCATACCGGCGATGCTTCAATATGCCTCACCAAGTATTTATCTGATTCTTGAGAAGATTTACACTGCGTGTCTGACTCTCTCGTATGTTCCGGATCTATGGAACGAGGTAAAGACTATAGACCCATTAGCCTATCATCCTTTCTCCTCAAGACTCTCGAAAGACTGATCGATCTGGAGATAAGGAGTCGTATAGACACCACCTCTCTTAGCAACTCACAGCACGCATATATAAAGGGCAAGTCTGTGGAATCTGCACTGCACGAAGTGGTAGGCTACATTGAGAGGAACATGGAAAATTCAAATTTTACGCTGGCTGCCTACTTAGATATAGAGGGAGCCTTTAACAACGTTAAACTTGAATCCATAAACCACTCACTTCGGGAAGTTGGCATTCCTGATACCCTGACATATTGGATAGATAAAATGCTTAATATCAGTATTATAAATTCAAGTGTGAGGGATGCAAAAATCAGGAAAACGGTAACTAGAGGCACACCTCAAGGAGGGGTGCTTTCGCCGTTACTATGGCTACTGGTTATTAATATCATATTGAGGGAATTGGACGGGTTAGGTATCAAAGTTGTAGCCTACGCGGACGACGTGGTGATATTGATCTCCGGAAAATTTCCGTCTACGATCTCTGAGCTTATGCAAAGAGCCTTACTGACGCTGTCACGCTGGGCCAGGGAAAATGGTCTTGGTGTAAATCCATCGAAGACGGAACTGGTAATGGTTACTAGGGAGCGTAAGCTCGGCGTTTCTGTTCCACCAACATTGGATGGAGTGCAACTTCACCTATCTCCCGAAGCAAAGTACCTCGGCACAATCCTGGACTGTCAACTACGATGGAAAAGGAACGTTGAGGAGCGGGCGAAGAGTGGAATGATTGCACTCTATATGCAAGAACTCCATTGGGAAAAGCTGGGGGCTAAAACCATCGACTATACACTGGATGTATAACACTGTGGTGAAGCCCATCTTGTCCTATGGTTCTCTTGTTTGGTGGAACTGTCTGAGCCTCAAGTCGACATCCAGTAAATTAGACAAGGTACAAATAGCCGCCGCGATTTTAGTTACAGGAGCCAGAAGGAGTACGCCACAAGCAGCTTTGAACGCAATGCTGTATTTCAAGCCTTTGGGCCTCAGCATTAAGTGTCAAGCTGCGCGTAGCGCCCTACGGATGCATGAACAAAAACTCTGGCGGAACTGTACCTTTGGGCATAGTAGTGTTCTGAATGAACCAGGAATGGCTTTGGACCAACGCGTTAAACTAAGCGACTATATATCACCAATCCTTAGATTTGACGATGTAGATGTCGTTATTCCTAGTAGAGACGACTGGAAACGAAGTAATCCTCCTCTGGACGGTCTGGCTTTCTATAAAGACGGATCCAAGATGGAAGAAGGCACTGGGGCAGGCGTCTACTGTGAAAGGTTAGGCCTTGAGTTAACCTACAAGCTGGATAGCAACTGCAGTGTTTTCCAAGCTGAAATCTTCGCGATCTGGAAGGCAGCGGAATTGATAAAAAGTCTGGATGCTGAGGTCGTTGAACCGGTGACTATCTTTGTGGATAGTCAAGCGGCTCTTAAAGCCATCAAATCTTGTCACATCAAATCCGAAGCCGTCCTCAAGTGTAGAGCAGCTCTGGAAGAACTTAACTATAGCTATCGGTTGTGTTGGGTACCAGGACATTGTGACATCTTAGGTAATGAAAGAGCGGACGAACTAGCTAGACGAGGATATCAATCAAACTACCCATATGTCTTTTCTATGGGAATTTTGAGGCATTCTTTGTCGAAACAGCCTGTGAACTTTGGCACAACGAACCTAGGTGCAACGTGTCAAGATCCATTTGGCCGACTCTGTCTAACAAAAGAACGCGCTCACTATTGAACCTGAGTAAAGCCGAAATTAGAGTAGTGACAGGAATCATCACTGGTCACTGCAACATCAGGGCCTTTACTAGTAAATGGGATCTCGATGCAATTGATTACTGTAGACTCTGTGTTGACGAGGAGGAGACGGAGACAATTGAGCATCTCCTGTGCCAGTGCCCAGCCCTGGCTTACAGGCGACATAGACTAATGGGTGCTCATTTTCTACCTAGTCTCAGCCTCTTCTCAACAACCGAACCTGCTCTAATCTACAGCATAATTAGAAACATAAAGTTGTTTAGCAGCATACAATCTTGGCACGTAACACTTTTTCTGTCTGACTCATAGGGCCATCGACCTTCACTCTTCACTCCTTTAATTCACTAATCTTCTCTCCCCTACAGATCTATCTCTTGTCTCTTCACTTCCCTGTATCTCTTGTTGTGGATGATCACAACGGACCTAACCGGTCTCAGAGTGTTGCAGTCACACATGTGACTGCACATCCCCAAACCTAACCTAACCTAACCTATAGTATGCAAAATCTCGAAATCGTAATCTAGAACCCCTATTGAAATCACTACAGAGCAGTTGGAGTCTTTAACGTTTCCATAGACATAACTTCAAGTAGAATGGAAAACTTTGTGCCCGTCCATCTGTAATATCTTGTATGTTCGTTTCTGGTCAATAGCAAAATCAATAGTTTTGGTTATGATATTATGAAATGGAGCAAAAACTTTATTTCATTTTCTAGTGGCTATTGTGGTCACAATTATGGTATTGTTAGAGGTAGAGGTATGAGACAATTGCCGCACATTTTTGAACAAGATCGGAATTATGTTCCTGATTTATTTAGTCGACCTGTCCGAGTATACGTCTTTTCTCATTGGTTTTTTGAACTTTTTCATAAAATTTATTTCAATAAAATTGTGTACGAAATTGTTTATTGTTTTGAAATGTCAATTCACTTTTTATCTACCTACGGCGAATTAAGATAACAAAATTATATTTGACATATAATGTTACCATCAGCTGCCTTGATACGATTACCTTTAATATACCTGATTACATTCAGCCAATCAGAATTCAGCATTTTGAAACATTAATACAAATATTTGTTTACTTTTTGAAAAATTTTAAAATTGTGAAGGCTGCTCCAAATATAAGATTTTTGAATGAAAAATAATTTCAAAAGCGGGTTAAATCAACTTATGGGAATGATACAAGATTTTTTTTTTAATTTAAAAACAAACAATTTTTTCGTACAAGAACCGCGTTGCATCTCAGTAGTATCATGATTTAAAATAAACCCTGCCGCACGATTATTTAAATTTGTATGTTAAATCATGGTAAATTCAGCCTGATTAAGAAAATAACCCCTGATTCAGCCTTCAATCATGTGAAGATATTATATGTAAATCCGCTTTAATTCTATGCTGAATCGAGATAAATTCAAATACAGCACTGATTCTGCACCAAAAGTGTACGCTTCAAAATACGTTAAAATTCAAAACGGTTGTCTAACTAAAATATAACAGCTGATGACAAATTACAAAATATAATAAAAAGCTAGGATTTGGTGCTTCGATTTACAAACCTAGCCGATTTACAAGGAATAGTCTAAAGGCGCGTTTACACTATAGCATTTATCGTGATAAAGTGCATTATCTAGATTTAATTGGTTTATCGAGCTGACTTTACCTCGATTTACCAAATAAAATGAAATCCGCAGAAATTGCAGTGATTGTTGATGATGAAAATCTCACTCAACTCTACAACGAATTTTTTCATATACTTTAGAATGAAATGTGTATGGGTTTATAGGGGAGACTGGGGGCACCTTCGGCACTTTTTTTAGAGCTGTATATCTCAGTACTTATTCAACATATATAACAACTTTATGGCTGATTATTGTCCTCTGACACTTAATTATAAAAAATAGTACCAAAAAGATATAAAAACCAGTGAGCGGAGCAGTATAGTCGGACGGGGCCGACCATGCGATACCCTACACAACTACCACGAACTCTAACTTTCTGAGGATGTTTATTCCGAGTGTGAGTAATATTTCGTGATATTTGCCCCCTCTTGTCCGATTAGAGGTTAACAACACCTCTTCCTTACTTTTTTCGAATATTCAGTACAGTCCTTCTAATTACTTGTCCAGATTACCTTCACGGTGGGTTGTGTTGTGATTTTCGGATTATACTCTACTCGAAAACACACAAAAAATTATGTTTTCGGTCCATTTCATCCCAAAATTTTAATCTGATCATCACCGAAAATTTTAGGCGTTGTTCTTGACCATAACTGGAACTTCATGAAAAATGTCAAAGCCATCAGCGCGATATTTCTCTCTCTAATGTGGTAATGGGTTACTGAATAATATCTGAATACGTAAGCACCTGTAAATATTTGACTGTAACTCCCACATCTGAGTAGATACATCACTATATTTGGTATCAATTTAAAGGCCAACCACTCCTCTTGGATATGCTATCAACTCCTGGGGTCTACATCCTCCAGGAGTAAATATGTATGCCATAGAATACAAATTTTGTCATTTTTCACACAAAAGTCAGGGTCCATTTGACCCGCTAAATATTGACCGATCTTTATCAAAACATGCATGCTTATTCTCTGACCCGATCCCCTTCTCCATGCAAAAATTCGCGGTGTTTGGGCCATAATTGCGGCCTCTGGAGCGACCAGAAAAACCGACAAAAATTTAGTATTTGGTCCATTTCATCCCCTAAATATTAACCGATCTTTTCCAAAAACAATAGGGGTCTTCATTGGCCAGAACCCATCCTACATGCAAAATTTCGTGAAGATTGGTCCATAACTGTGGCCTGTATCGTGTTTACAAATTATAATGGACAGACGGACGGACACATATGTCTAGATCGACTCAGCTAGTCGAGATATGACGATCGGTATACTTAAAGGTGGGTCTAGGACCAATATTTCGCGGCGTTACAAACATTTGGGGCTGCACAAAGCTATAATACCCTGACAACATAGTTGTGTAGGGTATAAATAGTATTAGTTAAAAAATTTTACAGTTTTGTAAAAAAAGTCAAATTCGCCGAATGTGCCCCAACCCGGGGTAGGGGCACATTCGGTACCATAGTCATAGCCGGGTAATTGTCATCGCTATCAGTCGGGTTGAAATTCTGATCCTCTAAACGCTCTATTTGGTTTTAATACGCCACACAATGTTTGAATTATAGGGCTTTATTTTCTAGCGGCGGACGTTTACATCTCAAGGTCGCACACACCATCAGAAATAGGGATTTTCTATCGCATTTTTGTCAATATAAGCACGTTTGATCTTGCAATATGCAATTTCGAACCATATTAAAGGATTAGTTTTAAAGACAAACTCAAAAACATTTTAAGGAAATAATATTGCACAATCTGTATATGGCCGAATGTGCCCCACTTTAAAATGCCGAATGTACTTTTTATAGTTTTTTTTCATTTTTTCGATCAGTTTTGTAAAAACGTTATATTTTTAAATATTTCTATAATAATACACATCGTAGTTAACCACTTTTTAATAATATTGTCTTAAAAATTTAAAAAGTTTTATACACGAAATACTTAAGAAATGGAATTGAAATATTACAGAAACATCTATAAAAATACAAAAACCTATGTATCTAAATAAGCTTATTAGCTAGAAATTTCAAACTTTGTGTCAGTTATTTATTTCGATATTCGATACGTATGTATCGAAACTAGTGATGTACGGTGAGAGCTTCATATCGAAGACGCGATTGCCGAAGGTGCCCCGATGCCGAAGGTGCCCCAGTCTCCCCTACATGATGCAATAATAAGGTGATGTATTACAACAAAAACCTTTGTTTTTGTCTCGACCTTCTGTCAAATTTTTCCATATAATATTTCAGCTGGTTGGCAACTCTGCACATCGAATTCAAGTAAAAATTACGCACTTTGACAGTTAATCGAGACATCAGCTGAGTTAAATGCACTACCTATTTATTGTGCCATGGGTTGATATATATCTATCTACATCGCGTACTTAATTTCGTCCAATGCCATCTCAATGGTCCTCTAAATATGATATATATTTTGTAAGATGATATATTTGTTATTTTACTAGAAGGTTATTTTACAAACAAGCATCTCTATATGGACCCAAATTGGTAAAGATTATCATTATAGTCGCCCGACTATACTTTCCTTAATGGATTGATGCCATCCATGGCACAATGAATAGGTACCGGTCCATTTAGCGCAGCTGGTGTCTCGATTAACTGTCAAAGAGGGTAATATATGGAAAATTTTGACAGATGGTCGAGACAAAAACAAAGGTTTTTGTTTTTTGTTCATGATGCCATCTATTTTTATTGTGTCTGTATACGTAAACAGCTGACAAATCCACTTAATGTTTTAATACTAGTCTAAACAGACAGAGAGTCTAAACACGTCTTAGAAAGAATATGACATTTGTGATAAATTAAAAAAAATATGTATAATAAAACAGGTAGGATTTGATGCTTCGATAAACAAATCAGTTTAGAAGATATATTCTAAATACACCTTTTATAAAATAAAGCTAGTAAAAGAGAAAAATCACTCTCAGAGTACAAAATAATTCGAAAAGTTCGGGAACGGAAATCTAGTAAATATTTCCAAATTAGATGACAAACCTTCAAAATCAACACAACAGTCAATCGAAAGTTGGCATTCCTGTTTACCATTTTTACTCGCCCAAATTTTTCGAGTTAATATTTTGTAAAGAGAACGACATTTTGTTTTGTGTTATCTTAAATTTGGTTGGCATATTTACTAGTATTGTGGGTTTAGGAACTGTTTTCTAGTAAATACAGTTTATGGTGCGGAACTATTATTTACCTAAAAGTGCGTTTAGATTTACGAAATCTACTTGATATCAAATGCCAATCCCATATAGGGGAGACTGGGGCACCTTCGGCAATCGCGTTTTCGATATGAAGCTCTCACCGTACATCACTAGTTTCGATACATTGGTATCGAATATTGAAATAAATAACTGACACAAAGTTTGAAATTTCTAGCTAATAAGCTTATTTAGATACATAGGTTTTTGTATTTTTTTAGATGTTTCTGTAATATTTCAATTCCATTTCGTAAGTATTTCGTGATAAAACTTTTAAAATTTTTAAGACAATATTATTAAAAAGTGGTTAACTACGATGTGTATTATTATAAAAATACTTAAAAATATAATGCTTCTACAAATCTGATCGAAAAAAAAAGAAAAAAACTATAAAAAGTACATTCGGGTTACATTCGGCATTTTAAAGCGGGGCACATTCGGCCATATACAGATTGTGAAATATTATATCCTTAAAATATTTTTGAGTTTATTTTTAAAACTAATCCTTTCATATGGCTCGAAATTGCATAAATAAGATCAAACGTGCTTGTATTGACGAAAATGCGATAGAAAACCCCTATTTCTGATGGTGTGTGCGACCTTGAGATGTAAACGTCCGCCGCTAGAAAATATAGCTCTAAAATTCAAACATTGTGTGGCGTATTAAAACCAAAAAGAGCCTTTAGAGGATCCGAATTTCAACCAGACTGATAGCGATGACAATTACCCGGCTATGACTATGGCGCCGAATGTGCCCCATCAAATGCCGAAGCTACCCCGGGTTGGGGCACATTCGGCGAATTTGACTTTTTTTACAAAACTGTAAAATTTTTTAACTAATACTATTTTTTTATATCTTTTTGGTACTATTTTTATAATTAAGTGTCAGAGGACCATAATCAGCCATAAAGTTGTTATATATGTTGAATAAGTACTGAGATATAGAGCTCTAAAAAAGTGCCGAAGGTGCCCCAGTCTCCCCTATTCTACTGGATTTATGAACGATATTAAGATTATTATACCCTATTGAATTGACATTTGAAATCGAGTTGATTTGGTAGTCTAAACCATGTCACAATGAATAGGTAGTCCATTTAGCGCAGCTGATGTATCGATTAACTGTCAAAGTTTGTAATTTCTCCTTGAATTGGATGTGCAGTGTTGTCAACCATGTAAAATAATATAAGGAGACACTTGACAGGTGGTTGAGACAAAAACAAAGGTTTTTGTTTTGATACATCGCCTTATTAGGTGTGTCTGACAAACAGACAACATTTAGTAAGATTTAGCAAATAAACAGCTGTTTCAAGAAAACATTTGATTTGCGCCAAAATAAACAACAAACAAAGGACGAACACAATTATTTGTATTACATTTAATATTAAAAATATAATAAATAATAAAAGTAAATGTGATTTGGTATGTTCCCCGGGAATATTTAAGCTTCCTGCATCAATACATTGCCCCCTATCTGGAACGTGCATAAAAATATATAAGGAATTAGTTTCTAATTTAATGAAACTTAGCATTACTTACGAATTTTCCTCCGTTTTCTGTAATTTTTATACAACTTAATTTCAAATTGAACTTTGCAAATTAAAAAAAAATGTTTTGAATAATTTTTGTGTTTGGTCATAAAACAGCTGATCAAAAAATGCTGAGTTCGCGAAATCTTACTGAATAAAATTCTTTCAGTAAACTCTAGTAAGTTTGTTTTTGTTCAACTGTCAAACTTGCTCTCTCACTTGACTCTCTTTTACTGGATTTTTGTGTCTGTTTACACAAGAGAGTTACGATAGTTGGTAAAAATTGTTACAAAATATCGAGTAAACAGACAGAGCTATTATAGCATCATGGTCTAAACCATGGTGCAATAATAAGGTGATGTATCACAACAAAAACCTTTGTTTTTGTCCCGACCCCTTGTCAATTTTTGTAATATAATATTTCACATGGTTGGCAACATTGCACATCGAATGCAAGTAGAATTACGCACTTTGACAGTTAATCAAGACATCAGCTGATCTAAATGGACTACCTATTCATTGTGCCATGGTCTGAACGTACCTTGTTACATATTTTGTTAAAAAATTAACCATATTTTGGGTAAATATAAACGTATTATGTCCTTTAATCATTTTAAAATCTATAGTTATATATCACAAATAATAAAACACATTATCTCATTTTGTTTTCAAATGTTTTTATTAATATTTATTTCATTTATAATAATAATATGCATATGATTAACTGACTTAATATGTTGCGTTTCTTCTCCATCCGACATCATATTTTTTTCTCGATTACGCTTTTCCTTTTCTTCATTACTCCTGTTTTTGTTTGTTTGTTTATCAATTTAAGTATATTTTTGTAATTATGTTATGAATTCGTGCGGTATTTGTTTTTTGTTTGTTTGTTTTGCAAATAAAACCTTTCATTGCGTATGTACTAAACCTGGACTTAAAATTATAAATTGTTTATATCGTATGTTATACTTTTTGTTCTTGTTCTTCATCTATATTTAAATGTTGGGTTATGAGACGACGATATTAATTTAATTTTTCATTTGTAATATTAATCATAATTAATTACACACAATTAACACACACATTAAAAAGCATTGCATCGAATTGTTTGTATAATAATATATTTTTTTTTTCTTTTTCGATATTCTACTATAAAGTTAAACTAATAAATATAAAAATAATTCAATGTTTTGTTTAAATGGCTAACTTAAAAATGTAGTAAAAATTAAAAAGAGAAAACATAAAATTTACAAATTATTGATTATGGGGAGGGGTTCAGAATATAAATAATAAAATTTAATTTTTTTTAAATAAAATACAAATGCTAAGCATTATCTTATCTTATAGCGATAAATTGCAATTGAATTGTTTTTAATAAACTATAATTCAATAATTACAAAAATGCATAATGTTGTTATTTAAAAATACTAAAAGCGTTTCTAGGAAAATTAAATATGTGTGATAACTTAATTAAAATGTTTTGTTTTTAATGCAGAAATTGGCTATATTGACAAACGATCATTAACAATAATTTATGACTTTCCAATAACTTCAAGTTGCCAAGGAAACTAGTTTGACAATTCCCTAAACACATTCGATATAAACTTATTATAAACGGCAAGATGTATCTGATCGATGTTATAATACATTTACATTGTTCTGGATTTAGCAAATCCATTAGATCTATATTGTAAATTCCATTGATTGTATGTCAAATAAAACTTCATAGAGGTTAAAAGTTAGAGTATACATCCCCTTCTATTAGAATTATAAAAATATTAATTGAAAAATTAATATTTCTATTTTCTAAACAGCTAGGGGTTTGTTTATACCATGGCACAATAATACAAGGTAGATCAGTTAAAGTGAATAACAAAAATGCTTCTTCTGGCTTCTTCTGCCAAATATAAAAAGGCAACATTTTATTTACATTTTTTCAAACGCGAAAGATGAATGAAAGTTAAGATTACTATGAAACAAATTACTTTCAGAGGAATATCTACATATATGATAAAATCGAATATCTTTCAATTTAATTTAAATTTATTTGCCATGGTATTCAAAAGAATTCACAACAAATATCTATTTTGATTTGATAGAACAAGACATCTTGAGAAAAAATTTTAATCAGATGGTAGCTAGCCCTACCATGTAATAATTATACCTTGCGTGCATGATGCAATAATTAGGTGATGTATCAAAACAAAAACATTTGTTTTTGCCTCGATTATCTGTCAAATTTTTCCTTATAATATTTCAAATCGATGGCAACACTGCACATCGAATTGAAGTAGAAATTACCCACATTGACAGTTAATCGAGCCATCAGCTGCTCTAAATGGACTACCTTTTCATTGTGCCCTGATTGCGTGTATGCAACTATATATTATTTTAATGCTGGTCTAAACAGTTAGGGGTTTAGAAATCGAGTTGATTTAGAAGCCGTAGTCTAAATGCCTCTACTACACCAGAGATAAAATATATTTGCATATATATTCTTATAAATCAAGTTGAATTCTGAAATAAAAACTAAGAGTACCTTAATTCAATGTGTGTGTCATTTAAGTCAAATTTTCGTTTGTATATGTCAAATAAAATGTCATGTTTTGTCATTAATTGCCAAAGTTTCTACTTGAATTTAACAAATGTTCGGGACACAAAAAATGTTTTTGTTTTGGTATATCATCTTAATATTGCATAATGGTAAAAACGTTACAAAAATAAATCAGATGTGTTAATAAAGCAGTGTACAAACTGTCAGTTAGGAATAACATGTTTGCCATTCATCTGGCGTCCACGAACATATTCATGGCTGTCAGACAGTCTTTATTCGATATAAATAGCGGACAGTCCAAACCGCTAATGTGTAGTCGGCACTACAGAGTTGTATTTTTCTTCCAGTCTTAAACCAATTCTACATTTTGTTACAGTACATTTACATATGTGATTTTAAATCGACTCGGTTAAAGACATCCACAAATATACCATAACTGTTTACACATACCTTTATTCATGATCTAAATGTCAATCAGCTGATGTTTGTTAGTATATATGGGCCAATTTTTTAATATTCCATTTTCAAAAAATCAGCTTTTTTGTTTTTGTGGCACATCAATGATTTTTGGTACACATATAGAGAAAAATGTTCTGACTCCGAAACCGTTCGCGATCAAATTTTTGGTTGATGCGCGCAAAAGTTATCGAGGTTTTAATTTTGGGCATAAGAAAAAAATCTTAAAATTGCGCCGTTTATTATATTTACCAAAAACGTTGATTTATATCTTCCTCCGTAAAATAAGAATATGAATATATTATAATAATCGCGATAAAGTTGCACATCTTCGCGAAATATGAGAAAAATAAAAAAATATAGCAGATTACATCAATATTTTCATTATGTTAATGGCATACACACACCTAAAAAGTTATTTAAAAATATCTACATAATGTAAACACCATGATGAATCAAATGATACCAAAATCACACAAGTCCGTGTAGCGTTTTTTAAATTACACCGACAACAAAACAAGATATTGAGGAAAAATATTTGTTTTTGGTTCGAAGAAATAATGTCATCATATTTATTTTTTAATTTTATACAAGAAATTTCAGAAAAAAATGTTGGGGTTATTCTTCTATTTTACCCGAATTTCGCCGAAAAATTGCCATATATGAAAATAATCACTTCATGTGTATAAGTGTACACCTTGCGGATTGTACCAAGACTCTTCCGATAAATCTTGGGGTTCTGTTAGTAGAAATAAATCTTAAAATAAAACTATATTATGATATATACATTTTAAATTGCGTCTAAATCGCGTAATTATCAAAATCATTTGATGCGCATGCGGTTTCAAGGAAGTACTGAAGTTTATCTTCCAATCCATGTATATTTTGCGAAATTTCATTTGACGGCTAAGATGTGTCGCACGTTACTTTGAAGTACCCAAAAAATCGTAAAACGCGAATAATTTCCGAAAACTCCATATGCCATTAACGCGCATCCGATATGGGTGTGCACCCTAAAAAAATACATCGATCTATACCATTTCAATGTGGTCCATTAAGAACCATGGATGTGCCAGCACAATCTATTTTTGAGATAAATTGCGTACATCTCTCTTTCGGCTGAAGTTTTTAAAGTTCTCTTTTCGAAAAAGATCAAAATCCGTATGAGGTCATTTATTGAAGCGGAAATGATACACAGAAAACGCAAGTAAATCCGCGATATTTTCAAAAACATTTTTTGCCAAATTTCGTGTTTTTGGAAGGCCAGTTCCCGCCGTTCTAGTAGATGGATTTTCACGAAGAAGATTTTATATCATCCGAAACGTAAAAAACCTTATTGATCGCGGGTACCCATATCATTCAGGTGACAGATCTAAAAATTTGGCCTGCCAAATTGGTTTTTTAGAAATTTGATCGCACAAAATTCGCACTTTCGGATGAGTATTACTCTGAAGCTGTGCATACTACATACACAAAATACATATCAAATTACGCAGATTCGCGACTACAATAATCTTATAATCGATTTTTAAAAATTCCTCGTTGCGTATTAAAGCTAGAAGTAAAATTAAAAAAACACTCAAAATCGAGCTTCAAAATGTCAGCATCATTTAAAGGTAGATGCAGTTAAAATTTTGAAAAATGATACATAAGGGGCGTAGTCCCCATTTTGTTGGCTTCTAGTTTTACTTTGACACGAAGACCGTGAAATGAGTGGCTTAATCACAAATCGAAAGAGAACATAAAAAAACTGGTTCGCCTCAACCTGTTTTTACACATTTTTTTACATTAAAGTAGACACAGGTTCCACCAAAATAAAGTTTGGAGGTCAATATCATGAACAGTTTGCAACGACAGATCAATTAACCCAAAACTATTCACTTTTTTTCATATAATTAAGTAGTTCCCGAGTTATAAAGGGGTGAACCTCCGCTTCAGCTATGTTAAAAAATTGGCAATATTGCCCATATACAAAATTTTTAGTTTGCGCCGAAAGTATTTGTTTGCAAATTGATAATGAAAAGAATAAATAACAATTGAGTTTTTTTCAATAATTCTATTAATAATTTGTATTTTCATTCGTTTTTCCATTTGACAACTATAGAATATAAAACCAAACAACATGTGAAAACAGTTGCAAATTTTGGTTCAAGATTGTCAATTCCATTGTATAGATATCAAATAAATCGTCATAAAGTAGTTTAACGCCGTAAAAAGTTCTAATAATGTATATGCCGTTTTACTCTAATTAAGAAAATAAACAATGAGTCTGCCTTTAATCATGATCAAATTTTATATGAAGACCCGTTGTTATTATGTCATGAATGAATAAATTATAATGTCATGTTTACATCAAATGTGCTTTAGACCAATAAAGTCTTTAAAAGGACTATCATTTGAACATGGTTAAAGTAAATGACGTATCTTCGTCTAAAACACTTATCCAATTGGAGAAATTCGACGTTAATGATCGCGATATTTTTACTTTATAGCCAACATCATTTTATTTAATCTGTTATTAAAAATTAAAACTAAAAACACAAATGTCAGTTCTCTATCACTCTCTATTAATATTGGGGGGAGAACTTGTTGTTTACTTATTATTTTTGATAATAAATGTATAATTTTCTAATTATAATATTTCATTTAAACATTATTTTATTTTTTTGTTTGTTTGTTGAATTTTAATTTTTAGAATAATTTGCTTTCTTTTAATATTGTTTAAATGTTTCAAGGATATTTTTTCTTTCGTGTTTTTTGTTTGTTGAACATGTTACGAATTTCATATTTCGTTTTTAATTTCTTTTTTATAATTCAAAGTTAAATTCATGACAAGATTTCCAACAATTTTTTAGTTATGTTATATATTTGTTTGTTTTCTAGGCCTAAAACTTTTTATTATTCCTTCTATATATATATGTAGCTTTCTACAACTCATTTGTTTCTTTCTTTTTTCTCGCTTTGACAATAGATTTATGTTTTGATGATATTTTCAAAGTTAGATGGACTTTTTTGTTTGTTTTAATTAAATGTATTTTTCTTTAAATATTTTTACTAATGTTTTCTGTTTTGTGAAGTTGTTAGAGTTATGAAAAATGTTGAAAAAAATAATCATTGTTTAATAATAAAAATAAAATACATATGTAGTTTTATATATTTATATAATATGACTATCAGTGCAATTATTTATTTTATTTTTATATTAATTATAATATTTTTCTAAAATGTTGTGGTTTTTTTCGTTTCGTTCTCTGTTTTTGTTTTAGAAAAAAGCAATAGACAAATTGTTTTATTTGTTTTTGTTTTTCTGTGTGTAAATCTATACAAAAGAAAAAAAAGAATAATAAATAAATTAAAAAGTTTTGAACAATTGTTGTAAATTGTTGTTATTAGCAAAGTTGTTGTTTTTATTTATTAGTAATATTTATAAATAAATTTTATAAAAATTCGGTAATATTTTTTGTTTACTTTAATAAATACTTTTGTTTGTTTTTTTTTTTAATATTATTGTATTCAAGTGCGTTTTTGAAACATTTATATTTGTTGTTTGTTTTATATTTTTGTTTTGCTTTCAGTATATTTGTATCTATGTATGTATGAATCCTATAACATTAGATTCCCATTAAGAATTTAAATTGAAATCTCGAGTGTTGTTTGTTCTTGTAGTTCATTGCTAACAATTGAATGGATGGATAAAAAATGTTTTTTTTTTAACTATGTCATTTGTATGTTTTTATAATTACAATTATATATGTATTGTGTTTTGATTTTTTGTGAAAAATCAGAATACTTTATTAAGAAATAATCAACATACCCAATTTAATTTTATGTTTGGCATTAAAATATTTTATTTACAATTTTTATTATTATTATTTAGAAAATTTTAAAATTAACACTGTGCTAAAAAAATTTAATAAAAATACCAAAGAAATTTTATGAAAAATAACTCTCTTAATAAAATATATCATTTAGATAATCAATCCATAAAATAAAGGTGTGTTTAGACTATAGCATTTATTTTGATAATTAATATTTATTAATTGCTAAATCAATCTGAATTACACTCAATTTACCATACAAAGTTAAATCCACATCCATACAACCCTGACTTTGCTCCAAATTTTGCTCAAAAAAAAAAATGCATCACTTCTCCTAATAGAACCAAAAAACTCAACGCTTTATGCTTCAAGATATGTTAAAATTCAAAAAAAGTTGCCTAACAACAATATACCAGCTGCATATTCGATAATTTATTCAAATGTATATTTTAAACAAACTATAAGTACGTTCAGATTATTATGCAATAATAAGGTTATGTATTAAAACAAAAACCTTTGTTTTGGTATCGGCCAGCTGTCAAATTTTTCCTTCTAATATTTCACATGGTTGCCAACATTGCACATCGAATTCAAGTAGTAAATGGACTACCTATTTATTGTGCCGTAGTACAGATTTACGAAATCCAATCGATATCAAATGCCAATTCCATAGTTTAAAGGGCATATACATTAGATATTTTTACCGGGTTAACCTACTTTATGAGGATTTATTTGACATATATGCAAAGGAATTGACAATTAACGAAATCCGGTTAAATGTAAACGTACTATTATATTTTTAAATATAATCCACATGGTACAATTATAAAAGGTAACAGCAAATCCCAGCTGATTTGATCCCAACGTAATACTAGTGTCAATATGAATTTGACAAATTAAAATGCTTGTTTAGACTATGCCTTCTAAATCAACTCGATTTGTTAATTGAGGTATCAAATCCTAGATGTTGGGTTATTTGTTTACGTATACATACACAATTCATTGCTTTCTGTTCTATGGCTGTTTTTCAACTACAGATAGGCATTGCTCTTCATTAGGTCAAAAATGGATAAAAACATATTTTTTTCATTAACAATAATATTACATTAATTATACTCATTACAAAATTAACATTTTGTCAGATTTTCATCAGCTGTCACATGTTGATTAGGCAACTATTTTGAATATTAAAGTATTTCGTAGCATACTTTTAGGAAAAGTGATTATTTTTTTGGTGTAAAGGCAGTGTTGCATTTGAAATGTCATAATCCACAATTTCGTTAATTAAATATCCAATAAAGCGTTTATATCATGCTTTCAATTGTATTAGTAATTGTTGTAATTTAAACAACATTTGTTTAAAAATATATGTAAACATTTTGTAGCACAGTGTTATCATTAGCTTACCATTCAAAGAAAAACAAAACATTTCATCATTTTTTTCGTTTGTAAGAAATACAAATTATATAATTTTTTAGTTGTTTTCTTTTTCGTTTATTATTAAAACATTTGTTTTTATTATTATATAGAATTTTAAAATATATATCACACATAATTAGCAAAAAAATATAATATATATTAAAAATTGTATTTTTTTCATTTTTTATTAAACAGAAACTAAATTTATTTAGGAAAACAGATTAGAATTAAAACAAAGATATTAAAAGAAAAAAAAAAATTAAATTTAAAAGGAATTCTTAAAAAAATAATAATAAAAATAATAATAAAAATTCATCAATTAATGTGAAACAAAATTGTGTTATCATAGGGTTTTTATATATGTACGCATGTGTAATATAATTATATTAAATTGTGTAAGAAAAAATCAAAAAAATGAATTCTTCATTTTCATTCGTAAATTTATTTATTTTTCTTATTAGAATTGTACTAATTCTGCCATGTTTACATTTAGCCATGTTTCTCGTGTGTTCAGTTTCCACTCCGTGTAAAATTAGTTTTCTATGTTCCTTAATTTGTTAGTTTTCACTTTTTTTAAACATATTAGTATTTACCTTAAATTTCTGTCTCTTATTTATTTAATTTTTGTTTGTTTTGTTATAATTAACATATTTATGTCACTATTGAATTTTTTTATTATTTATTTCGAATATCTTAAAAAACGTGTTTCAATTGTAATTTGTGTGTATTTTTATTTTTGAAAGATTTTTTTAAATGTTTACAATGTAAAACCAAACATTCTTCTTCTTTTTAGTTGTGTACATGGACAACAAATTTATTTTTATAAAAATTGAAATGTGCGCTACCTTTTTTGAAAAAAGTTAAAGAAATATCATAATTATCGGATATACATTTATATGCCCTACGAGTATCTTACTTTTGTCGATTTTTTACATTTATATTTGAAATGTTTATTTAAGTATTAATGTTCGGGAACCGACCCATAGTTGATCAGTTGTAAGAATTTTTTTATCTTTGCAATTTGAAACATGATCTATTAAGAAGGTCTCCCAGCTAGCGAAAGTCAGCTGGGAGTCAAGTCTAATGCCAAAAAATTTGGCTTTGTTTACGTTTTCGTAATGGAAGTTAATTCACAATAATGAATTTTTGACAGAAAACTTGCGAGGCAGCTGATATCCACACCTATAATTGATTAACTGTAAGAAACAAATGATGCAATTATTGTACTTATCGAAAATATTATATCCCTTTAACGCCCTACGCATTGACAGCTTAATTATTAATTACATACGTCACTTATTTGACGTATAATCAAGGGCATTGATTTAGTAAATGGCGCCTTTTTCAGGTTTATTTATTTCCGAATATGTGGCATATTTTGATGTAAACATAGTCTAAAACGTTGTACTAACTACTGGTTTTGAATGACAGTTTGACCCAAATATTTGCATGGTTGATAATGTTGCCCTTTATTTTATGGTTGTTCGATAATCAGTAATTGATAACTGGGCTTAACGCACAAAATAGAAATATTAAAAATTAATGAAAGATAAAAGTGCGTTTATATTTACAAAAATCCACTCGATCTCAATATCAATTCTATAGCGTATACGTCACCTTAATCCTGTTCACAAATCGAGTGTTTACACATACCATTAATCATGATCTAAATGCCATGGATATTGACAAAATTATTATTTTGCGCCAAAAATATTTTGAAAAAGAAAATTTTTGAAAAGAAAATAGAAGAATTACCACAATGGAAATGTTTTTTTTTAATGCATTTTAGTATTTATAACGTTTTTTAAAACAAACGGCATGTAAAAACATCCTTTATGAGAGATTTATTTTTTGGCATATAAGCAATGTAATAGACAGTTTCAATCCACTGATTTATCATGATTTAAAATAAACCTTGTCGCACAATGATTTAAATTTTAAAGAAATTAAAGTTGTTTTAAGAAAATAAACCCTGATTCATCTTTTAATCATTATTAGATGTTATATGTAAATTCGCTTTAAGCCATGGAAATGTCATTACATTCGCAGAAATTTGATATTTATTATAAATTATTTTCGACCCGAAAGTCGAAATCACTTTCGTCGCCATTTATTACGAATGGTATGTTGGAAACCTTTTTCCGATGGTATATAACAATGTTTACATTGAATTATTTTAATAAAAGGAGAAATTTGTAAAATTCTTCATTGTTATTCAATTACATTTACTTCGAACTCATTTTCTGCAAAGCATCATTTGTTCAAAATATATATGGCTATGTGATTTAATTGACACACAACTGATGAATTATTTTAAAACCCGTTCAATGTAAATATAGCATTATAGTACGTTTACATTGTACCTGATTTAGTTAACGCATTGGGTTTTTAATGTCAATTCCATTACATATTTGTCAAATAAAACCTCATAAAAAGTGAAATTTAGTGCACATTAGACTACATGTTTTTATAAAACGACTCATTAAAACGTAATTTTCTTTGTAATTAAAATGTCAATGTCATGCTCGGTAATAATTAGGGATTTTTAAATTGACTTTTGATGAAAGTGAAAAACAGATTTTCGTTCATAGTTATTGCTCTGTTCCAGAATCGATAAGAAACTTCTATGCATCTATTATTAAAGGGGGAAACACATACAAGGATTCAGACCTGGAATGATAAGTTTGCTTTGTATGAAATGTCAATATAAAAGAATATCAGAGCCAAACTTGAATCTGGACGTCGCTCTCCTTTATTCTTTTACAATAAAAGAAGCCAACTTAACATGACAATCCTCAAGCCCACTTATGTGTATTCCCCTTAATTCCCTTTATAAATTTGATCAGTTTTACAACTTTTTTAGTTTGTTTTAAACTAAAAATTTCTTTTGACAGCTTATTGCACAACAGATCAACTGATGACGCCGTCGTTGCCAACTTTGAGGTAGTTGGCTTGAAAAGTGATGCCAAGTTAATTTGAATGAAATGCTTCCAATAAGGAAACGGAAATTGTTTCTGTGTAGGAAAATAATTTTTAATACTGGTTAACATTCTCAAATAGGGAAAATTAACCTTGAATGGAATGATAGCTCTAAAATATCTGGCGCTTAATAATTTAAATAAATTATACACCATTCACAGAGCAGTAAAAATATAGAAAATTTTCAAAACATGATTTTTTTTAATAAGTATATTTAAGATATTTCGATAACTTTTTTCTTTCTTTTCTTCATAAAATACGCACGCACACATACAGATATATGGTATATAAAACATTAATACATACAACATAATAATATAATAATAATAAACAACATAAATTATTTGGCCATCACTTAAGCCAATCGAATTAAATGTAACGCGTACACAAATGTTCAAATTTGAAACCAATTAATAAATAGAAAAAACGACACAGTATTTTGCTTTTCTTTTTCACCTTTTAATGCAAACGATGATGATTATTGCTCTTGGGAGTCCCGACAATACGTACACGACCCAGTGTGCCCATATTGCCGGCACCGGCGGCAGCAGGAGCAGCAGTAGCAACATTACCAGCATTTTGTGCCGCCACCACATGATGATGCATGGACGACATCATGTGCGGGTGCATTTGCAGCTGCTGCTGCATGGCAGCCAACTGTTGTTGATGGTGCTGATGTTGTTGCTGCAAATGCTGTTGATATTGTTGGTATTGTAATTGTTGCTGCTGTTGCTGCTGCTGTTGTTGTTGCTGTGCCAAGTGTAAGCGTTGCTGTTGTTGCAGCTGCAATAACATATGCTGTTGTTGTTGCTGCTGCTGTTGCTGGTGGTGTTGTGGATGTTGCTGCTGTGGTTGCTGTTGGGGTGGAGGCTGTTGTTGCGGCAGTGGTTGCTGCATCTGCGGTGCTGTGTGCTTAATGTCATTGCAATCGCAAAATTGCGGCGGTGGTGCCAGCACAATATTCTCTGTTACCAGGCCACCGTCCGGTTCGGGACGTGACACCGCAGACGCGACAGCACTGCCACCAACAATGGTAGATTTTGAATTCGACATGGTCATCGACATTTCAGAATCACTATCGGCCTCAATGGGTGGTGGCAACTGAACCAGCGAAACGGCCGCCGACCGGGTGGCACGTTGCATAGCAATAGCGGCCGCCTGTTTGCGTGTTAGCGAATTGTGTCTTTGGAAGGCCTTGGCCGGCGGCGAAGGACTCAATTCACCATCATCATCGGAACGCTGTTCCTCTTGGGACTCTTGCGAGGAGAGTATACTGGATTGTTTGGCCATTTGTTGTTGCTGTTTGGCAACAATGGCCGCCGTATTGGCTGCCGCTCCAGCGGCTGCCGCCTTCGCCTTGAGGATCTGCTGTAAATGTTGTTGATGGGCCATTTGTTGTTGTTGCTGTTGTTGTTGCAGGAGAATTTGTTGCTGTGTGGCCAACAGCTTTTGATTGGGATTCATATGGGGTTGAGCTAAACGTCCAGCCACCGAGGCTTGACTTTTGGCCGCCACCTGTTGACTCTGAACGACAATGGTTTTGACTTTGGTTGCGGACATTTGCTGTTGTTGTTGCTGTATGACTGGGGCGTGCTGTTGCTGAACCATTTGTTTAACGGTGACCGTGGTTGGAATGTTTGGTGTAGCTGAAACAGGAACGTGGGACGAGGTAATGGCCTTGGCCTCAAAGGCGGCCTTGGCATTGGCCACATTTGTTGTTGAAATAGCGGTGGTGGTGGCGGCGTTACTGCTTGTCAGGCTGACGCTGATGCCGCTGCTTGTCGGTAGCTTATCGATGCTGGCAGCTGTGGTTATTGCCACAGGTTGTAGTGTTTTGTGTTGTAGCGGTGGTGTCGATTTTGCAGTCTTCTCCAACTGTTGCATGTTGCTGGGTTTACTTTGTGTGGGTGGTGGCGTTTTTGGTACAGCTGCACTTGTTGTGGTTGCCGTGGCGGGGGTAGCCGCAGCAGTAATTGTTGCTGTGGTGGTTGCGGTTGCAACTGCTGGTGTTGCAGTTGTTTTTGGCAGTTTGGCGGAGGAGTCCACTTCATCCTTTTCCTTATTTGTTGTATCGGGTATTGTTTTGGCCTCTTCATTGATTGTGACCGTGGGTTTTTTCTTAATGGTATCGGTTGATTTGGGTCCAATATGGGCCAAGGCCCCAGCCGCCAATACTTCTTGATCACTGCTAACACCCGATGAACTATTACTATCTCCTTCTTCTTCGTTATTATTATTATTGTTGTTGTTGAGGTTTTCAACATCATTATCATTTTTGGCTGTAGCTGGTGCTGCTGGTTGCGGCTGTTGTTGCTGTTGCTGTTGCTGATTTGTTTCATTGGCGGAGGCTGGCTGATTCTCATCGTTTTTATCAAATCCATTTGGCGACGATTTGGATTGTTTCAAATTACTGCGAATACGTTGTATCTCCTCCACGGATAGGGAATGTGAAATGGATGCAGAACCAGATGCTGAACTGCTGCCACTGGAAAGAAGATGAAACAAAATATATTTTACAATTAAAATAATCAAATTGGGCCTCTCTCTATCTCCCATCCTCCTTACCTTGCTTGACTATTTCCACTTGTTTCGGGTACATCAATGAGAGCAATCTTCTCATTTAGCTTCGTATTTCGGGCTACCAAAATTGAATTTTCATCCTCACCATCCGATTCACTGAGACTATAGTCGGGTTCGGGTATCGGTGGTGCAGGTCCAGTCGGTAGATTTGCCACAATACTATTATTGTTGTTGTTGTTATTGACTTGATTGTGAATTATGCCACCATTTTGGCTGGGTGGAGCGGCATAATGCGTTGAGGTGTTATTGGTGGTGGTGACTGTGACATTAGAAGAAGAGGTTGTGCTGGCGCCGGCTGCAGAGGCTTGCGCCAATGCCGTTGGTTGAGCATATTGACTAATTTGTGCTTGCTGTTGGGATACGGCTGGGACAGCAACATTTGTTGGTGCATAAATACCAGATTGATTCGAGTTTTGTTGTTGATTGCTGTTCTGTTGGCGATTCTGCAATGGAAAGAGAGAGAGAGAGAATTAATTATTATTTTAAGAACTTCAAACGTAAAAAACCCACACACATACCTCTTGAGTTTGCCTTAACTTCCATGCGATTAACTCCTGTGGTGAAGCATAGATCTTTGCACTTGCCGAAGGTTTAAAACTCGATTGAATACCATCAACTGCGGCCGCAGTTACGGCATCATTTTCAACACGTTTCTTTAGTTTCTGCTGCAGTGACAGAGTACTTTCATATTCCGAACTTTGTCGTGTCTCCACCTTTACCACCTGACCCACTACGGGTGGCGGTGGTGGTGGATGATTTGGTGGCGGCAATGCATTCAGGCGTAACATCGAGGCATGTAGTGTGGCCACATCGTCTTGCGACAAATGACCCTTGGCCACTCCAGCTGTCCAGATCGAAGAAGACGAACCACCGGCATTAATATTAAGATCTGGTGTCGAATGGAATCTTTTCAGATCACGGCTTCCAGCGCCCACTGTTGGTATGGCACATGGCTTGCCACGTAATGTGCCATTTTTGGATTTGGTTTTACGCTTCATCTCTGCCACGCTGCCATACACCATGGGACCCTTAAGGGGGGAATTGGTATTGGCTGGTGGTGTGGCGGCTCCACTGTCTGTACCCGATTGGAAACGTGAAGTGGTCATCATGGTGGAGTAACGATTTGCACTGTCAACAGCTTCGCCCTGTTGACGTTGGAACAGTTCCTCAAGTTCGGCGGCTGTAATGCGACTCGATGTGGGCCTGGCCTTAATGCTGGCGGTGCGTAATTGCACCGGGGTGCCAGGATGTGTGGGTGTCGGTGTCACAATCGATTCCACTGAAGATGACTTCGTGTGATGGATATCATCGTCTTCTTTCTCGCCGCCATTCTCCAAACCGGCCACCATTGACTTAGCTCTAGCTCGGCCCACTGACAATGTGGTTTTAGGATCTCTGCGTGGTGGCAACGGTGCAGGTCTTCCCTGGCGTTCTGCCGCGGCAGCAGCAGCATTTGGCCCCAACGACATTTTACGTGGCAAAGTAGCACACTGTCGATGCGAGGTTTGCGGAGTGCTGGGACCCGATGACAAATGATGACTGGGCATATATTGTGGAGTGGCTTGCATTTGATTAGGGAATTGTGGCGATATAACCGTCATCGAGACCAAAGCTCCGGCTGATCTTATCATTTCAACTACTTTCTCGTGGGATGCAGCTCGAACATCTTCTCCATTGATGGCCAAGAGAAAATCACCTGGTTTTAGGCCAGCCATGTCGGCCACACCTCCTGGGTCAACATCGTCCAGATATTGGAGAGCTGGAAAGCGATCAGATGGCTTCAATTGCATAAGTTGGGAAGAAGCTTTGGCACCGCGCAAAATAAAACCGAAACCACGCTTGGCTCTGTGCAAGACCACAGTCCGGGGTTCGTTGAAAGCACTGCAGGAAACATAAAAATTAATACTCAGACCTTAAACAAATATCAAATTTCCTATACTTACTTTTTCTTGACTCTGGGTGCTGTAGCACTGCTGTATTGCTGATTTTGTTGTTGCTGACCGGCAATATTTCCATTTCCTGTCAATTTCATTGACCCGTAATTCTCAGTGGATCCACCACCGCCACCACCATTCAAAGCATGTGTCGAACCATTACTATTCACCGACAACGATGGCGATTGATGTATTAGCGAGGGACGTGGCAGCGTACCGCCCGTACTACTCATACCACCAATTCCTGAACTGCCACCCAGACTCAATTGTGGTGAACCCTGGTGAACAGACGATGCTGCTGGCGAATGTTGATAGGGCGAGTGATTTGGATTCGCTGTAGCAACATTGGTTATATTCTTTTGCCGTAAATTAACCTCTTGTACACATTCAGCTGGAAAGAAACCCGACTGATTGGTACCACGAACATAGCCCTCCAACAGACCACAATCGGTGGAACCCACAACTTCAATAACATCGCCAACCTGCAGGCGTATATGACCAACTGAATTGCCAGCATAGGGTTCCATGCAAACCACCGTTGTGCTAGGGTGACCAATTGAGCAGGCTGCAGAATCGGAATTGGTACCAACGCCGGAAGAATCGCTAATAATGTCGCTGGTATCGCCCAATGATTTATCTGTGTGTGGAGAGAAGACAGTAGAGGAGGGGGGAGAGTGGTTAGGTTAATGCAAATCTAGGTTTTGGATATATGTTTCCTTATTGATAGAAAAGGTGGCACGTTTCTTGAATTATTCTGTATGCAGTTAAAACAGGTTAATTTGGAAAATATATCAAAATTTAGGATGTGAGGACACACATATTTAATATCGAGGTTTATAGACAAAAATGTATTGACTCTCCGAGTGAAAGACCTTAAGGAGATATTCCTAATATTACGGAATGATGTTGTAATATTCAAAAGTATTCAGAAAATCTACTCTGATAGTTTTAATAATAATGCTGTTTGAATAATTTAATTACATTGAAAATGTCCATAAAAATCAGGATTATACTTTCATGGAAAATATTCGTATATGATCGGAAATGGTTTAATAGAAAAATATGTACTACTGAAATCCTTTAAAATACCTTAAATAAACCACGGATTATAAATCAGAGCTCAAATACCCATATTAAATCCCCTAGACTTGAGTAGCTACTCCTTAATAAAAAGTATGCCATGTTCTGACGGGCATTCGAACAACGTAGTTCGCTCTCAGAATTATGTACATGAATTAACCCGTTCATACAATACTATTCTTAATTCATGTCATCAGAGTTTTTTATTTCAAACTTTTTGTTTCTAGTTTTACACCAAAATTGTAACATATTTGCGTGAATCCTATATGGATCTAAATAGAAAAAATAATTCTCTTTCTCCTGACTATTGTATGAACCCATATCTATTTACTTTTAATTCATGTTTTCCATTTTTTCTGAAAGTATTGTTGTTTTGAGTATATTTTCATTTTTTCTCAATTCAAATGTCACATAAAAAAATTGGAGAATTTTTTTGTTTGGGTTTCCCCATATTGGATTCTCGTTTTGTACGCTAATTAGAACCAAAGGGAAAGAAATACATATTGCATTATGTAGATTACAAAATTTACTTCCTTCTGCATATATAAAAACTAGAAAATTTTATACTTTTCATTCACCATTTTCAATTTCACTGAAAAAGTTTGAAAATTTTAAAAATATTTTCATGCTGTCAAAATTAATTTATTTTCGATAAATTCTCTCAATTGTTAGGGATGGGACAAATTTCTTGGTTATTCGGAGAGTGATTCAAATTGAACAACGTACAAAAGTCGGTGTTCGCTCAGACAATTTTGTATGGGGAACTAAGTAATTACTTCATAATTAAGGATCGAACAACGAATGAGAGAGCGAACGACGGCGGTCTGTACATGGCATTATAGTAGACTTTCAATAATATTCTTTGACAAATATAAGCCTAAAGTCCAATACATTTAAGGGATTTAATTAATACATATAATGGTAAGAATCACATAGTCCCTAAACATATTTAATAATTCATAGTCGTTCTATAACATTTCTAAAATTCCATTTCATTGATAACTGTAAAAAAATCATTGTACTAGTTCATTTGCTCCCTTCAGTGATTTCTTTAACGGAAATAGTTAAAATGCTAACTATATAACCCTTTGGTCTGTCAATTTGATAAGTCGACTAATAATAGGTGTGTTCGTTTACTATTCCAATAAGAATTACTGAGTAGACAGCTTACAAGAAAGATGCATTTAAAGAGTCAATCACGCCTACGGGCTTAAAAAAAGTACAAAATGGCGCTGTGTTGAGCTTTCGCTTAACTTGCCACGTGTTTTATTATCGAACTAACGTAAAATATAAGAAAATCTTTGTTTATCTCGCGCATATGGTTTATGGTCTTATAGTTTCTATTCAATTAGAAAGTGAATTAGCTGGAGGAGGAACTGTCTCCATTTTTTAAAGAGATAAAAAAGAATTACTGAGTAACTTCCGCAGAGAGAGTTAACACTCATATGGGAAATATTGCGAGAAGTAAATGTAACAGTTTCTAGTAAAATCATGTAGATATAATAGACGAGACACCTACAAAATTAAAGATTCCCATTTGAGAATTGTTGAACAATTCAAAACAAAAATATAATATTAAAAATTAATTTTAGTCTTTTGATTATGTAATCTGATCTGCAATGCTAAATCGATTCAAAATTTTGTTCCAAATATGGATTTTTTTTAATCTATCTAGAAAACATCTGGTTATAAAGTCAGCTGATGCTACTTATACCTATTAAAAAGGTCATCCAAGTAGACCAGCTGGTTATCAGCTGCTTCTCAATTTTGTTTTAATTTATAGTAATATTCATTATAAATTTTAAAAATTCCAATTTCTGAAATATTTTTGTTTACCATGTATTTGGAATTGAAAAGCATTGCCATTTTGGTACTTTTAGGAGAAGTGATGCATTTTTTAGTGCAAACGGAGGGTTGTATTTGAAATCATATCGATTTAACATACGATTTCGAGCAAATCGTATCATAAATTGAGGTAGATAAAGCATTAAGTTATGATTTATCATAAAACAATGAAAAGTTCGATGTAAATGTGTCATTAGTACTTTGAATCATGGTACAATAAATAGGTATTCCATTTAGATCTGCTGAATATCTGATTAACTGTCAAAGAGCATGGATTCTAATTGAATTCGACGGACAATTTTGCCAACAATGAGCAATATTACTAGATACAATTTGACAGATGGTCGAATAAAAACTAGATGTTTTTGTTTTGATACATCACCTTATTATTGTATCACGTTGTGAACTATATATATTATTCGATATTATTTATATTTAACAATAAATATGTATATTTTATACTAATTTTATTTCTAAGATATTTGTATATATGTGCTTAAAGTCCACTCCTTAATTTAATATCTTTCGCACACGTTTACAGAAGACAATATTAAATATTGGCTCAAATCCAAATGTAGAACAGATTTCTTGTATTTAGTGTAAGGTTGTTTGTTGTTTGGCATATATGATTACATGCATGCAATATAAAATAAGGATATACAGTCAAATGTGGTAATAAAGGATATATAATTCCTAGTCTCTTCTATTTGATTTAAAATATATATATATGGGTTTAATAGGTATGTTATACTAACCAAGTTTGACTGTACGTATGTATGTATTTTTTGTATGGAATGTTTTTATATGAATTAAGACAATTTGCAACGTCACAGAAGACATATGTGTATGAAAGAAAAAATAAAAGAAAAGAAAAAAAAAAAAACAAGAAGAATATATGGAAAGAAAATGCATGACGAATGAAAAGCTGAATATAAACTTCTTCGTTTGTAAGTATTTTCGTTCTGTTTGTAGATTTTATGGTAACAATTAAGAAATGTAAACATGCAATTTGTCTATAAACTGAAAATAGAAAGACAAAAACTAGAATGTTTGATATTAAATTCGAACGAAAAAAACTATATTGGCAGAAAAGTGCTAGAACATGCAATTGTCCATTTAGGATAATGGACATTTTCCTCTTTGATCAAATATAAAAAATAGTTTTTTTGATATTGCTTTTTTTGAAAATACTTATCTGTTTGATGTTATGGTTTTGACTTTAAGTAAATATTTATGTATGTTCTATTCGTCACTTAAATTAAATTTAAACTATATTTAATTAAACTAAAATTAAAAATGTCCTCTTATCGGCTAATATATCCTCCATTCATCAAATCCATTAGAAATTACATTATAAAACAAGTCGAATGCTTCTCACATTTCTACATGGAATATACTCTACATCTATACAACTACTAACCAAGAATTAGAGCGCGTTTAGACGTCAATTCCATTGCGTATACGTCACGTGAATAATGTTCACAAATCCAGTGGATTATATTTGACGTATACGCTATGAAATTGACATGTTTTTCTCGCAATAAAAGGGCACATTTAGACTATTCCTTCTAAATCGAGGTTCAAAATCCTAGCCCTTTAAACTAGTATTCAAATGATATAAATTTACCAGTCAGCTGTTCTTTGTTTACGTATACAGAGACATTGCACTGGTTTCACATAGTCGATGACAAAAGTCGACTTTTAGACCTCTGACCAAAAAATCGATTTTTAGACTTTTCGATTTTTTATTTTGACTGAAAAGTCTACTTTTCGATCTTTCGCCTTTTTAAATCTGTTCAAAATCGACTAACAGTTCTGGAATGAGTAATTTTGGATTATTTGGGCTTTGGGCTTTGTGATTTGAAATAACTATGAAGAAAATTGAAAATCAATCTTGAAATGTTGAAATTGCGAGGTTTCCAAAGATCAAAAGTATTCAATTTTTAGACTTTTCAAGTAATAAAGTCGAAACCGATTAGTCGAAAGTCGATTTACCTATCCCTAATTTCAATCAACATTTTCATAATTCTAATAGGAATTGTTCTCCATTGGTTATAAATATCAAACTGCATGTTTAGCTTTACGAAATCCACTCGATCAATTCCATAGCGTATATATCAAATATAATCCAAGAAATGGAATTGACGTTTGAGATCGAGTGGATTTAGTAGTCTTAACTAGGGATACGTAGTTGAAAGTAAAAGTCGACTTTTAGACTTTTCGATTTTTGCCTCTGACCAAAAAGTCGTTTTTTAGACTTTTCGATTTTTGCATTTGACTAAAAAGTCGACTTCGACTTTTAAACTTTTCTATACAAAAAGTCGATTAATCGGAAGTCGTTTACTTATCCCTAGTCTAAACGTAACCTTACCCCTTTTATAATCCGATTTTCTAAAAAATGTTTCGAACACACATATCATTACGGGAACACAACCATTTTTTTTTGTAAAATGCTAACATGTAAACATGCTTTAATACATGTTTTACCTCTTGATTTAGAATGGAGGATACACATTTATTTACCCAAAAATTTTTAAACATGTTTAATCAATATACAAATTAAATCAATAATAAATATAAAACATAATCATAAAATTAAATATACAAAAATAAAAAAAAAATCATTTAAAAAAATACCTGTTACAATGCTGATATCATCCTCATGAGAACGATGACCGGATGAACCTTCGGATAAACTCGAACTGGCTGAACTATATGGCAAATGCTCAGATGGACACGGTGATGGTGGTCCATGATGACCACATGTACTGCTGTTGCGTGTCAATGTACCCATTAGGCTACTACCACCGCCAATGCTACCATTGGCACTGAGCCAACCCATACCGGAACGACGTTTGGGATTGTAACGTGGTGGTCCGCGAAAGGGTACTATACGATTAAATGTAGATGTGTGTGGGTGAGTGATGTTGATTTTTTATTCAGGGGAAAGGAGGAGGAAATGTTTTTATTTTGAGATAAGTGAATGTTTTTTATACAAAGAGTTAGTTAAGGTTTTTGTTTTATTTTTTTTTTTGGTCGATAATTAGTTAGTCAGTTAGCTGTTTGAATTCGAAGAGACATTTCATTGCAGTTATTTTTTATAACATTTACACTGATAAAAAAAATATAATTTCTTACAATATTATTTAGTTAAACGTCGATTAAAGATCCCTACAATAGGGAAAAATGCACAGTAGACAGTAGCTAACGTTAATGCCAATGCCTATAAATATGGTCATCCAGGAAGACCAGCCAAATATCAGCTGTTTCTCAAGTTCTCTGTCAAAATCCATTATTGTTAAATGAGTTCCATTTTGAAAGACTTTAGACTTGAGAAAAAACAGCTGACTATCGTTAGCTGGGTGACATTATTAATAGATCATGGTAAATGGCATTCAGTTTTATTTATCGATTGTCTACTGTTTAACACTTTCGAGTATCTTGTAATAGAATAGTAACATATATAAGGTATGTTCGTTTACTCAAGAATTTGTAGAAATGGTTCGTTTACGCAAAAGTACAGTAAAAGAGAGCGAATTGAGCGATAACATTTGACAGTTGTGTCACTGAGTATTTGCAAATTTTTACTGTGAAAATTTTGTCAGCTGTTTTGTTATATTTTGTAAACAAAATAATACTAGTTGTTTAGACATATAAATATATAAATATGTTTTGTTTTAAAAAGTTAATTGTTTATTATACGTTTTTAAAAATTTTAATTATTTAAAACGTTGCCGTATTGGTACATTTAGTTGCAAAAACAGTGTTGTATTTGAAATTATTTCGATTACGCACAGGATATAGAGCAAATCGAGAAAATGAGTGGATTTAATTTAGCAATGAACTCGAGACATTTATAATCTAAACGTGTCATTAAGTACGCATAGTGAAAAGTTTCGATTATCAATGCAAATTCTGAATATACTTAAATTTTTGGGATCAATTCTGGTTTAAATAAAACGCCTATAGTTTCAATACCAGATGTTTAGATTATCTTAAATGATTTTGATTTCCGAAAGGCTGAAATAAATACAAATCGTCAACATCGATTGCTATTATTAAGAATATTTATTTCTTTAGTCCTTACTTGGGAAATTTAAAATTCACTTTATTATTTGGTTTAATGTCTCCATATTTCACTCATTTAGGGGTTAATTTTAGTATATCCTGCGATCAGACCATATAAAATTCAGTCGCTCGATCGTTAATTATTAAATCAACTACTTTTGCTGAACTAGATCACATGCTCACTGCAATGAATAGTTCAATTGAACTAATCTCTACATAAACACTATTCTATATTGTTCAGTGTAAATGTTATATTATAGTAGGATTATTATTTTGTTTAAATTATAAATTCTATTAGTATTATTCAATTTGTTTCATATTATAAGTTTTTCACAATTTTTACTCAATCTATAATTATTTTGTAACACTTTTCTAAATATAGGTTATTATAATATGTCTGTTGATGCATATCCTTTCAACAAATATCCAATATGTGAAAATTATTAAGGATGAATAATTTATCATTTAAGGTGGGTTTTAATAAATGTCCAGATCATTGGGTGGCCAATTTGGAATATCAATTATAACTAATTTTAAACTACGTTTAGATTTACGAAATCCACTCAATTGCATATGTCAATTCCATAGCGTATACGTCAAATATAATCCACTGGATTTGTGAACATGATTAAAGTGACGTATACGATACTGACATTTGATATCGAGTGGATTAAGTAGTCTAAACGTGCTATTATATTAGTTCTTTTTTATCTATTTTTTCCAATTTGATGCGAAGGATGAATCAGGTGTGTTATGTTTTGTTTAGCATTGTCTTACTTACGTTTATATTAGCTTAGCGTTTGTAAGGACCATTACCTTTATTTTGTGTACAGTTAATTTTTTTAACAAATAACAACAACACACTTAAATGTATTTTTAAAGAGCAAATCAAATGTTCAAATAAAGGAAATCTCACTACTTAGAGTAAACAAGAAATATGTATTGAAAGAGAATAAATATTTGTGTGTTTATGAAGTATAGAGCAGTCAATTTAATTAAATAGAACCAAAATTAATATATTATAGCAATAATAGTGTGTTTGTTTTTTTTGTCGGAAATACAACACTGGCAAACATTTATTTTTAAAACGTGTGACACCATTTTTATAATTTAATTCTGGTACTCCATTTAGTGCAGTTGACTATCCGATTAACTGTCAAAGTGCATGAGAAATATTAAAAGGTAAAATTTGACAAATGGTGGGATAAAAAAACATGTTTTTGTTTTGATACATCACCTTATTATTGTATCATTTAACTTGGCTTCACTTTCAATTTAGTGTATCGAACATATCAAGGGCTTAATAGAAAGTTCAAATAGAAAGCGAAAAACAACTGTTATTTCTCAATTTATTGTCAAACAATTTGAACGTTGTTTACATTTTTATAATGTGAAGTCCATTCACAATAACGGATTTTGACAGCAAACTTGAGGACAACTGATCTTCCTGGATGATCTTATTCATAGGCCTTGGTAAATAGAAGTATTATTGCATATCTGATAGAAGAACATGAAACGAAGCCATGTGTTAAAAAAAGTACGGCTATATCTAAATGCTGTATTAAAAAAGTAATTTAAATTGTCAATTACTATAGTTTTATGTCAAATAATTTATTGGAGTGATTTGAGCGGTTATAATTTTTTTTTAATATTCAAGATCAAAAATCTGTACATTTGATATGTTTTTACGAAACGTTCCATTTAATTTATTTGACTGCATATACTTAATTTATATTGGACGTATTTATTTAGGGATAAATATATGTTTTGTGAAACTGAACTAAAATATCTAATGGGTGTGTATTAAGAAATATAAAAAACTGCATAGTAGGAATATGTTATGCATTTTTAAAGGGGTAGATAATACATTTTCATTAACAACTAGATAAAACAGTAATAAAATCCTAAAAAAATCTAATTTGTAACACAACAAACGAACGAATATATTTAAACATTTCGAGCCATAACAATATTAACATTTATTTAACATCGCATTGTGTGAGATTATTGTGATGAGAATGTGATGTGATTTTGAAAATGCTGATGATTTGTTTAAAGTTCGGAAGGGTTATTTATGAAAAGAGGAAATGAGTTTGCAAGATGTGTGAATAAAAAGGCTGCGGAATGGGATGCTTCAAAGGATGATTTAAAAAATAAATTTCCTTTTCGTTTTGATATTTAATTCTTTTATAGAACGAACATAAATTATGATGATAATAAAATAAATTTTATAGATTGAGTAAAATTAGGTATAAAATATTAAAAATATTTATGTGACAATGTTTTATGATTTTTATGTGATTTTTTTTAAAGGTAATTTAATATTTTTAGGAAACATAATAAAACAAAATATAAAATGTTTTCTAAAAATATTTAATTGTAAATATTTGATAGAAAACATTGGCTATTGGCACACTTTAATGGGTGAATATATGAAAGCAAAGACATAGAAACCGTAAATAGTTGACAGAGGCATGTTAAGAATAAAAACGTCAATACGCGAAAATGTGTGAATAAAATGTCTGATCAAAATATGTACATAAGCTTTATTTTAAATTTAAAACGTTTAATATTGTTCTCTCTGTTGTTATGATATTAACAACAGAGGTCCTGTTGGAAATTGCTTATATCAATGATATACATTTGGTCTGTTCATGGCACAATAAATAGGTAGGTAGGCGCAGCAGATGTCTTGATTAACTGTCAAAGTGCGAAATTTCTACTTGAATTTGATGTGGAATGTTGCCGCCCATATGAAATATTATAAGGAAAAATTTGACAGATGGTCGAGATAAACACAAATGTTTTTGTTTTGATACAACACCTTATTATTGCATCATGGGTCTGGTCCTGTACTGCAGGAATTTACTAGATTTTAATATTTTCTTTCATATCATAAATAAATTAAATTCTTTCATATCATAAATAAATTAAATTATCGCATTAAAAGTTGTATATTAATGTGATCATCCAGGAAAATCAGCTGAATTCATCAGCAGAATTCAACAGAAGATACAGCTGATTTTCCAAATCAGCTGTATCTTAAGATTGCAGTCAAATCAAAGGTGAAACCAAAACGATTTGTCTAAAAATTACACTTAATAGAAAAAAGTTATTAAAATGTTAATTGTTTTTGAGTACATATATCGAGTTGTTGATCCCTATTAAAAAGACAACAGTGTTGCATTTATACATTTAAAAATAATTTATCCTGATTCATTTTTTAAAATTACAACCTTTAAAGTGTGCTAGCCATTAAAAAATTATTGTAAAATATTTATAAGAAATTGAAACCAAAAATAATTGCAATGAATTCTCTTGATTGAATGAAATTTACGGTATGATTTTTAAAAAATGGATGAATTGATTTTTTATTATATTTTAATTTAGAATACAATTTGTAAAAAATGTTTAAATAAAGTATTTGACTTACCAACATCTTCTGATTTATAATTTTGTATTATTTCGGCTAATTCCAAATTACCGGCAATGACAGCAACCTAAAGTTTTTTTCAAACATCGGGAGGACATATAAAAGGTAAATATTAATATTTGTATACAAAATTTAAGAAATACCAAAACTAATCACTTTTTTAAATAATTACAAATTATGACAAAAATAAAAAATATAGGAAACCAATAGGGAAAATGTACTAAACCAATATTTTTTAAAATTTAACTACAAATAAAAACTAGGAAACTAAAAAAACTACAAGGAAACAATTTTAATTTTTTTGTTGAGCATAGTAGTAAATACCTGATAGGGAGTTTGATTGGCATAATTTAGCGCACCACGTTGGGCGCCACGAAACAGAAGCATTCTAGCACAAGCCTCCTGATTGTTAACAGCGCATACATGCAATGGTGTATTACCGGAAGCATTACGGCCATCCATGTCCGCACCATAAAACAATAAATGTTCCAAATGCTGGACAAGACCGTGACGACAGGCCTGGTAGTATGTAGTAGAGGTTGTAGCAGTATTTGGTAGTAGTAGTATAGGTAATAGGATTATATTGGATAGTTTGTTTTCGATTTTGTGTTTTTGAAGGTATAGTAGTAGTTTTTTTGTTGGATAAATAACATAGTGTGTATTTTTGTTTTCAATCCCATACAAAAAATGTTCCGAAAATTTTCATAAAATAAAAAAAAGTAAAATATTGCTGGTTAGAATTTTTAATTTTTATATTTGATGTTTTAGGTTTTAGTTATACAAAACAATAGTATGGATAGGATAATAGGAGTACCAGAGTAGATATGTAAAAAGTAGAACGGATTCATTTTGAAAAGGGTATGATATCTTTATTTGGTTGTAGAAGATTTTAATCATTTTATATTGATTGCAATTTGCAGTAAATTGTGCATTTTACAACATCCATGGGGAATTAAAATTTTTTGAAATATTATAAGGAGCAATTTGACAGATGGTCGAGACAAAAACAAATGTTTTTGTTTTGATACATCACCTTATTATTGCATCATGGATTTACCTATTACATATGTAATTACACTGAAATCGATCTATATGTCCCTAAATAGTGTTACCAATTAAATAATTAGCAATCATAAATACTTTGTTTTCTAATTTAATGGAAAATTGTATAACTTTTTTCCGAATAAGTAAATTGTTTTCTAGTAAAAACTGTATATTATTGCAGTTTAAAACAACACAACTACTGATTTTGAGATTATTTTAAAAAGCAATCAGCTGCTGTTTGTTTACATGATCTTTTTTTGGTTTTCTTTATAGCTTTGTGTCTGAATATTTAATAAGACGACAGGTAATAGTTTTGAGACAGATATCTGTGATGCCAATAATAGCTGCAATCAATATAAAATGATTAATAAATATTTAATAAAAAAGGCCAACACCATTAATAACCAATTAAAAATATAATATAATAAATAATTTTATTTTTTTTAATTTTAGCACAAAACTACATAGTTTTAATATTTGTATTCAAATTTCTACATTTAAGGTCATTAAAAAAGGTACAATTTCCAAGCATTTCATTCCCCTGAACAATACACTCTGCTCCTTTTTGAAAAAAAAATATCCATAGCATGTTTCGTATTTTTGAAAAAACCAAAAAACAAAATGTAATACCCTCAGCTGTGGGCCAATACTTACCTGATGGACCTCATTCCAACCCTGATTATCTTGCGTACCCAATGTGGCATGATCATGCAATAGGCTTTCCGTTATTTTCGAATCACATTTGCGTGTTATGGAAATATATAATGGGGTTATGCCACGGGCATCTTTATAATTGGGTGATGCTCCCAATTCCAAAAGAGTACTACAAAAATATTTGATTTGAATTGAACAATTTCTTATCTTAGGAGGGAAACTACTTACGTCACTGCCTCCAAAGAATCTTTTTCCACGGCCCTATGCAATGCCGTTGTCCCGTCCTTGGTACGATAGTCAAGCAGTGCCCCACCATTTACCAAAGCGATCAACAATTTATTTGGTTTTTTAGCACCGGTGGCCACTGTTAGTGGCGTTTCACCACTCTCGGGACAATGGAAGTTAGGGTCCAGCCCTTTGGCGCACATTTTGGCGATTTTTTCCACATGACCACCATTGATGCATTCTAAAAAACGTCTTAAATTGGCACGGGTATGTAGAGCTTTCAATTGGCGCTCATCCAAATTTAACATTTTGTAAACGCGACGTTTGTATTTCAGCTAGAAATTGGGATTTAATTATTATATAAGTTATTTTTATTGTCTTCCGACTTACCTCCAAATAGCCCACTGGGCCATTGAATGGATAGTCACCCAAACGTCGCTCCTCATCAAGGAATTTACCCGCCTTGCCATTTGAAGGTGGACAAAAGAGACCATAATTAAAGCTCTCCTTAAGTTCCTGTAAAAATAGAATAAAAAGTACGGAAAATGTTATTTAAGAATATACACGAACATAATAAATAGGGCGAAATAAATTTCATGGGTTAAAAGAGTTTTGTTTTCTTAAATTCATTTGGAAAAAAAATAATTTAATAAATATTCAAACCTTTGTTTTATCACGGGGAGTGCATTAAGTTTACAGATAACCCTGCTGGTATGCGGTGCATTGACAATGAACATGTTATGAAAACAGTGGGCAGACGATAAAGTCGCTTAAATATTTGTATGAAACTCTTTAAGAATATTCCACCAAATAATGACTTAAGCTCAACGTTTAAAATAAGTTAAAAAAAGGAATTCGGACATGGTACAATTATAAAAGGTAACAGCAAATCCCAGCTGATTTGATTCCAACGTAATACTAGTGTCAATATGAATTTGACAAATTATGTTTTTAAAAATAACCCAACAGGAACATTGGGAACGCATACAATTTGAAATTGTTTTTTATTAAATGTGCTCCTGTATTCAATTTACTCAATCTGCCTACTGGGAAAGTTTGAGGAAGCAAATCTTTCTTTATGGAATAACTTTCAATTCCCTGGATTTTCATACGTGTTACACATATAAGTGGCAATGGTTTAATTATAGGAAAGATGTGGAAGCGATAGAAATATAAATTTGATAGATTTTCATTCATGTTTTTCAAATTTTATTGTGAGGATTCAAAAATATTTCATTTTCAAAATAAATATAGTTTGTTTGTTTAAATTTTTCTGTCAAAAGACACTGACACTAGTAAAACTTACAACAACAAATTTCCATGTGGTTGTTGTATCGTTTGTTGTACAACAACATTTGCTGTTACCTTCTATTATTATACCATGGAATTCGGAGGCTGAATTTGGGCCAAATTGTCACTTAAAGCTGATAGTGTGTACCCCGCTTTAAATAAATTCAGAGGTGTATTTCCTTATGGAGGTTATCTTATTGCCATTTACTTTATAATGTCTCTGGCCACATTAAAGTAATTTCAGTAGATCCAAATTATCAATTCCATTATATATGTAATAAACCCTCATAGAGAAGGCCGTTTTAGTCGAGTTCCCTACTACAGTAAATTTCAAAATTTACTCATGTGAAGAACTCGATCTAAGAACTCACAATTTTATGTAATTGGTTTCATTAAATTGGACTGGGACAAGTTGAACCAGATCAATCAATAAGCAGAAAATAGTTCCGGCAGTTCATTTTACGGAACAAAGAGTTCATAATGCTCTTAATGCTATAGATGGGTTTAGACTACAGCTTTTATCGTGATATTTGTCATTATATTGATTATCTTGATCTGAATTTAAATCGATTTAAAATTAAGTCAATTTGTTATTTCGATTTGCACGAATCCTGTGACAACATAAATACCAAAATGGCAAAACGTTATATGTATATTTAAAAAAATTGTAGCAGCTGAAAAAATTAACATTTTGTTTTAAATTATAATGAAACTATTTTAAAACAATGCTTGGAAATACTGGCCACCAGCTTTGAAGTAGACATGTGTATGTATACGTAAACAAATTTCAGCTGACTGACTTTATATCATTCTAATACTAGTCTAAACAGTTAGGATTTAGTACCTCAATTTAGAAATCGAGTCAATATAGAAGGCGTGTTTAAACGCGGTTTAACTTTAGATTATTATTAAACGTTGGAAACCATGGCACAATAAATAGTCACAATAAATACTCCGTTTTGCGCAGCTGACTATCCCTGTCAAAGTGCATAGTTTCTACTTGAATTCGACGTGTAATGTTGCCAACCATGAGAAATATTAGTAGACAAAATTTGGCAGATGGTCGACTAAAATCACAAATGTTTTTGTTTTGATATACTTGGTTAAAAACAATTAACAATTCTACCCGAATCGCTGGATCTAGTCCCCATCTATCATCAAGAAGATTCTGCTATCAAAATAATACCTAAAAACAACGCCGCTAACATTTTCAGGTTTAACTGTACTTCCTCTACTCACTTTTGTAAGGGGAAAATTCATAACTTCACCATTTGTCGTTTCGAAGTTGAATGCACACCGACGAACATTTTTATTTTACTTTAGAGTTTTCTTAAATCCTATGACAATAACGTGAAGAATGACAACTTCAATGACAAAACTTAAACTCTAACAATAACAAAAGTGGAAAAAGAAGATGATAACAAACACTTGGGTAATGACAAATCCGCGATGCTTAAGCTGAAAAATATGGTATGTATTTGCAATGAACTTGCAGTTTGGAAATATTATTTGTGACGGTGAAAATATTATGCTTTTGATTACAGTGGAAAGAATGGAGAGATTCGGAATATGTGGATATATTTATTTTTAACGCATGGATAAAGACAATACAATAAAGTGTCAAAAACCACGTAGTGCAATAAATCTAAAATCAGCAATTATTTGAAATCAACCTAAGAAACAAAAAGAAGTTCACACACGTGTTATTATTTCAAATCTACCATTCTAAACCAAGGCATATTAATAAGAAAATCAACTGTTTCTTATGTTTGCTGTCAAATACATTATTGTGAATTGAATTATTATTAAATTGACAGTATAAACATATACAATCTGGTTAGATCGAGAGAATGTAGTAAATCTTTTTTCAGTTTGAATGAAAAAATTACGACACGAATTAGATCTAGAAGTGAGTTTTAAAGTTACTTGAAAGTTTTAACAAAATTTGGTTTCTCTATGAAAAATATCAAAACAACTGATATGCAGTTGGATTATTGTGAATTAAATTTACAGTATGAAAATTGCAAAAACAATTTCCAATTGTAAACAATTCTTTCACTTTTTTGAACAGAGAAAAATTATTTGGACACATAGTTTTATATTTGTTGGGTTATTTAGAAAAAGTTAAATTCATTCAAATACCAAACGTTTGAACATAATAAACGGAATGTACTCAATAATACTCAAATTATTACTGGATGTTGTTCGCTTATGAAATAGCCCAGATTGAATTGGGAGAGCAGACTTGACAGTTTGCTTTACTGAGCATTTATTAATTCTTACAAGAAAAATTCACCCAGCAATGATTTTCTTATAACATCAGCTGATAATATGAACAGATATGGAAAAAATTAAATATAAATTGGTCATAATTTTCTATTTTGAGATTTCAGCAGTACGCAACAATATTTAAAAATCTCACAACTAAAAATCGGTTATTCAAAATGTATTTCGGCTTTAAACTGTCAAACAAATCTCGTATATCATCTTTTTTCATGACTGGATTTTACCGAAAGTCTCTCTTTATTTTTAGCACAATTTTTCTTGATACTGGGACAAAAGAAATGTTGATTTAGATAGACGAATAAGCTGAAAATAGTTCCAGTAGTTCATTTTAATACCTAATGAGCATTTAGACTAATGTAAATTTTTAATGTAAATTCCATAACGTATATGATTAATCATGTTCACAAATCCAGTGGATTAAATTTTATATATATATATATATAAATCTTGCAAGGAATTTTACCGGAAGTCGTCCGTTTATTTTTAGCAAAATTTTCCGTGAGACCGTGAAAAAAGAAATGCGGAATTAGATAGACGAACAAGCTGAAAGTAGTTCCAGCAGTTCATTTTAAGGAACAACCAGCTCATAGTGCATTCATAATGTGCGTTCAGACTAATAAATCAACTAGTTTTATTTTTCTAGAAAGTACAAACTCACTTTAAAAATATTATAGGGTATTTTTTTTTTTTTTGAAAATTAAACTAACAAAGCTTAAGGATGACCTTAGGCCTAAATGTGCATTATCTATATTTAATTAAATCCACTAATTATCTCGATTTGCTCGAAATCTTATACTAAATCGAGATAATTTCAAATACAACTCTGATTTTGCACCAAAAATAAATATTTCTCCTTAATGTATGCTTTAAAATTAGTCAATATTCAAAATAAGTGACTGATGAAAAATTCCGTTCCGTTTTAATAAGTATTACTATATTTCTGACCTAATGGAGAACTATTCCGAACAAAATTATGAAAATATTGATTGAAAATTTGCCATCGAAATTATGGCAGCAGTGGAATGTGTACGTAAAATAATAACAGCTGACAAATTCACTTCATTTCATGTTTATACTAGTCTAACCAGCTAGAATTTCGTTCGTCGATTTAGGAGGCATAGTCTAAACGCGCCATTAGTAAAATCAAATCAGAGTTGTATTAAATCAGATTATTGTGATTAAATTCTACAGTGTTGGCAACACTGCGATCCTAACAATAATTAAATAGGTTAGCGATAATGGAAAATTAATAGCAATTAATTTGGATTAATTTTTAGATATAAAAATGTAGAAATAGTGTAAAGAACAGTGCAATTACAGACATCAATAAACTTTCTCTAAAATTAAAATTAATTTAGAAATAAACTTGAAAATATGCATGTGTTATTACAATTAAATAAAAAATACTTCATATTAAAAAGAAAATCAACTCAAACAAAGTGCTGTGAGCGATTTCTATGATATTATTATTATTTTTTATATTAGTTGACATTTATTTGACTCTTTTTTAACCACAGTACCCTCATCCGGAATCCCCATAACACCATTAAAATTACAACCATTTGCTAGCTATTCCAACTTAAAACATGTCAACATAAAATATTCTGCATTAAGAAAACTTGATGATAAACGAAAGGAAAATACTTGATGAAAGTGCACGGAATAAAAGAAAACACAAACTTTTCTAATTTTTAGTTACAGCAAAAAAAGAAAAATAGGAGTATATACGATGATTTGCCAATGCAGACTGGAGTATTTTCTATGAGCGTTTTTTTTTCTCAAACAGCATTCAATCTTTGTGTACTCAAACACAACTCCAGCAAAGACATCAAAACTTGTGATCTAAAAGAAAAATTGTCGCAGTATCAACTGGCAAATAATGCTGATAAAAAAGTTTCAGGGGAAGGAAAAAAAGAGGGAGCCAGTTACTGCCACAAGTAAAAGGTGTTAGCTTAGAAAATATATATGACGAAAGATGGTCCTCTTAGATGCTGGTAACTAATAATAATGACTTGAAGAGTTCTTAGTATTCTACTGCTGCTGCGGGTTTCTTGGTTTCCCAGAAAAAAGGAACATCTATTGAGGTCAATAGTTTGAGAGGTTATTGCTCTTTCTTGTAACCAAAAAAAGGACAATTTTCCCCACAGGAAGTATACAATTTGCAAAGATTTCAGTAAACTGCTGTAATTGTAAATAGCTTACACCTTCACCTAAAAGTATGCAACTGATTGATGCAGCAATAATCAAATCCCCAAAGGTAGCCACATTTTCTGGTTTATTAGGGTTTCATTTTTGTTGGTGTTTCTGTTATTGTGGTTTGGTTGAAAATGAAATTACTTCTTCTCTTCGGAAAATCTGGAATGCAATTTACTGAAGGTGTTGAAGTGGCAATGTTGTGTGTGTGGTTGATTGAATAACTTAAAAGGGTGTTTGTCGGGCTATATGTTTGAGTGGGTGGTTGTGTGTGATGTTTGATCTAACTTCGAAAAACATGAAGGATATTTCAAGTGAAAATAAGATGGTGTTACTGGCAAATTGGGATTTTTTGTGTATATTATGTAAATTGGAAAAAAAACTGTGATTGTAAGTTTGTGGCGCCTAGGTCGGATAAGATGGTGCTAAGCAGGAAGATTGGTAATATATTGAAGCGAATTGAAGTGAATACCAAGTAGTAGCACAGAAGAGCAAAATGTATTCTTATAGAAAAATTAAATGCCTTCTTATGGAAGAGTAAAAATCCTTGTATAAGAGAGCAAAAACACCTACAGGTCATAGAGAGGAACCACTGTGTATTCTAGTAGTAGAGAAGGTGCTCTTCTTATAGGAGAGCACGAGGCCTTTTCATAAAAAAAGAATATCAAGAAGTCTTCTTATAGAAGATCTGTAGATCTGTTGATAGAAGACATGTAAATCTTCTTATAGAAGGTCTTATTTTAAAATACCAAGATATCCTTTTATAGAAGTCCTTAAAAAGGCCAAGAAGTCTTATTATAGAACATTAATAGTCGTCTTATAGAAGCCCAAGATGTTTTCTTAAATAACACCAAGGCGTCATCTTATAAAAACTAAAAGTTATTCTTATAGAGGAAGGTATTCATATTGAAGACCAAGAGTTCTTTTTAAAGATGAACGAAATGCCTCCTTATAGAAGACCAAGAGGCTTTTGATAGAAGGCCAAAACATCTATTCATAGATGATTAAGAGGTCTTCTTATAAAAGAGCAGGATGTCTTCCTAAAGAAGGGCAAGAAGTGTTCTCATAGAAGACCAAGAAGAAGTCTAAAAGGTCTTCTTCAAGAAGTCCAAAGAATCTTCTTCTAGAATACCATGAGGTCTTTTTATTGAAAATCAAGACATCTTCATGTGTAAGTTCAAGATGTTTTCTCTTATGAGGCCCAACATTTTTCGTAAAGCAGACCAAAAGGTATTTTAAAACTGTCAAAAGTCTTCAGACGAGGGCTACTATATATATTTCTGGTGTAATGATGAAAACGCGAATATTTGCCAGCACAAAGCTTTTAATGATTCTTTTTTCAAAATATTCTTCAGCAGGACTGTTTTATGCCCTCAACCTAACTGTCGAAGCCCTTTTTCCATCCGATTCCGATTGAACAGAAATTTAATTTGTCAGCTCTTCTTGCCAGTCGTCAGCATGTTCCAAATACTATGAACCGAATTTTTTATTACAGAAGCTTTGATTGTTGAATTGTTTTAAGATAAAAGTTTGAAATTCCACATGCAACGCTGATAAGTTAGTTTTTGTTCAGATTTTAGGACACGCGCACTATGGGAACACTCTCCACATATCAAATTCTATTATTAGAACAAATAGTTTATTTATAAGTATTGTGTGTTTGAGATTAGGCTAAGCAGAAGTAGTTTAAGTAGTACCTAAGGATAAATATTTTAATAAAATCAGTGCCTTACAACCACTCATCACGAACGGTCGTCTAGGGCCGGATCTCATTAACATCTTGTACACAAGAGCTGCGGCTGTCTGAAACAATTTATTTGTAGGTGCTGAAGCCATATTTTCCTATATTTTACACCGATTGAGAGACCATTGATCATTGATTTTGAACCCTTCAGCAGCATATTCTGACGAACAAAGTTGTGAATCAAGTATTTTTTTCATGATGTACGGCAATAAAAATTCACTGGGTGGCAAATACAATCTGTAGGGCGGACGTTTGACGTTTCTATCAGTCAAAATGACACTCGATTGATCCGATGTGTGATTTCTTGTAATCTCGCCTCGACTTGTCTTCTCTTCTGGGTTTTTCAAAATTTCTGCGACCACTTCATACAAACAAATTGTGTGTGGCACTCAGAATTGGTCGGCCTACAATGTTCCAGCGGGACAGTGGCCACATAACCATGTTGAAGAAGTGCAACTTTGAAGTGCTACTCTTTCTCAAAGGCCGAAAGTAAGGTTCGATTGCTGGTATAGATCCATGTGGGATTTTCTGGCACCAATCGACACTAGCCTTTTTTGCATGATCCAAGGACAACAAAGATTTTTAAATGCCAGCTGCTCATACAATATCGAATGTATACCTCTCGGATGGCTCTCCATCGCCATACCAAGATTTAAGTTCAGCAATGCACGCTTCTTAATTGATTTTTCAAGCCACTCTAAACAACACATGATCGTACGTCAAACTGTACGAATTGTATATAAATGAAAATAGTGTACATAGTGGCCCTCACAAGGATCTTCTAGGCGGGATCTTCTTAAATGTGCTGGGACAGGATGGTCTTCATTAATATGTCACTACTCGAATCTGACTGGAGAAGGATGTCCAATAGAAAGAGGAATTCATTCATATAAGAAATTCCTTTTTGGAAATCAAACCTCACATTTGTCCTGTTATTTCGTAGACATTCAGCAGTCGTATAGGTAGGGAAACATATTTCACAATTAATTTAAAATATACTCTGAAGGCGCGTTTAGACTATAGTTTTTATCTCTATCAAATTGCTAAATCGAGATAATTTAATCTTAATATACCATATAAATTATTAAATTCACTTAATATTGCGTTTTGCTTGAAATTATAAAACGACATGTACATTCTAACTTTTTGCAGGGTTAACCTCCTTTATTTGACAAATACGCAATGGATCCGGTACAATGTGAAAGTGCTATAAGTTATATCAACATAATTTTAAATACAACTCTGATTTTGCACAAAGAAATAATCACTTCTCCTAAAAGTATGCTTCAAAATACGTTAAAATGTAAATTGGTTGCTTAACAAAAATATGGCAGCTAATTTATGGTATTACAATAATTTAAACCAAATGTTTCTATGTATTTTTGACCTAATGGAGGGTAATTCCTATAAAAACTATTAAAATATTGATTGAAAATTGCAAAATAAGGCATTTTATTTTTAAATATAATCAAGTAAAGGTGCGTTTAGACTACAGCTTTTATTGTAATAAAGTGCATTATCTCGATTTAATCGGTAAATCGTGCTGAATTTAGCACGATTAAATCCACTCAATATCTCGATTTGTTCTAAATCTTATGCTAAATAAAGGTAATTTCAAATACAACCCTGCTTTGGCACAAAAAATAATCGTTTCTCCTTAAAGTATGCTCCATAAAGTAGTTAATATTCAAAAGAACTGCCTAACAAAAATATGTCAGCTGCTGAAAAATATGCTCTTAATTTTTGCATTATTTTCATTTTCAAAATCTAATTTTCTTTAAGAATGTGTGTAGGTCTTTATCACTTCCCGCATCTTTTTCTTTTTTGCCAGCAACAAAGAAAGAATTGTGGTTAATGCTCTGCATTGTTTTCTTTGTTAGCGAAGAAATAAGCTTGCGAAAAAGGAGCAGAAACAAATATTAAATTATAATTTCCCATCTACAACTTGCAGCATTAGCATTCTCATTCATTCCCATAATTCACGTGCTTAAGTCGTTATTTCAATTTTACATTGTTGGTGATGGTGTTGTTGGCGGTGTAGAACCTTTTCAAAAGAATTGCAGTAAAGTAAAGGCATATCTGAGCAAATGTTATATAATCATAATTTCAACATGAGTGCACCCTAGACTTCCTGGTTCTAATTTGGCTTCTTTGTCTAAACTTTCTTCTTTTTTGCCTTTGGTAGGTTGGGTGTTTGAAATCGACTACTTTTCTACAATTGTGTTGCAAATTCAAAATCCCGTTTTGGTGGTGGTGATGGTGGTGCGAGAGTGTGCTGGCATTGGTGTCGTTGCGTTACGTTGTTTTTGTTGTTGTTATAGATTTCAAACATGTTTCACGTGTGATACGTCACATGTTTTCAAGTATCTTGAAATATGTTAAGAGTCAAACACAGAACGGATGAATATAAGGGGTGTGTTTTTTGTTGTTTTTGTTATATGTGATAAATATATTTTATGGCTACTTAAAAGATCGCTTGCATAACAAGGAAACATAACCATTACACCAACAAAAACAACAATAACATCAAATTCGACAGATGATTGCAATGTTCGAGGGGTATGGGTGGTGATGGTGTGCAAGGTGGTTGTTTGATGGTGATGTTCGTTCTGAGCAAGCCAAGTGTTTGCCGAAACGTGCCTCATGAACCCGTAATAACAACGCAACGCCTGTAAGTATGCTAATCAATGTTGCAGCGTTGAAGCGTTTATTGGAAAGAGACGCTGTAAACGCCGATGGGGGGATTCATAATGCAATTTTCGTTGGTAATAAATTTCAGTATTTCATATTTTTATAGGCTAATTGCATATTTATAAGTTATGAGGTAGACGTTTTACTGTTTTTGGGTGGCAATCAGTGCAGATTTATGACGCCATACAAGATTTTAATTTTGCATTTTTCATATAGCATAATAATGTTATTAAAGTAATGGGGACGTTAGGATAAGGATAGGATATGCATTTTGAAGTTCTAAGGGAAGACATTTTGGCATGATTTATGAAAATACTTTGGTCTTCTTTACGAAGGCCACTATACACATTTCTGGCCTTAGTGTTGCTGGCGCTATCTGGATTTTCATTGAAAAGTTTGATTTTTTTTTTATAAAAAACAATTGTTTTGTAGCAGTCCCAGGCATGTGTTTATTTTTTATCGTTCGTTTCCACTCCTCTCGCACCCGCCCCTGCCGACCAAGGGGGCTACCTCCCTATGCGCAGGCAGCACATAAAGACCTCATTGGTTTGTTTAGTTCATAATTAGTTCTCGCGATGGACAATTTCAACGGTTCAAAATTGTTCTTCGAGATGGGACTTTAAAAATTATTTCTTGTTAATTTAATAATAAATAATGCTCTTAAGGGGACCCCCCCCATTCTCGGTGTCAAAATTTTTGTTGATATAATTCGAATCTACACTGATTAAGGAATGTCTCTACAAAATTTCAAGTGAAAATCTCAAGAAGTCTTGAAGATATATCCGATTTATTGTATCAACATTAAGTGACGGCTAAAGGGCTTCTCAAACTTTAAACGCGTTTTACTCTAAACATTTTTTTGTGAATGGCGGGCACGATAACTCAAAAACCAATAATCCAATCGGTTCCAAATTTTGCAGCGTTTCTCTGAGAGTGTATAGCTCTCGTATGAACTAGGATAAAGCCAATCGGTGAAGGTCTTCCTTATTTTTTAACATGGTTTTTGGTAAAAAATCGGCGATTTTCCAAAAAAAAATTTTCAAAGGTCCACCATTTTGTTAATTTTAGAGCGAAGTCAATAATCCTAGTTCATACGAGAGCCAGACATGCCCTCTTTCTAACACAGTTGGAATTTTCGGATTCCGATGTTCCAGTGAGGAGTTATCATGCCCGCCATCGAAAATGTGGACTTTTCTTTGCACCCAAAAAACAACAACAAAACAACAACAACAAATTTTTGTAAATTATTTTTCTTCCTTTTTAAATCTTTAAATATATATGTGCCAAGTTACAAACCTTAACAAGCATTGGTATTCATTTACCAGCCCATTTAAAATCTTAAAAATAAAAAATCGAGAATGGGGGGGGGGTTCCCTTAACATAAAACATCTTCTTTCTAGTGTTGGAAGATTAATTGACAATAAGTGATTTTTATAAGATGGAATTAATTCCGATGGGTTCCAATTTAGGCCACGCAAGGCAAAGATTAAAAACTGAACTTGAACTGACTCAATTTTATCACAGTGACATTTATAAAATGGACTCCAAAGAATGCAACTACACCTAAGTCTGTTTTTACACGGTAGATTGGTTCCAGAAGAAGCCGTGTAAAAAAAAAACCCGTGTAAAAAAGGGAATTCCCCTAAATACGTGCTATTCACACTTGCTTTGACCAGTAAAAATTGTTTGTACGCGCTAAAGGGGAATTCACTTAAAGCTAGTGTTCCCAAACTATCGATACTATCGATGCTTTCAGACTTTTTTCTTTCATAAATACTTTTTTGTGATATGAACATACTTCGCAAAAATTGAATTTGATAAAAAAATTTAAGTACATAAAATTTCAAATCGTGCTAAATGGAATAAAATCGTGTAAACAATTAAAAAATATTCAATTTTCAAACCGTGTTTTATCAAAACCGTGTACAAAAAGACCGTGTAAAAACAGACTTAGGTGTGTATTCTAAGACTGGGCGGACAATGTAAACAAATAATCTTTTAGTAACATAAGGGTCATCAAACTCTTTAGACCAGCGTCTAATGAAATCTAATAAAGACTTGGCTTTATTAACACATGAATCGATATGAAGATGAAACCTTAGTTTAGGATCTAAGATGATGCTAAGATCAGAGAAAGAATCGACATTGTCCAGATTGTATGACCCTATAAAGTAGTCGGTTTGTATTGGATGTGATCTGAATAAGGAAAATTTCTTGCATTTTTTATATTAAGAGACATTCCAATTGCACTGCACCAGTTAAAGAGTGAGTGTACTGTAAATAAACTGAATTACGTGTATTTGTATGCGAAAGCAGCTTGACATCATCTGCATACATTAGTATTTTGGAATGACGAATTGAATTCGGAAGATCATTTAGATAAAGAACAAACAATAACGGACCCAAATGACTTCCTTGCGAAACTCCAGAGGAAACAATATCTTTAGGAAAGGTATCACTGAACTAAACTTTATGGGTACAATCCCCTAAATAGGATGAAATCCAGCTTAAAAGAATTGACGGGAACCCTATAACATTACGTTTATGGAGCAATAGCTTATGAACTACAGTATCGAAAGCTTTACTGAAGTCTGTATAAATAACGTCAGTTTGTTGTTTATTTTCAAAGCCTTCATAAACATGACAAACAAATGCAAGAATATTGGAAGTAGTATATCTGCCTTTCATAAAACCGCATTGAAAAGGGGAAATAAAGCTTTTTATAAAATGTGATATTCTTCGTGATACTAATAGTTCAAAAAGTTTGGGTATGACACTTTACATCGCAATACACCTATAAGTATCTATGAAACATCTATTACCAGATTTATGAAGGGGGATAACATAGCTCGACCTCCAGAAATGCGGAAAAAAACCTGTATTTAAGGAATAGTTAAATATTTTAAAAATCATTTTTTCGTAATAGTCCCAGGCGTGAATTTATAAAGAAGCTTTTTTCCTAATAGCCGCGTAACCAACGGCGAAACGCGTCGCATAATGGTGGGTACGTAGGTTCTTCTCCTGGCATTCCTTTTCATTGCAAAACTTAGATCATCAAGCTCGACTCGAAAGAGTATAAATAACCACTTAAAATTACTTTCAAATGATCACTGCCCTTACAAGGCAAAATTCAAATAACAAAAATTAATTTCAGCCGAGCACGGCTAGGGCTCGAACTAGGTCCTCTGAGCAACACTAATGTTGCCAAGACCGCTTAACGTTCTGAGCCATCAACACTTCCAAAAACGGTTGCGCAAAAACATGTGTATACCAGGAAGCAATTGTAGGTGTGTGGATTAATTATCCATCTCTACAACAAAAATCTGCTTTAGAATTAAAGACAAATGTCGAACTTTGACAAATTTGAATATCAGGGCGGAATTACAAGTTATCAACGTACGACATTTGTAAAGCCAAAAATATTTGAGCCGCTTTCGCATAATGGTGGGTACGTAGGTTCTTCTCCTGGCATTCCTTTTCATTGCAAAACTTAGATCATCAAGCTCGACTCGAAAGAGTATAAATAACCACTTAAAAATATTTTTTTCCTAATAGCCCCAGGAGTGGATTTATAAAAATATTTTTTTCCTAATAGCCCCAGGCGTTGATTTATTAAAAATAATGTTTTCTTAGTACCTTTGGTTCCTAAAAGTATGCACATTAATACATCATTTATTATAATGTTATCCTAAAAGTATGCACCTTAAATATGAAGTATTTCACCATAATTGCCCTACTTTCAAGCTGCTTTGTTTTTAAGTCGGTTTAGTTAATTTTTTTCGTTTTTTATGTTGCTAATTTCAATGCCATGGACCCCAATGTTCCAACCTGGAATAATCATTATTAATTATACCAGAAAATGAGCAAAGGTAAAAAGATGTCAAACCCAAAAATTTCACATTTATTTCGTTTACCAAAAATTATTCTTCTTTGTCTTACTTTGGCAGATAAATAAGTTTATATTGTAAATTATGCCAGAGCTTAATACAGTATAAACAAAAATTATAATCCGGATTGCATTTTTGCGTCTATAATCCGTATTGGCTATTTGATCAAAAAATAAGTTACTTTTTATTTTAATAAAAAAATCGTTGCAAATTTAATTGAAAATGGTACCTAGTTCATATTTTTGAAATGAATAATTTTCATTTTTAATAAAAGCATAAAAATAATTAAATTATCACCAAATTAATATAAATTTAAACCAATTAATAAAACTCGATAATCCGAAATTATGCAATCAATTATCCGGATTAGCGAGTTTTTACTGTATTGTGAAATTATATTTTTGGCGGAGAGGTGGGATGTAGGAAAAGTATTTCAACCCCCTTACATTTGTTGAAGGCGACAAAGTGCTAAGCTTCTTGTTTTCTCTTGTCGTTTTTGTTGTCATTGTCTCAAGTGCAGGCTAGATGTTGTTGGGGTAGCTACACCACATAAATTATATTTTTGTTTGCTACCTTGCTTGTTGGTGTTGTTGTTGCTGTTATATTGCACAATAAATGGAATGGTTACTGTGCCACCGCATTGCTCTCGGGGCCACAACACAATAACACCAACAACACCCAAGGGCAGGATCTTACAGCTATAAAAATCATTAGAGTGCATGGCAAAGAGCAGTGTATAATCCCTAACTAGGATGTCCATGGTGGCATTGGTGGCTGCATAAAATCAGGATGAAATTTATGCAAGCAAACGGAAGTGGAAAATTGTGAAAAAAGAAAAAATAATAATGCGAAGAGCTGAGCTGAAAATGTCTGACGGTAATTGACAATATCATATTGTGTATTGTGAAATTTGGGAGGTTGGAGGTGGTGACAATAAGAGAATAAAAGAGAGTGTAGATTTGGAATTATTTAGTGTATAACAAGCAGGTGAATATGTTCCGAATCCTTAAAAATTAGTAATGACAAAGAACTTTGGAGTATGTGGTTTACAAATAACAACTATTATCTAATATTAGACTTTTATTTCCCGCCTCAACTGTACATGTAGCCTGGCTTCGAATATCGATTACGAATTCCACAAACGTCCCGTCAAGGTGCGATATAATCAAGCACAGAATTTTTCATTTCCATACTATTTTTAAAATAAATTTCTCCCTTAATTGCGTTATTATTATCGGACCATAATCATGGGGCTTGTGCAATAGCAAACCCCCTTCTGCCACAATAACAACAACAACAATTAAAACATTTGATTAATTAACTCATTAAAATTCTTCTTCTATAGAATTCAAATCAGAATAAATTGCATCGTCACAACATCGCCATGTCATGATGATAATTCAAATGAATTAAAGATTCCTTAATTCGGGATCGGAGGTAGGGTTGAGAATTGTTGATGAACTATTTTGCTGCTGGCGGCTTTCCATTATTGTTCTATTTAAGATTACCACCAAATGAAAAGGGGACAAGGGGAGGGGATTATTCGTAAGAGCATAGGGTAAATTATCCGGTTCTAAATTTGCAAATCATGTATGTTATGGATTGCATAGGCTAGTCGGGATGTTTGAAAGCTATCAGTTTGATTATCCATATGATTGGCTACCATTAGACAGCAAGTTTCATGTTTTTGGAGAATCTTCTGCTTCTTTGTTGTGTTTCATGAATAGATGATAATTTAGAAAACTTGTTGGCTTTTGATAGGTTACTGAATTGCAATGTGGTTCTACTTCGTAAAATTATTTTAAGATAAATTTTTCAAGATATAGAGAAACTACTAGATATATGGTCAACCATGAACCCTTTGTGGCCCAATGTTGCTCACAGACAACAAAATGTTTTAGAGCATGTATTTAATATGCAGCTAGTAGAAATATATATTATTTGGTTTTAGATGTCAAGACCTGATTATGGACGACACATATATAAAGAAAAATAAAAAAAAAAAAATTCAAAATGTTGGTAAGTTTGTGTACAGTACTAATTTTTTTATACAGTCCAAATTAGTTAAGTCGCTGATTATTTTAAAAAAGTATATAGAGAATAATTTAAAATGATTTTTCTGTCGATTTTGTTATTGGTTTTCTTGATATTGGACTTTAATTTTTTCGAAATAATGTACTGTATCTCCCGAATGCAAGGATGTAGCGATGCATAACGAAATTTTGTGCATATCCTATTAAGGATAGTTGCATTAAATCTGTGAACAGAAATTTGTTCCAAGATTGCGGAAAAAATTCGGGGCTCAAAGGGTTAAGAGGCCTTCTTCTCCTATTAAGATTTCCAATTTTAAAGTTTATAACAACCTCTCGGAGAAGATATTTTGATTAGCAAGAAGTTCTAACTTCTTCTAGGGAGTCTGCAACCGGTCACATAAAAAGATTGCATTCCGATTTTTTAAAATACTCCTTGTATAAGAAAGGTCTCTTGATCTAGCTTCCTAGTCAGAGTGACTTCAGCTCTTCTATTCGGACTCCCATCATTCGGACGTCTACTCAGAGTCCATTTTGCTGGTTTATGGAAGACGCATTGTTTCAACTCGTCTATGTAATACTTTCTTCGAGATCTCGTCTATGAAAACCCCCTATTGCAGTTCGTATATTAAAGACCGACTACCTACCAATAAAAATACTCCCTATAGCTCGTACAAAAAGATTTCCTTCTGATATAAAAACACTCCTTTCTATTGGCATAAAATAAGCCCCTCTGTCTGTCTATTAAAAAAGACACCCATTAACTGTTCATCAGCTCGGCTATAAAGACTTTATCAGATCGTCTGAAATTATTTCAATCAGTTTGCCTATAAAGACTCCCAACATTAGCCCACATATAAAAAACTATTTTTAGTTGATCTGTAAGACTCCCTTCAATTCCCCTAAAAAAAGCAACCTTCAGCACATCCAGAGGAAACCTTCTCTATAAATACTCCCCTACAGCTCGTCTATAACAGAGTCCTTGCTTCGGCTTCTCTATGAAAGACCCCCTCTGATCCAGCTATTTATTCGGGCCGACTTCTATTCGGACTACCATCAGCTTTCTATCAAGATTCCCTTTAGCTCGTATATGAAAGACTCTCTTCGTTATGACGTCTATTGAAAACTCCCTATTTCAGCTCTGTGAAAGATCATCTCTCAAAGACACCCTTCTTCAGGTCGTCTGTGAACGCCACCCAGCTTCAGATTCTCTACGAAAGAGACCCTGCTACAGCTCGTCTATGAAAAACTCCCTGCTTCAGATCGTCTATGAAAAACTCTCCCTGCTTCAACTCATAATTAAAGACGTCCTAGAGTTTGTCTGTAAGATCACACTGCGCATTGCCTTTTAAACGACTAATGTTCGTTTGTAAAGAAATCCTTAAGTTTTAAAAATGTTCCTTTAAGTTCATCTGTAAAGACGTCGGAAAAGACGCCCTACAGCTTGTCTGAAAGACGCCTATGAGGTCATCTGTGTCTGTAATAACGCCTTACGTCTATAACAATTACCTTAATTCGTCTATAAGACTCTCTGCCTCCGAACTTCCTGAAAGACACCCTGCATAAGCCTGTCAGCTGAGAGTCCCAGCTATAACTTCACTATGAAAGAGTCCCAGCTTCAGCTCGTCTATAGACGTCGTCTATTAGTTTACCTACGGTTCCCATCCTTCGTGTTGAAAAACGTTTTATCTCGTGTATAAATATGACATTCAGCTCGTTTGTAAATGCGCCCTTTAATTCGGCTGTAAAGAAGCCATCTAGCTCGTCTGTAATGACGGCCTTCAGCTCATTTATTATATACTCTCTGCTTCAGCCCCTCTATGGAAGAGGAAATACTCCCTGCTACAACTTGTCTATAGTTCATCTACGGCTTCCATCGTTCGCCTGTAATAACGTTTTTTAGCTCGTGTGTACAAATGGCCCTCAGCTCATATGTGAATGTGCCTTTCAATTTGTCTGTAAATACACCATTCAGCTCGTCTGTAGCGGCGCAAATACACCTGTCCGACCGATTGTAAAGACGCCTATCAGCTCATATATTAATTTGTCTGCGGTACACTGCGATTTTTATTGCTCCGACCGCTGTACACTACGATTTTTAGTGCTCCGACAGCGGTACACTACGAATTTCGTTGTGCTCCGGAACAGTAACACTAAAATATTTTTAATTTTTGTGTACCGGAACACTAACGCTAATTTTTTTTTAATGTTTGTGTTCCTGGTACGGTACACTACGATAGTGTACCGTTTTTTGCGAACACTGCTGTAAAGGGATCCTTCACACCATATTTACGGACACTTCACACCATACGCCTTCCAACCCTGCTATTAAGAATCCTTTTATCTTCAATTGTAAGGAGTACTTCCTAATCGTTGCGAAGGCGTTCCTCTGATTTTCTGTATAGACGACCTTAAGCATGTCTGTAAATACGCTTTACAGTTTGTCAGTAAAGTAGCGCATCTTTAGTTCGTCTGTAAAGACGCCCTTCATATCGACTGTAAATATGCCCATCAGATCATGTGTAAATACGCCTTTTAGCACGTTCCTTCAACTTGTATTGTAAGATGTGCTAGGTTTTAAAGACTTCAATATTAGTTATTTTAATTCTGCAATTTTTATCTCAACCACTGTCTGAAATATGTATACTTATATTGTTGTTGTATTATACAACATATAAAACAACAACAAAAACATACATACTGAGTATGTGATGACTTAAAAAAAAAACTGCTATCATATTTCAAAGTACAACATGTCCCCAAGTACTACATTGGCCGAACAATAACTAAAAGAAATTTTAATATCGAATTGTCTTTGATGGATTTCTTCTTTCCTGGTACTCCTTCTTCTTCTGATGATGCAGTGGTATTCAATACTCAGGCTCCCTCTTCATTCTTTATGGTCATTACACCCTCAAAAACCCATAACAAATTGCTACGATAGGATGGATGGATCGGAGAATGGGATGGATGGATGCGAAACGAACATTGTGTGGTCAAAGAAAGGCATCAATAAGCCATGTGCACAATTCCTTTACCTCCCCCAAGAAAACAGAATAATCTCCATCTATCATGGTATGGAAAAAAACTTGATTTTTTCTGTTCACTTGTGGCGAAGCCGGAGTGGAAGGATAAAAAAGGCGAAGAAGAAGATAAAAAACAGACAACAACGATTTTTCGAACAATATACCAAACAAATGGACAGAGTTAACCTTGTTAAGTAGTTTCCAATTGAAATTCTAAGAGTTATTCAGTGGAGGATTGCCCATGATAAATGCTCCGACAGAGAATTGCAGGCGTACGTATAACAATGACAAAGATTTTCCGAAGAGTTAAGTCGGTCGTAGAATATACAAACATAAATAGGGTATACATGGTTGGGTTGGTATGAGTATTTTAATCTAATTTTGTAGCATACTTTGTGCATAACTTATAAAGTGCGTGTAAGTATGTGGAATGGGAAGAAGGTAATAAGACAGAGATGGAATCGAAATTATAAGTGCAATTTAAGATTTTTAAATATTTGTTATACATTTTAAGGACATTTGATTCGGCCCATAACAATACATCTCTCTTTCGCGGTTTCAATTTTTCTATAAATACTATATCCCTTTGCATACTTTTAGGAGCTGCAAATTGTCACAGCTGTTTTCTTTTTAAATTAAAAATTATTTAAAGCCTACTTTTAGGCTTTACACGCCATTGTAGTTTACCGTATTTGTGTCTGTGCATTTTTAAGACACCTAGAACTACTTAAATACCCAAGGCGTATAGTTCACCTAAATTACGAATAATAGTAGTTGGCAATAGCAGTAGTAGTGCAAGCAGGGCAGGTCACTAGTGTGCTGCAGTCGCAACAGCCTCATCATCGTAAACATCAACCTATCGTACACATGAGTGGTGTCAAAAGTTTTCTAGACTAAATTTTGTATGTGTATATGTGTGTGTATATAGGCTGCAGAGATTGCCCAAAAGCCTCCCCTCCTAAAAATGTTCAACATTAATCACACACGGACACATTAAAGGTCAATGACTAGTGTAACAACTTGGCAGCACTTGTACTACTGTATAAATACACATACTTACACACATAGAAATACATATGAATGTGTGTTACATCAAAGTGAACTAAAAATGCAACAAAATACACTACGAAAAGGAACAATCGACAACATCAGCATATTATGTTGCATGCCCTAGAAGGGCCGAATGGAAATGTGTGTGGGAAGGGTGAGGTAAGGGAATTCTTCTTCCACAAAGAATGCTCTAGTTTGGATGCCAAGCCAACTACAACAAGACACAATTCTCTGTTGAATTTTTGGAAAAAGAAAAATGTGAAATGCCACCAAATGTTGTCAGAGGTTGGTACACACTCACAAACATACATATATGTATGTGGAATTTAAATGTGGCCAACATGTCGAAAATTTGTAAAATTTGAATATTTTTACATGAAGCAGAAGAAAGCATGAAAAACAAATAGGCAGGACAGTTAGTGGAATTTTTAAATAAGAATGGATGAAATGTTTAAATCTTAAGACGAAGTAATAAAAACAGGGATCGAAATTCGAAGACGAGGTGAAGTGGGAGTCTTTTATAGAGGAGCTAAAGCATGGAGTCTTTCATAAAAAGAGCTGAAAAGGGAGGCTTTCATGAATGAGCTGAAGAAGGGTGTCTTTCATAGGCAAGCTGAAGCGGGAGCATTTCATGGGCGAGTTAAGCGGGAAATTTTTTATAAACGGGCTGAAACAGGGAGTTTTTCATAGAGGAGGGGAAGGAGTTAGTCTCTCCTGGATAAGCTGAAGCAGAGAGTCTCTCCTGCATAAGCTGAAGGAGGAAGTTTTTCATATAGGAGCTAAAACATGGAATATTTTATAGACTAGCTGAGGCAGGGAGTCTTTCAAGAGGAGCTGAAGCAGGGAGTCTGACAAAGACGTGCTGCTGCAGGAAGTCTTTCATAGAAGAGCTGATGCAGGGAGTCATTCATAGACGAACTGAAGCTGGGAGGCTTTCAAAGACGAGCTGAAGGAGGGGACCTTCATAGACGAAATGAAGCAGGGAGTATTCATAGACGAGCGGAAGCAGCAGTTTTTCATAGATGAGTTGAAGCAGGGAGTCTTTCAGTCTTTTATAGAGGAGCTGAAGCGGGTAGTCATTCATGGATGAGCTGAGGCTTGGAGTCTTTAATATAGATTCTGGAAGTATCTATATTGACGTGTTGGAGCAAGAAGTTCCTTTAAGAGAGGTGAATAAATACCATCAAGGCTAGCATTAGGTATTCGATTATAGAAAGATTGCACTAGACGAACCTCAAATTCCCAGTGTTTGCCGTCTTCTTCCACTTTCGTGCATTCCTGTTATAACTTCTGAGATTCCCTGATTAAACGAAAGATTGTTCTTTACACTAGAACCAGCTTTGATGTCCTCAGCCGATGGATTCTAATGTCAGTCTCCGTTGACTTTGATTGACCCTTCTTTTTATTCGAATTAGACAATGGGAGGTTTTTTTCACATTTTGCTCTTCCGAAAATGGCCATCTTCTTCAAAGATTTTTGCTGCCATCTTTCTTAAAACCCAGTTGTTCTTTTTGGACTTTACGGACGATTCGGAATTTGCTTTCGGTTTTCTTGACACCAGAGTCAGTTTTGTGGCCCTCAGTCGAAGGATTTTCGTGTCAGTCTCTTTTGAATTGGGGGTTTACTCTGCTTTCTCTACGTTCCAGAAAACTGCAAGCACTATTTTCTTTTTCGCGGGTTTGACAATCGTCTGTTCTTCCGGAGACCTCGCAGTTTCCGAGGTAGCGGTTATGTTTAGAGGCACTCTCCTACTCTGTGCTCGGTTCATCCTTGATGCCCCGCATTGTCCTTGCATTGTAAGTTTTACACTCGTGTTTCTACTCGGAGTTTGAGTTCAAGCCCAGCCAGCATTGAAAAGTTGCATCGAGATTACCATTCCCCGTTGGTTTTTGAATCAGAATTGTCAGTAACCTGCCTGCTTTTAGCGGTATGTTCGACTACAAATGCCAAGTAACTTAGTTATGCCAGAGATATTTGCTCACAATCTCAGGATGAAGCCTGAGACTCGAAACCGAAAGGAGAATTACAACTCCCATTCCATGGCATTAAACCACCTCGCTTAAATTATTTCCCTCGAGTATTTAAAATGAGTTACAACCTAATGTTTTGTTTAATTTGTTATCCTAAGCATATGTGTGGCATTACAAAATGTCGCTTACTCATACATACACGCCATACACCTATACATAAACATATGAGGACATTTGTAAAGTATATGACAACAACAAAAATAAAGCATAATGTCCTTCTGTTTGTAAAGGTTTAAATACCTTTGAAACAATAAAACAAAGATTTCCTTTTGGACGACAGACGACACCCTAAACATTCCAGGGACATGTGTATGGTGTCGTACTCTCGCACACAAACACACACAGAAACACTCATACATAGCGGGACTAAGCCATTTCGTAATTGTATTTTATTACATGGCATCTAAGTTGTAAGACCATGGATAAAAAGGTGAAATTGCACTTAAAACACAAAGATAAGCACGGACACATACATATATATGCACACACACTCATACAAATACATATACGTTTGTTACATTACTCTTCTTTCCATTTGTTTTGGTGGATTTTAGATTAATTATCCGTAAAATAATTATGAAAAGTCCTGTGTGAAGGCCATTACGAATGGTCCAACGGGCAAACACACACAGGCACATACTTGCGCAAACACTCACAAAAAGTTAAAGTGTGCTTTTAGGCTTCGGGAGAAAATATGTGTGCAGCAAGGGATGTTGCTGTTTCATCCGGTTTTGATAAGGCCTCAACTGGCAGCTATATGGTCTGCCGCAAATAAAAAATAAAACAAGTTTTTTGAATTAAGGTTATCCTGATCATTATTGCAATGTCATCCTTCCTTGCTCGGTCCCCTCCTTTTACATTTTAATGTGTTCTTTTTTTGGCAGTTGACTTTTGGGGTAATTTTTTATGTGTGCCATGAGTTGTTGGAAAAAGTTGTTTGTTGTTTTTTGATTTATTATTTTAATTTAATAAGAAAATGTTAACTTTTGCCAAGTAAAAAAAGTGAAAACGAAGAAAGGGAAAATGAAATATTAAATATTAAATTGTAGTTGTTTCGCATTTTTTGTGTAAAGTATACATTTGGGAGCTGTTATCAAATTAAATGCTGTTGCATACTTTAAGTTGGTGGAAAAGTATTTGGAATGGGTAAAAGGGCAAAAATAGATGTGGTGAACAATGGAATGTATAGAATTGTTAAAGGTCACTGTATTCTTTAATGAGATAGCTTGTCCGAATGGCTATATATATTTTTATAAATTTATTGTGCCCTTTTAAAGGCAGACATGATTAAATATTTCTTCGACAGATCTATAAAGATATGGTTCAAATCATGTCTAAAAAGTGCCTTGGGTTTCTGTTTTCTCTATTAAGACTCCTTCGGTTGGTCTACAATTACAATCAATGACTGGTCTATAAAGATTTATTCCGGTTGGTTTTAAATCACTATCTATATCTATAAATACTTTCTGCTTCAACTGGACTTAAAAGTTGACCATAAATACTGCAAATTTATCAAGATTTCCTGCAGGATCCACTTTGCCTTCGGAAATGTCCTATACGGACTCCCTTTAAGTCTACTAACACTGTCTTCAGGTTCAGGAATTCAGGAAAGGAATCCTTTTTGAATATTCTGACTTGTCTAAAATGTTTCCCATATGGCACGTTGATTAGAATCCTGTTAAAGATAAAGACACTGACTTACTTATAAAGGACCGATCGAGAAATTCTATAAACATTTCTCGACCTTAAGTGTTACCTGACGCCATCTGATATTTTATTGTATGGTTTGACCCCTGTTTTAGGGAATATGTACTCTGTCGTATTGTAATGTGTTGTTTATAGTGATTTGTACAAATTTATTTATGGAAAAATTAAACCTTGAACATCGCAGGACAAAAGAGCATGACTAAATTTAAGCCTTTGTAAAGCTATGATGCTCCGTCCTACAGACGGTTTGATGGATTCAATCATAGTCGATGATCGTTCAAAGACGATGGTCGCGAAGGCCATCTCAAAAAGACTAGATCTCTAATTCGAATCCCAGGGAAGTGGGAAAAATTCATTAAATGCGGGTTTCGAATATTTGTAAAAATAGGCATACATTCCCCTCCAGATGACTTCTAAGAAAGACTTCTAGAAATTCTAATATGCAATTTCGGGATCAAAAGGTGAGAATAACACATAAATTGAATGACAGAGATATCGCCATCCAGAGGAAAATGACAACACTGACTAAGAAGGACCCCAACCACAAATTTCAAGGTGGTGTTGTTTCTAGGCAACGATAGATGGCAGTTCCAATACCTAGGAGAGGCTATAGCAGACCAATCATCTACTTAAAATATCAAAATGTTTGCGAAACCAACAAAAAGAGTAATCGAGCAAGATGTCGACGCTTTGTGGAAGACCTATGTTCCCACGGGGAGTAGGACAAAATGATTCCATATTAGGTTGGACTTGGCAATGAAAATCCAAGACAGGGACTTTCATAAGACTTTTTGTAGACTCAATTTTCTTACATCTACTTCAATCTTCATAATATTTATTTCAGGCTTCGATTTATTTAATATACCTCGACGTCAGGATCATCTGTAAAATACTTCTTTCTTCGGGCTTAACTACTTAAAGACTCCAAGCTACATAATGTCTATGACCGACTCCTTACCTCATATGTCCCCCTCCATATGAAATGCATCCGAAGACCCCCTGACATTCTAATTAGCCACCTCGGCATCAATAGGTGAGGATAACTCCTAACAGGAATGGCAGGAGATAGCGCCATCCAGATGAAAATGGCAACACTAAATAAGCAAAGACCTCAACCACTACATAAATCTCAAGGTGGCGTTGTCTTTAGGGAACGATATATGGTAGTTCTAATACCAAATCAAAATGATTGCGAAACTAACACAAAGAATAATCGAGCAAGATGTCGATGCTTTGTAGAAGTCCTATGCTCCCATGGGTAGTAGGAAAAAATGCTTCCATAATTGGTTTTTGACTTGACTATGAAAATCACGAGCAGGGTCGTTCATAATAATTTTTAAGCCTCAAACTCTTTACATCTATATCAGCTTCTGGCTCGTCTATGAAAGACTTCCTTCTTCGGGCTAATCTGTGAAAGACTTGCCTATGAAAAATCCAGACTCCAAGCTGCAGAATATCTATGAACGACTCCTTACATCAGCTCTTACATAAAAGACTTATGAATGAAAGCCTTTCCTTTCCTATGAATGAAAGACTATCTGATTCAAGTCGTCTGTGCACGAATCCTGCTTCAGATATTCTATGAAGTACTATCTGCTTCAGTTCTTCTATCAAAGACTCCCTGCTTCAGTTCGCCAATAAATCGGTTTCTTCTTCAGCTGGTTTATGAAAGACTCTCTGTCTTAGTTCGTCTGCGATAGACTCCAATTTCCTCGTCTCTATCAACAAGGACTCTTATCAGATTCCTATAAAAAACATTTCTGCAAAATTGTCCTTTCTGATTGACTATAAAATCTTTGTTCCCATATTTTTATTTATTTTCATTTTCCAACCTCACTTGTTTTCAATTTGTAATATTTGAAAGTGATTTCTGTATTTCATTTACTTCTCCAACCCACTCCAGTTATTAATTTTAGTTATGAGTTTTGCCTCAAGTATTTTGTGTCTCTCTGGAATGGTCAGCTGCAAATTCAATTAAGATTTGTTTTTAATATTGGTTATTGTCCCCTAAAACTATGATATTTTTTCAAGTCGTAAAGCATGTTATGGAAATAACGCCCCGAAGTATACTATAATAAATTGATTCAAAGACAACAAGCATGTGTACGAAAAAATAGAACTCCTCCCCTTTTGATATATCACTGCTTGTAAAACAGCTTTTAGATTTGAAATGAAAAAAAACGGAAATATTTTTAAAATTGAATGAAAATAAAGAAAAAATAAGAAGCTCAGTCAATAGATTTGAAAATTAAAAAAAAGAAGAAAGCTTAACAAATTAGTAATGAAATTCTAATGACACAAATAAGCTCACCACAGCTGGATGGATTATTTGCCAATCAGTCAATACATCAAAACAATTACAACGCCATGATCAGCACGGTCAGCCACGACCACCATGATGATCACAGTCGAGATCGAGTTGTGGCTCCAGTTGTGGCTTTGCAACGCCAATAAAACATGACAGAATAAAACAAAATACAAAAAAAAAAAAAACAATATGAAAAAAGGAACAACGGTGTGATTAGAAAATCACTAGATCCGCAAAGAATATACATCATGACCAGACAATGGTGAATGATCGAACAACACAACACCAGCTAACAAACGACAACAATGTCATCGATAATTATGTTTCAGAAGACATTGGATATGCTGTTGGTCGGTCAGTCAGTTCGATGGTTGATTGGATGGCTTATTGGTTCCCTGTTTAGTTCATCACACTGGCGCTGTCGATGAACAAGAAGCCAACAACTCTGTGTTCTGCATGCAAAATTAGTTTATTGACCAAATGGATGGAGAAATCATTCATATTGAATTGTCCAAACATTGAACTATCGAGTGGTGTTTAAATATAACAACAACTACAGCAAAAAGTGTAGCTATTGCTGAAGAAAAAACACTGCCACCACAATGGGGAAGAGAATTAATTTGCAGTCATCAAAGGCAAGGAAACACAAAAACAATTTAGCGGTATGTTTTTTTTGTTTTAAAATATCGGTCAATTTTTCTATTGTTTCGTTTTTGGTGGCTTCTTATTGTTGTTTACAAAAAAATCGTTGTCTTCTGCTAATCGTGATATGATTCAGTAGCCGGGAGAATTTGAGGTTATTTGTCGGAACGTTTTTTTTTACTTTAAATTTTTGTAATTGGTATTAAGTGATAGGCTGAAAAAAACTTAACTTATGCAGATAGGTAACTAAGCTAACGGAAGTTATCCATGATTGAGGTCTTCACTAGCTGAACGAATGTAGGATAATAGGTACGATTACTTTAAAAAAACGATGGATGATTTGCTGATTACCAAACAGTTGAACTGATACCTAATTTCGTTGTGCACTCGAAAAGACAAAATACAAAAGGATAGCTTATTCTCTTAACTTTTTATACCCTACACAACTTTGTGCAGCCCCAAAAGTTTGTAACGCCGCGATATATTGGTCCTAGACCCACCTTTAAGTATACCGATCGTCATATCTCGACTAGCTGAATCAATCTAGATATGTGTGCCCGTCCGTCCATTATAATTTGTAAACACGATACAGGCCACAGTTATGGACTAAACTCCACGATTTCCTACAATTTTGCATGTAGGACGGGTTCGGGCCAATGAAGAGCCCTATTGTTATTGGTAAAGATCGGTTAATATTTAGGGGATGGAGGGCATGGAGAAGGGGATCGGACCAAAGAATAACCATGCCTGTTTTGATAAAGATCGGTCATTACTTAGCGGGTCAAATGGACCCTGACTTTTGTGTGAAAAATTACAAAATTTGTATTCTATGGCGTATATATTTACTCCTGAAGGACATATACCCGAGATGTTGACAATATATCCAAAAGGATTGGTTGACCTTTAAATTGATACCAATTATATTGTCGTATGTAGGGGAGACTGGGGCACCTTCGGCAATCGCGTTTTGGATATGAAGCTCTCACCGTACATCACTAGTTTCCATACATATGTATCGAATATCGAAATAAATAACTGACACAAAGTTTGAAAATTCTAGCTAATAAGCTTATTTAGATATATGGGTTTTTGTATTTTTATAGATGTTTCTGTAATATTTCAATTCCAATTCGTAAGTATTTCGTGTATAAAACTTTTTAAATTTTTAAGACAATATTATTAAAAAGTGGTTAACTACGACGTGTATTATTATAGAAATATTTAAAAATATAATGTTTTTACAAAACTGATCGAAAAAATTAAAAAAACTATAAAAAGTACATTCGGCATTTTAAAGTGGGGCACATTCGGCCATATACAGATTGTGCAATATTGTTTCCTTAAAATGTTTTTGAGTTTGTCTTTAAAACTTATCCTTTAATATGGCTCGAAATTGCATATATAAGGTCAAACGTGCTTGTATTGACGAAAATGCGATAGAAAACCCCTATTTCTGATAGTGTGTGCGAACTTGAGATGTAAACGTCCGCCGCTAGAAAATAAAGTCCTATAATTCAAACATTGTGTGGCGTATTAAAGCCAAATAGAGCCTTTATAGGATCAGAATTTCAACCAGACTGATAGCGATGACAATTACCCGGCTATGACTATGGTGCCGAATGTGCCCCATCAAATGCCGAAGCTACCCCGGGTTGGGGCACATTCGGCGAATTTGACTTTTTTTACAAAACTGTAAAATTTTTTAACTAATACTATTTTTTTATATCTTTTTGGTACTATTTTTTATAATTAAGTGTCCGAGGACAATAATCAGCCATTAAGTTGTTATATATGTTGAATAAGTACTGAGATATAGAGCTCTAAAAAAAAAGTGCCGAAGGTGCCCCAGTCTCCCCTACTCGGATGTGGGAGTTACACTTAAATATTTACAGGTGCTTACGTACTCAGATATTATTTAATAACCCATTTCCTCACTAGAGGGCGGAAATATAGCGCTGATTGCTTTGAAATTTTTGCATGAAATTCCAGTTATGGTCAAAGACAACGCCTATAATTTTTGGTGATGATCAGATAATAATTTTGGGATGAATTGGACCGAAAACTTAATTTTTTATGTTTTTTCGATTCGATCCGTAGCCCACAATAGAATGCCGAACATCACAACACAACCCACAGTGAAGGTAATCTGCACAAATGAATAGAAGGGCCGTATTGAATTTTAGTAATATTCGGAAAATATTTCAGTGTAAGGGAGATGTGCTGTTGACCTCTAATCGGGCAAGAGGCTGCAAATTTAACGAAATATTGCCCAGGATCGGAATAAATTTCCGTATTCCGTGGTAGTTGTGTAGGGTATCGTATGGTCAGCCCCGTCTGACTATACTGCTCCGCTCACTGGTTTAATCTGTACATCGATGACGACTCTTAGAATTTCTTTTAAGGGTATGTTGAAATCTCGAAAAAAGAACAAGTATAAACGATGTTAAGTTCTTATACCCTCCACAATGAAGTTGACATTCAAAATTTCTATAATGAAACGGGACTTTTAGGAAAATACTCATGTCATAACATGAGGACCTAGAACGTACCGAATAGTGGGGGCTACCGTTACATGTTAGTAATACGCCGCCCCAGATGAGAATACAAAGTACTAAATTACAGCCAATTTATTAAAAAATGAGTTCATAATCATCCAAAATACAGAGTATTAGATATACCATTATATGGGGGCTACCCAGAAACTTAGGTCACTATAAATCATTTTTGGTAGTGATATCCACCCAAACAGAGTACAAAATACAAAATACCAAAGTGCCCAAAATCACTAAAATACCGAATATTGGGGGATACCGTTATATGGGGGTCGATATATCCCATTTGCAATACCAAACATCCTAGGAGTGCTAGCAATGTCTGTGCAAAATTTCAGAGCTCCATCTCAAATATTTCGATCTCTATTATGATTTCAACAGACGCATAAATCGACATAGAATTTTATTCTGATCAAGAGTATATATGCTTTATGGGGTTTTCAGTGAATATTTCGAGGTGTTGCACCTTATGGTGGAGGTTGTATAGGGGCTAGAAGAAAATCTATGGTCCATTTGAGTTCCTATAATAAGGTCTACCAGTTTAAATTGTATTTTATTTTCGGTAGTGATATTTGAGATCCAAAGAGAGTACAAAATACCAAATTACAGCCAATTCGGTTGAAAAAAGTGTCCCAAATCACTAAAATACCAAATATTGGGGGATCCCGTTATATGGGGGTCAATATATCCCATTTGTAATACCAAAGATCCTAGGAGTGATAGCAAAGTCTGAAAATTTCAGAGCTCCATCTTAAATATTTCGATCTCTATTATGATTTCAACAGACGCATAAATCGACATAGAATTTTATTCTGATCAAGAATATATATACTTTATGGGTCTCCGGTGAATATTTCGTCTACCACTTTAAATTGTCTTTTTTTAGAATTATTTTAAAATTCTTCTCTGGTTTCAGGAGAATATAATTTTCAGCATCAATAATTTCAAATATATAAATGTAATGGGTAGAAAGAGACAAATGGGGTAGCGGAGAAACCCTTATCAGAGTTGGTTCGCCACCTTTTCATGAGAATGAGTTAGAAACATGGAGGAGGTATTCTATCATCTGAAAACTCGATATGCGAAATTACAACGGACTCGGTTGGATTTTGAGAACCTTCAAAATACCGCAAATGGACAGTACCTTTAAATGGGGGCTATTCCAAAACATGAACCCATATAGTATTGCATTCATTGTTACCCAAGATTGCAATAAATTGAAATTTATCACAACCAATCCACAACCTACCTTTAACTTACTGATCCACATTACCCACCCATACTGGTCCACATTACTAGCAAAGTTATTTTTATTGGCGGTTTTGAGTTTTTTGAAATATAATGCAATAACATTTTTATAGACAAATTTGACCTGGAATATATTTAGTCAACAAATCTACTATGTCTTGAAAACAATTTGTTTTTATTTGTTTACCGTTGTTACGCCCACAATATAAAAAAAAAACAAAAAATGGTGGTCCACATTACCCGAAGTTACTCTAACATGAAGGTAATAATAACGTTTTAATTTCAAAAAATATATTTCAAGAATAATCCTTCAAGTAAAACATATGTTTCTTTTATAACCCCTAAAACTATGCACCACCCAACCACAATATACGAAATGTGTACAAATCTAAAGCCTACCTATAATTAAAATGTTAATGACGTTTTCTTGATGTTTCCAGCTGATATTTATTAATATATTTTCGTTTTATTTTTGGAAAAAGAAAACCTAGAATTGTTTTCCAAACAGCACACAACAACTTTTTGAAAGGATATTTTTGTTATTTTTGAATGGATGGATATTTGATTAAGTTGGATATTTATATGCTGATGTATTCTTTATTCTCACGATTTATTATGCATGAATTTTGTGCTAGGTTTTTGCCGTTTACATCTTCAATCTATGGTAGAAATTCGTTAACATTTCTTTTTTCACAAACCATTATACACCTGCTGTTGCCTACCGAGCGAACTACCAACCTACCTTCCTTCTTTCTATACGCAGCAATTCATGTCTGAAAGTTTTTGAGACCCCCAAGAATACGAAGGAGTCGTTTATTTTAAATATTCATTTGCTGCTGTGATTGTCACTCACTCACGCGCTGCCGCACACATTTCTAAATGGAAAATGTCCGTGATACATCACATTTCCATTTGTTTGTAAGAATTGTTTTTTTTTGTTCGAAAGAGTGTGGTGTGTGTAAATTATGCACAAACACACATAGACGCACACTTCTGACACAACTTAACACTTTGATGCCAGCTCGAGAGAAAACAGAAGAAGAAGAACGTAATTGCAATCTTGTTTTCCTCGGAGAGAAATGTACACTGACTGAGGTGTGGGGAAAGGTGCTATGAAAATTGAAAATTTTCCAGTCGTGCGTTATGTTTTTTTTAAAGCTCAAACGAACGAATGAACACAAAAAATTGCTATTATTAAAGTATTGTCCCGACCTCCAGCATATCGTGTTCAACACTTTGAAAACGTGTGGTTTGAAGTTTTTTTTTGTTTTGATTCATTCTTGTTTTCTTTTATGTGTATGCTTTTCATCATCATCGCCAACATCGTCGTCGTCGTTTTGTTAGCGTTGGAGAAAATTATGATAATTTGTTTCTAACAACTCCAAGATAAACAAGAGCAGAACATGACAACAACAACAGAAAAAATGCTGTGAAGTACCCTGGCAAAGAAAAAGTAATGATATGTCATGCGGTATTTACCGGAGATAGACATCTAGCAAACAATCAACCATGATAGCTGTAGCTAGCTGGCTGGATAGCTGACTGGCGGGCAAACAAACAATTGAGGATGGTGTTCCGAGCTGTGTGTGAATTCTTTGTTCAGTCATTTCCTTTTTTTCGTTGTTGATCCAACTTCCAACCTCATTCACAAGTATGGTAAGTATGGGGGAATGCTGTTTGGGTTACAATTCTTGGTTTTTTGTTGTGTTGTGTTATGTGGTTGTAGTTGTAACACCTTTTGCTGTTGGTGATAGCAGCAGAGCGGGGAGACAATTTTCTAAATTTGGTCTAAGGCCATTGATGGAAGTAAAAAACGATTCTTAAGAAAAGCTGGAAATGGTAAATATCTATTTTTTTCAAATTTTGGATTAGAGCGCTGGAGATCCAGAAATAGTTTTGGTTTCTTGTTTGATGATCTAAATGCTCTGGAAAACCAGCATTCCCCAGTGATCAAAAACTGACTAAGGAAGAGGTTGGGAAATCTAGTTCACGTAGCGAAGAGATCTTTCTCGTTCATTTTTAAAAAGGAACTAGTTCCTTTGCTCCATATATTTGCGATAGTTCCGACAGTTTAGTGAGGTTGAACTAGTTCCGATCAAAAAAATTACCCTTGGTGGAAACCGTGAGATATCTCCAGATTAAAAATTCTACACAAAGGAGTTGCCTGTGATTCAAAGACAACAGATCCAACGAAATGTTCCTATGAAGTCTATTAACCTCAATTGGGCAGCAAACAAAATGCTCTTAAAGACTTTCCCAAATTTACTCATTTCTCAGATCCTGACTCCCCTTTTTTGGGAAGAGCTCCTAAAAAGCAGATAAGGAAATGTCCAAAATAATTTTTTGTCAGATAAGAATTAGTCTGTTCTTCTCTGACAAAAAATTATTTTGGATATTTCCACGGCATGAAAACGGTCAATTTGGGCGCAGAATCTTCAAAACAATCCTTTAGAGAAATGGGATGATCAAATGAAGTTTCGAGCTGCAACTTTCAAGTCGCATGGGAGATTATCTGAACGATCTTAAATAATCCCCAAATATGATTTTTTGGATTTATAATTTTCACATTTTTAGCAAGTACATGGGTATTTGGAACCTAAAAAAATATTATTTTTTAAATGGGCGGTATTTAATCCGAGTTCGATACCCGCAATTTGTGGCGCCCAATTAAAATTTCAAATAGGATTGGACAATGTCTTTTTGTGAAATAGGTTTAGTTTCATAGTTCATTTTCTGTTTAATCGTTCATTGGTACAAGTCAGTTATGCACATAATAGTACGATAACGTTGATGGTTAATCACTCTTTTCGACAATAATTTTTCGACTCTTTTCGACAATAATTTTTAATTTAAACTCCTTGTACATTAGAACTTTTTACCGGGTTAACCTACTTTATGAGGATTTATTTGACATATATGCAAAGGAAATGACAATTGAAACCCACTGGGTTAACGAAATCCGGTTAAATGTAAACTTACTATTAGTTCTGTTCAAACTGGTCGAGATTAACGATTGGATAAAAAGGGAACTGGGCGAACGAAAGAAAAATTAACGACTGCAGCAAAAGGAACTAGATGAACGAATGAACCGGACTTAGAATCATCTTTTTTTTAACTAATTCGTTCCAGAACGAACCCACTATAGTTTCAAAATACGTCAGACGAAATGAGTTGGAAGACTTCGATAGAATGGAATATAGTTGGAGATTGTATGGACGATCTTTTCATGGTTAATCTGCCAAAGTTCGCGCTGAAGCGAAATAACGCTATCCGACGATAAAGTTGCTAATAAAATCTACCAAGACGACGATATTGTGGTTTAACTTAGTCGCGATAAAGTAAAAAATCATCCATTGCTAGGAGGATTTTTAAATAATCAGTTTTATGGCAACCAAAGTTTTTTATGTTTAGAACGCTGTATACAGACATGATGAACATCAAGCTTTTTGTTGGTATGATTGATGGATTAACGGCTATGGAATTGGAATTGTAAAAACTCTTCCGATTGTTTCAAATATGACAAGGATCGGAGAAAACAAAAAAGTCTAGAAAAAATTTAATCGATGCTATATCAATTTGGAAAAGTCCCCTGGCCTAGATAAGATCTAGTCTTACATTTTTCCTCATTCACGTCCTATTTGTCTTTTAGTGGTAATGATGAGAAATTCTTTTCATTCCACCCTCCCAGACCAAACTTTCAGTAATAGGTATGAATGAATCGTTCGTTTGGCTCATTAAATAAACCTGGTACTTACGCTCCATACAGTGAATCGTTCAATTGAACTAATTCATTTGTGATCTACCGGATTGGGGACTAAATTCTATTTTGATAATCAAGTACGAAAGAGAATAAATAAAATGTTCGATAAGATAATATGCCATACTCTTACGACAAAGTAGCTCTTTCGATTAATAAGTCAACGTTTCAACACATGAACTTTCCTGATAGTTCATTTATTCTGATTGAGATTGTCACTAGTCATACATTGTTCCTCATTCACTTCTCATTTGTTGTTTAGTGTTGATGATGGGACAGTTTTTTTCATTTCACTCTCTTCTCAAACGTTTAGTTATTGGAATGAATGAATCGTTCGGTTGGTTCATAAAAGGAACTTCATATGTTGCAAGCTAGTATATATGCCCATTTAGTGAATCGTTCAATAGAACTAGTTCGTTTGTGAACTATCGGATCATGGGGATAAATCCTACTTAATTAAACAGGAGAATCCTAACTAAACTTCAAAATTAATGAGTTTATATAATACAAGTTTTCAAGCGCTGTATATAATAGGTCCATCAACATTTTATAAAATTAGAAACATTTAATCTATATTAATAACCAAGCAAGCATTATTTTTAATCAATGAAAACCGTTTGTAGAGCATGTTCTATGGAAAAATGTACGCTATTTCTACTAATGCATCAATATCAATTGTAACGATAAATTTTCTATAATGGAGATTTTGATTTTTCTATAATGGAGATTTCTCTTTGTTATTGTCTTGTCTTCTGTTTTCTTATTTACTGACATGTTCATGTTATGCATCACTAGAACAACCACATACAATGTTAAACATTCGAATGGGCTTGTTGTTCGTATCAGTACTTGTTTGACATATTGTATTTAGCATTTATATCGAAATAATTTGGAAAATACATATGCGAATTTTGTAACACCAAAAACACCACAATCGAGTGAGTTGAAAGTCGGCTATTGTTAGCAACGGAAACAGTAGTCAAATAAACGGTTGCAAAAATAACAAGTAAGGGAAGAGCCTGAGGACAATGAGTTGGTCTAGAGGTGGTGGTGTTTTTTTCTTTGGAGGAATACATTTGATTTTGTCAAAAAGAGAGAGTGAGCGAGGAAAAATTATCGTAAATAGTGTCAAAGTAGAGCGAAGTAGGAAAATAGTTGTAATATTCATGAAATGTTTAAATTTTTTTTTTGAAAAAATTGTGTCTTCTTCATGATTATAAGAATTTTTACTTGTATTCACAATATGGTAAACATTAACTGAGTTGGTCTAGATATTATAAAAAATGATATTATAAAAAATATTCATTAACAATTTCTGTGTACACTGCATCTTACATTTGCCACGCTTATTAATACGCTTAAATCCCCATAGATTGTATAAAACAAATATTTCATAGCTCTCAGTTTATGTTATTTCTCCTTTCCAAAGAACCACATACATGAGGAAGATTTTCAAAACATATAAATTATCGATTTCACAACTCTAGTCTTCATTAACAGATCTTTACAAGCCTAAAAAAAACTACAAGAACATTATGTCCTCTGGCCATAACTTATTAAACAATACAACGATTCGAACACTTTGAAAATTCCTCTAAACCCTCCTGATGATAATAACAATTATTTGCAGTTATTTCAAATGAAATACATTTCCTATATTTTTGCCGCAAGCCATCGATGGATGTGAATGCTGGATGAATCGAGCAGAGCATTCACATTGTTGTGGATGGTCACAACAATTATCCTAAGAAGGAATAAAACTCCATACTAGGGGGGCTCAAGTCCGATGGTATGATGTTTATTAAGACACTCTACAAGTGTTTTGAATCACTTTGACATTAGAAGTGCCATTGGCAATAGCATGCCAATAAGCTATTATTTATGGATGGGGGGATACATAAGAGTCCATACTCGTAGCTTATGGATAGCTGCAAATACTGGTTTAGAGTTTTTTGTTTTGTTCTGACGGCTATGCCATCACAACAACTTAAGCCGACTGACTGACCATCAAAATGGACTTCAGACTTTAAGTGACCATTGTTAATATCTTCCTGGATATGTGCTTGTGCCAGTTTTCCAAAGAGGAATGTATGCCAAATACATGGAAAATCAACACCAACACACGCACCACACACTCAATAACTGACAATTGTAAAATTATGGCATAGAAACACGTTAGCTTATTTATTTATGGCAATAGAATTTCAATAAAATTGTTGAATTGCTGAAACTGCAGAATATAGTTTTCCATTGAGTTTTCTTCTAAAAAGAAAAAAAAAACTGAAGTGACTCTTAGATATTTAGGTAATAGAAGGTCTTTAATACGAGGCTTGTCCAAAAAGTTTGACGAATTCTAAACTCTGCTGAAAATATAAACATGAGAGGAATCATTGTGGACCATGGTAAATTTGAAAAACTGCACACAAAATATAAATATTTAAAAAAAAAAATCCATGCCTTCTGTAGGTCCTTGAAATCAGGCTCTCGAATAAGGTAGGATTACTGACATCGCGCAAAACTTCGATTTTTTGGAAAATCGGCTATTTGGAAAAGTCAAGGCCAGACATATTGCGATGCGTTTATAAGATCCTCAGAGATGACAAATAATGGATCTGTGTGATCGATCGTGTGGGTCTTCGGAGAAAAGCTAAATCAAATGAAAGTTTTTCGTGGGAGAAATACTTCGCAAGCAAATGGAACTTCCTAAGAAACATGCATCTTCGGCAAAACTGGTCATGAGCAACGTGACTGTTTGCATCCTGTCAATACAAACTCTCACACATTAACTCCACGCAGCGAATTCGAATTTCACCAGCCAAAACGTCGAATTGATGGGCCATCCGCATAACACCTAATTACTTCTTTTTATTCCTACATATCGAGAAAATTTCGAGAGAAACATCCTACATTATGTGGGCATATGGAGACTGTTCCGCCTGAACAACGTAGGACGGTTAATTCAGAGTGATACACCACAATTTTTTTCGTCTGAGGTTTTCGGAGAAATTCGAAAAACTCACCATGACAATGTGAACTCTCACTATCGGGCATTTTTGCCTGACCTAAATGAGGAATAGATGGTCACCTGGGCACCAAAAACTTATTTTTATTTCGCACATCATGAAAAATATTGCTCGCACAACCTCTTAAACCAGGCCCTTTTTTCTTCTGCCAAAATATGGAATAATTAGGACATCCGCCGCACTGCTCTGTCCGGATAATTTTTATTCTGCACATCAAGAAAAATATTGTGTCCGAAAATTTTCATCACCAGACGATGCTGTCGAGGCTTCCGAAATCCATATTTTGGAGGTGTCACAATCAGAGTGAGGAAAGCGTCTCGACAATTTGTTTGAAGTTCCTGCGCACATGATCGACGCACCTGGAATGTTTTTTTAAGTTCGGCTTATGGAACAAGTGTTCTGTCTCTAGCCAGCTACTTACTTACTTACTTACTTAGCTGGCTTGTTACAGAACGGTTGTTCCATAAGCCGAGCTTAAAAAAGATTTCCAAGCGCTTCGGTCTTGTGCGCAAGTCCACCAATTTGGAAGACCACGTTCCAAGATGTTGTTTTCTACTTGGTCTTTCCATCTAATTCGTGGCCTTCCCCTTCTACGGGAACCATCAGTAGACTGACTATGTCGATGTCCGCGTATAAATTGTAGAGCTCGTGGTTCATTCGACGCCGATATTCACCGTCGACGCAGATCGGCCCGTAGATCTTTCGGAGAATTTTTCTCTCAAACACCCCAAGCGCTGCCTCATCTGCTTGCGCAAGTACCCATGCTTCTGATCCATATAATAGCACGGGTAGTATCAGCGTCTTGTAAAGTTTGAGTTTGGTCTGGCGAGAGGTGGCCTTGTTTCTAAACTGCTTACTTAGACCATAGTAGCATCTGTTGGCCATCACAATCCTTCTCCGAATTTCAAAACTGATGCCATTCGTTTTATTTATGGCGGTACCAAGGTATAAATAAGATCTTTAACTACCTCGAAGCTGTAGTTCTCAAGTTCCACAGTTGGTCCGAGTCTACTGGACGTCTTGCGCGTTGATACCATCAGCTTGGTCTTCTCGCCGTTTACTGCCAGACCTACCTTGGCAGACTCCTTTTCAATTTGTTCAAAGGTGGCTGTTACCGCTCGCAATGTTCGACCTATTATATCGATGTCATCGGCGTAGGCGAGTAACTGATGTTGTTTGGTGTACAGCTATGAAAGAAAAAAAATTACACCTTTGATAAGACCCTTAAAAATGTTCTTTTAAAAGTCCACGCCTTTTGCAAGGCCCTTAAAAATATTCATTCAAAAGTCCACGCCTTTTGTAGGTCCCTTAAAAATATTTATTAAAAACCCCAAGTCTATTGTAGGTTCCATTAAAAATATTTTTTAGGAAACCCACCCCTTTTGTAGGTCCCTTAAAAATATTTTTTAGGAAACCCACGCCTTTTGTAGGTCCCTTAAAAATATTTTTTAGGAAACCCACACCTTCTGTAGGACCCTTAAAATATTCTTTAAAAAATCTACGCCTTTTGTACGACCCTTAAAATGTTCTTTAAAAAATCAACGCCTTTTGTAGGACCCTTAAAATATTTAAAAAATCCACGTATTCTGTAGATCCCTTAAAAATTCTTTAAAAAAATCCACCATCTTCTGTAGGACTCTTAAAATATTCTTTAAAAAACCTACGCCTACTGTAGGTCCTTTAAAAATAATCTTTAAAAAATCAACGTCTTCTGTAGGACGCAAAAAAATTTTTTAAAAAATCTACGCTTTCTGTAGATCCCTTAAAAATATTTTTAAAATAAATCCAGGACTTCTGTAAACCCCCTAAAAATATTTTTTTGAAAAATCCAGGCCTTCTGTAGGCACAAAAAAAATATTCTTTAAAAAATCCAGGACTTCTGTAGGTTCCTTTAAAATATCATTTGAAAAAAATCCAAGTCAAAATTCCACATTTTAAAAATCGAAAATTAACCCCTTCCAACATGTCCGATTTTTCATACCCTTCAATAATTTTATTTAACACTAGAAAGACGGGAATTTTGTACATACCTATATTGCCTAAAATCGGTCAAAATGACCTCATTCTGAAAGAATTTTTATTGTGTAAAGAAATTTTTTTAAACTAATTTTTTAATATTTTTTACATTATTTACAATCATACAAAACGTTGTTATTATTTATTTTCGGTGGTAGGGCTCTCGAGTTTCCCCTTTTCAAAAATAAGAGCGCTGACAAAATGTTCGAAAAAGAGGAAGTCTTTACTCTAAGAGTGAAATCGAATGGAAATATAAAGTTTGTTTTTCCCGATTTGTATGTTCGTTTGTGTTTCTAGAGTAGCAAACGGGTTTCGATGTTGTTGTACTGATCTGATCATATAAGAAATTTACTTTATACAATAATAAAAGTAGTTTGATTATTTAATATTTCAGAAAAGGTCAAAATGACCGCTTTCAGGCAATATAGGTATAGCACATGTGAATACTGGGAATGAAAGAGGGGAGGAAGCAGCTACTATGATTAATAAACGTAGTTCTATGTGGTACAAAAAGTCACCAAATTTCAAAAAGCTGTGTCATAATATACACAATTGTTTTTGTACTTGAAATTGAAAAACGGTCAAAATGACTGCCTTCGGCAATCTAGTGTTAATTAAATTACCACAAAACAAAAATCGGATTCCGATGACAGCATGAACTTAATTGAATTCAGTCAAATTTATTTAATATCAAGAAAAAATGCTGCCTCCAAAACTAAACAAATGTTTGATGAGGTTGTTGCAAGCAATGGTGTGAACTACTGCTGCTACTGCTTCAACACTAGGTCCTTGTTGTCTGACAACAACATTTAATGTTTAAACTCCAAAAATAGGTTAGTCGCAAATAAAATGTTTTCATGTTTTTTGCTCTCTATTTCTAATATCTGAACACAAAGCTTAAATGACCTACATATGGACAAGATAACCCCTCGAACAAACATAAAGGACCATGGAAGCCTGTGATGTTTGAGTGGTGGTAGGGGTGTTACGGAGTGAAATAGTTGGTGATGATTTGCTATGTTGAGTGTGTGTGTGTGTGTGTTTGCACATCAATTTAGTCAAAGTGTTAAAAATGTTTACCAAGAGGACTTTTAACGAAAATTTTGTTGTTGTTTTCAAAAAAAAAAAAAAAAAAAAAAAACGACAAGTACCATGTCAATGATTTTGTTGTAGTTAGGATGTGTACCAAAAAGAAAATTAAATAGCAGAGTGTGTGCTCTATATATTCCCACAGATGAGGAAACAACGACAACAACAACAAAAGCCGGTCACTCAGATAGGTATGTCTGTCAGTCAGTTAGCGAGACTGGAATTTGGATTTTTTGCTGTTGTTTTGTTTTTGGGTTCATATGAAATTATCATGGTACTCGGCGTTGTAGTTGTTGGTATTTGTTGTTTTTTGTTTCGAGAGGAGGTTTTTCACAACTCCAGTTATCTAATGGAACCGCCACCGCCAACAAGACAAGTAAGACAACTCTCCAAACTATAACTTATGTGTGAAATAATAAAAATAGTGTTTGGAACTACATATGGGAGATTCTGGATGAGATAATCGTTTATATTTTGGAAAAAAATCAAATAACTAAAAAGGGAAGTAAAGAATGGTTAGGTTCGGATAGATATTTTATAAATAGGATGTAAAACCTAATGACTTCGCATAAAAATTTACAAAATGGCGGTTCAAACAAAATCCACGCCTGAAGTTAGGCTCTCGTAAGCAGTAGGATTACTGATCTAGCACAAATCGCATATTTTAAAAATAGAAAACATCTTGACCTTATCCTAGTCCTCTTAAGCCCGTCTAGGCCAGAAATATCGCGATGCGTTTATTAGATCCTTACAGGTGACAAATCATTGATTTGTGTGTATGTGTCCGACACAGAACAGCAAGCGACCGTGTGGGTCTTCGAAGACAAGCCAAACCCAATGAAAGTTATTTGTGGGAGAAACACTTCGAAGCAAATGTGACTTCGGAAGAAATGATCTATGGAACACTTCGAGGCAAATAAGGCCTTCGAAGAAATATGCGACTTCGGCGAAACTGCTTATCTGGCGACTGTTCCCTTTGGCTTAAGTAGGAGGTCAAATTTGAGTGATAAACGACAATTTCTTTGCCCGAAGTCTTCGAAAAACGGAGGGCACCATGACAACCCAGGGCTTTTCGTCAGGCCAAAATGTGGAAAGGAGGAGTCATCTGTATGTCCTGACTTGGGTCTCCTTCACTCATTACCTCAATTTTTCACCTGTTTGCGTAAAAAGGTGTTGAGAACTGTGACAAAGTGTGTAGGACTTCAGGCGAGGATATTGCCTTCAAAATTGTCTATAATTCCTACGTGACCCAGTACCCTATAATTGGTTGCCAGCTATGTTTTTAAGCTTATTTGTTAGCCATCAGGATGCTTGTTGTTAGTCTTGAGTTTGAACTTAACAAGTAAAAACATTTAGTTAAGGCTCGAACCTTCACCTGGTGGATGCTGAATGTAATTTTAGTTTCTGCATCTTCTAGGAGAGTCACAGTTCCGCCTTTCCTCCTAGCAGAGGGCCATCGGTGTAATAACAGGTTCCAGAGGGCTTTAGGGCTAGTGTTTCGTTAGGCCCAGAGTCTTTATCCGGTATGGAGTTTCACATGACTTATTCGGTCTGGCTTAAAAATGTGATATTATGTCTATAAGACGATTTACTTGGCTATTTATAATTTGGTCTTCTATAAGAAGGCGGATTTCTGTAAGAAGATATATTCGCCTTTATATAAGAAGACCTATTCGTCCTTCTATAAAAATACCTATTCCGCCTTCAATAAGAATATCTATTCGGCCTTCTAATAGTAGACCTATTCGGGCTTTCGTAACAAGTCGTATTCCGCCTTCTATAAGAAGACTTATTCGGCCTTTTTGGAAGAAGAATTTTTCGGAATTGGAATTCTCATAAGAATTCCTATTAGGTCTTCTATGAGAATTCCAATTTGACCTTCTATAAGAATACCAATTCGGCCTTTTATAAGAAGACCCATTCGGACTTCTGTAAGAACAACTATTCGGCTTTCTAAGAAGACCTATACGGCCTTCTATAAGAAGACCAATTCAGCCTCCTATAAGAAGACTTAATCTACCTTATAAATATAAATACCTATTCGAACTTCTATAAGAAAATCTATTCGACCTTCTATAGGAAGAGCTATTTGGCCTTCTATAAGAAGACCTATTCGGCCTTCTATAAGAAAATCTATTCGGACTTCGCTATGAAGACCTATTAGGCTTCTATAAAAAGATATATATGGCCATCTAAAGAAGATCTATTCGGCATTCTACAAGAAGACCTATGACCGCATGGAACTTCTCATGGAATAACCCATATATTTTTAGTGAATGAACAATTTTTTTTGTTTTCCTTATGATTTTTTTTTTGGACCTGGTATGGAAGTAATATAAATATAAAATTTAATGTTTTTAGACGGAGGTGAATTTTTGTTGGAATTGTTGTTGTTGTTGCCGCAGTTGGCCGACAAAACTGGCCATATTTGGTGCAAGTGTGCAATTTTCACACCTGAAACCTTTAATTGAAAACTCGTCCGCATCGTTGGTCTAAAACTATCGCCGGCAAACAAACGTTAATATCTCTGCTATGAACTCCGTTTGGTTTTTTTTCTTGGCTCGCTTTTAGTTTAGATGCCAGTTAAAATTGAACAAACGAATAGATAGACAGCCGAATGGGCAGACAGCCGGATGGACGGACGTATAACTAACTAAATGAATATACAGATCAATGGTGTTTTTTGGAATGGCATGGCGTTTTTGGGACATTGGGCCCCGAAAGATGTAGAGCAAAGCAAATAGATTTTGTTAAGCTATTATTTTTTTCGTTTTATTTTAGGTGCTGGTTGGAGGATATATTTTTTTGTTATGCGTTTTTTTGTTATTATTATTTTTACGTTTTTGTTATCAAAATGGCAGGAAAGATAGTTACAATTTTAAATTGAATTTATGTTGAATTTTTTTGCACTACTCTATGATCTTCTTCGCTTCGCTTGTAGCAGCACGAACTAAAGAGGAAAAATTCAATTAGGATGGTATGCAGAGTTTACATGTAGAGTTGCGATGTTTTTTATTCTGGCGAATTGAAGTTTTATGCTCATTTAAATGTGTTTTGGTTCTTGCAAGGGAGTTGTAGTTTTGTTTTCAAAATAAAAATTGGATCCTTACGCTGGAATCCCGGGGAATATGCATATTCCATTAAATAGTTACGTACTTACTAATGCAATCTTCTGCTTTTAAAGGGGAAATTAGGAACATACCTGGAAATAAAATAAATGGGTAAGGCAATTAGTTGTTTGTAAATGGTAGAATTAAAAATATATATGATAATATGAATCTTGTAAAACAGACAATAAATTATTTCGGGTCTATTTGAACGACTCCTTGATTAACGTAAACTTTATCCAGGCAGAGAAAAAAAATAAATAGGTCTAGTTCTATTCGGCATATTATGTATAAGTAACCCTATTCGGAGTGCTGTAATTGGTGCTTTTCGGTGTGCTATGAGAAGTCTTATTCGGTCTTCCATAAGAAGTCTTATTCTGCCTTCTATAAGAAGTCCTATACGACATTCTATAAGAAGTCCTATACTGCCTTCTATAAGAAGTCCTATACGGCCTTCTTTAAGTAGTCCTATACGGTCTTCTGTAAGAAGTCCTATACGGTCTTCTATAAGAAGTCCTATACGACGGCCTTCTATAAGAAATCCTATACGATGGCCTTCTAAAAGAAGTCCTATACGATGGCCTTCTATAAGAAGTCCTATACGATGGCCTTCTATAAGAAGTGGCTTTCTATAAGAAGTCCATCTATAAGAATTGCTATACGATGGCCTTCTATAAGAATTGTTATACGGCCTTCTATAAGATGTCCTATACGATGACCTTCTGTAAGAAGTCCTATACGATGGCCTTCTATAAGAAGCCCTATACGGCTTCCTATAAGATTTGCTATAGGGCCTTCTATAAGATGACCTATACGGCCTTATAAGAAGTCCTATACTGCTTATTCGGGTTTCCATAAAAAGACCTATATTACTTCTTATAAAAAAGACCTATTCGGCATTCTATAAGTAGACCTAAGCGCGCTTTTGTAAGAAGAACTAATCGAACTTCTATAAGAGGACCTAGTCGCTCTTCTGTGTGAAGACCTATTCGGCCTTTTATAAAAAGACCTATTCGGCCTTCTATGAGAAGAAAACCTACTCTATAAGAATACCTATTAGGCCCTTGTAAGAAGACGTGTACCACTGATGTCATTAAGATGATGAATAGTATAATTTACTATGAAGACCTATTCAGCTTTCTATAAGGACACCTATTCGGCCTTCCATATAAAGATCTATTCCTATTAGAATACCAATTCGGTCTTCAATAGTCCTATACGGCCCTCTATAAGAAGTCCTCCTGTAAGAAGTCATTTTAATGGCGCCCAATTGTTACATCGAATTTTTTTCTCAAAAATCACCACTCTAAAAGTGATTTTTTGTACCATCCAACATGGGGGCCATCTTTGGGATCGATTTAATCTTTCATCTGATGTCAGTCACTTTTCAAATTTATGATTTTTAGAGATTTCCCTTATGATTGTCATTACAAGATAACCAAAAATGTTTTGATTGACAGCAGTTAAAATTTAGCCTAATTAGTCCACATAAAAATTTATATCCAAAATTAGATATTCCAAATACGATCTCTCGAAGTATATACATTTTCATATCACGTACATCTGAAGTTGTAAAACATATGAATTGTTCAATAATAAAAAATATTCAATGTTGCCAAATGAATGGACAGCTTCAAATGCAAGCGATAAACACCAACAAAACAAACATAAAAAAATATAACAACAACAATCATCAAAAATAAGCCATTACAGTAACATAATGGCCACATTATGGCCATCTAATCTAATGACCACTAATCAGAGATGGCAGCAGCAACTCTAAGACCGGCAGTGGTACAGCAGCAGTTGCACATTCATACGTGGAAACAACATCAACAACAAAATTATGGTAACGCAATTGAGAAAAAACTCACAACACCAATAACTTGAATACTGGGTTAAGAAAAATAAAAAAGAAGCAGCAAAACGACAAAACAATAATGGAAAAAATCCGGCCAGAGGAAAACTTGCCGCACGAGTCATAAAAGTTGATGATGGTGAGCATTTGAAGCAGCAGCAATTGTTGCAGTGACATACAAACACAAAACATAACGACAACAACAAAAAATTGATTCAATATACAACAAAAACAGAAAACATAGAAAATAACAACAAAACAACAATAATAACTACAAGGAAAAAAATTACATCAAATAAAAAACTATTATGTTGCAGAGGCCCATAATCACTGGCAACAGAACAAAACAAAAACAGAAAAAAACTGAAGTAGTGCCCGGCAGCATGCCAGCCAATGCAACAAAGTAGCCATTCCAAGGAGATTTGTAGAGCTTCAGCTTAAACTCTATTTCGATTTTTTTGCTCTTTTGTTTTGCTATTGGTATTTGTCAATAATAACATGAAAACAGAATCTATAGAATCGACCTAAGAAGAGGATGGAATCCAAATGGCTGGACATTGTTTGCCAGAGACTGTTTGACCGACAATACTTAACCTCCTAGTCAATGGTAGATGCAGGCAGAGCATTTGTTCGACAAATATGGGTCAGTTATGGTTCACAAAGCCAAGACATTGTGCCACATTCCTTCACTTACCCGCAACATAGTCAGTCATTAATTCGGTGGACCAATCATTGTTCGGTTGGATCATTAAAACGAAAACAATGAAGGCCCACAATTGCAGGATGTCAATGTAAGAATGTGTGTGAGGGAGAGAGGATGTAAGGGGTAGGGGATTTAATGTATAAATGGTGTTAATATTAAACAATACATACACACATGCATATGTATGTATTTGAAAGGAAGTGCTAGAAAATGTTGACAAAATAAATAAATTCAATACAATTTAATTAGATTTATTGCGGAGTGTGGAGGCTAATAAATAACTAATTTTCAGTAGATCAGACAAAAAATCAAGGTACAGTTGTTAGTGATGATTCTGCCATCTATAAGAAGACCTATTCGGCTTTCAATAAGAAGACCAATTCGGCCTTCTATAGGAAGAACTATTTGGCCTTCTATAATAAGTGCTATTCGGCTTTCAATAAAAAGATCTATCCCGTCTTCTATAAGAGGAACTATTCGGTCTTCTATAAGAAGACCTGTTCGACCTTCTGTAAGAAGACCTATTCGGCATTCCATAAGAGAATCAATTCGGCATTCTTTAAGAAGATCTATTCGGCCTTTCATACGAGGTCTAATTCGTTCATCTATAAAAAGAACTATTCGTCCATATAAAAGAAAACATATTCGGCCTTTTATAAGCAGACTTACAGGCCTTCTACATAAATATATCGGCATTTTACAAGAATATATATTCAACCTTCTATATGAAGACCTATTCAGCCTTCTACGAGAAGACCTATGTATAAAAAAACCTATTCGACCTTCTATAAAAAAGCTTTTATAAGAAGACCTATTCGGCCTTTTATAAGAAGACCTATATTCAGCCTTCTATAAGAAGACCTATTCGACCTTTTATAAGGAGATCTATATTCGGAATTTTATAAGTAAAGGAAAGAAAACATATTCGACCTTCTGTAAAAATACCTATACGGCCATCTATAAGATGACCTATTCGGACTTCTGTAAGGGGACATATTCTATAACTTATACCTATTCAGCCTTCTATAAGAGGACCTATTCTGCCATCTATAAGAGCCTTTTTGGCCTTCTATAAGAAGACCAATTCGGCCTTCTATAAGAAGACCAATTTGGCTTTCTATAAGAAGACCAATTCGGCCTTCTGTAAGATGACCTTTTCGGACTTCTATAAGACGATATATTAGAAATTCTATAAAAAGAAATAAGTACACCAAATCGACCTTCTATAAGAGGACTTATTCGGGCTTCTATAACCTAGACCTATTCGACTTTCTTAAAGAAGGCATATTCAGCCGTCCATAAGAAGTCCAATTTAAACATAAAAGAACACCTATTCGATTTTCTATAACCTATACCTATTTGACGGTCCTGTCCTAACTTTGTGGCTAGGGTACCATAAATGTGTGTGGCCCACGAGTTTGTAAAGAGAATGTCACGAAAATGTTCATAGAATCGGGATTTAGGCCCAGAGAAAATTAGAGTGGTGATGGTTTAGGTGCTGTTTAAACTATTAAGAAAACTCTGGCTCCATATTCATATTCTTATATGGGAGCTATGTCAAAACATGGGAGCGTCCTGAAAACGAAATACCAAAATGTGAAATGTGATAGTCTTTGGTCCACCATTTACTTATAATTGGAAGAAAATATATATTGGAGCTATGTATATAAAACTCTTGACAGAATTTCACCACTTTCAATAGGGTTCGTTCTTGGGTCAAATAAATTAGTTTTACCAATTTACATCTAAATCGGTTTTTAAATGCGACCAGTATTTTGTTTTTACATCAAAAGACAGGATGGACGGATTCAGGATCGATTCAGAATGTAACTATGGGTCCGTTTCGTCCCTGTGCCACAGTGTGGTGAAGGGTATAATTATCAGTCATCTATAAGTTGCCTTCATTATAAAAGAAAATTTCCCACCAGTTTCATTCGTTCTCTTTATCCAAAAGCGAATTCTAATCTTCTATACATACAACCTTCGGACCAACTTCGAATGATATTAGGTTTGTATTTATTGGAGGAATGTTGAGTGTTAAGACTTATTTTTCAAGAACACCTCTTAGTTATTCTATTATCCCGCCAAAAATATGTATCTAATTCAAAATTTCTAATTGCCAGAAAAAAACTACTAAAATAATTAATGTTTTGTGTATGTGTGAGTGTGAACAAAATCTTGAATTTCAATCTCTAAAAAATATGTACGTACACAAAAAGAAAATCAAAGCTGAGAACCCGTTCGTTTATTGTGCACAAATGTGATCAAATATTCAAAAATTCCCCTAATCACTACACTTTGCCTCCTCCATTAGAGTACCCGCTCCAAACCTCCACCAATTTTTCACAAATCCTTACAAACCAAGTTTTTATGATATATTTTCCGTCGAACAATTTCTGTAAGCATGTTTGTATGTAGCTAGCATACATTCATTTACAAAATGTCTGGCGGTACAAATACAAATAAAAGTTGTGTGTGTGTCTTTCAGTTTTGGAACACGTGTGCACCACATTTGCTGATTTGGTTTTTGTTTTTGCGTTTTGTGATTTAAAAGAAAAAACCCCAACAGACTGATGGTAGGACAGACATCTAGTCAGCCAGCCAGTTTTCAAAAAACCCTCCTGTCGCCTAAACTGTGTCTGCTATGTTCGCCTCCCTCCCTCAATCCCCCTTTTCAAATTGATTGCAAAGTTTTCAAGTCAAACATGCCAAGTCGAAAATACAACAACAACAACAACACCAACAAACAAAACTTTGGCATACTTTTCAAGGCAGTTTGATATTGGCCAACTTTTCTTAGGCTGCTGCCGACGATGTTGACTCCAATTCTGTTTCATTTGGCTGGGAACATTTTGTACAAATATGGACATTAGGTCGTTCGTTGAAATAGCTGTTGCAAATAAATTGAATGGATTTGGATCCAGCAACAACAACAACAACACGAACACCAACAACAAAAAAGTAATTAAAAGCTAGTCATGGCCGAAAATCGCATAAAATCAATAGAAGTGAGCCTGATTGGTGTGGTGTGCTGGTAAATGTGTTAAAAGTACAATTAGTTGTTTTGAGCGGATTGTGGAAGTTGCAGAAGTGGCATTGATGTGAAATTAACGACAATTGAAAAATCACAATTTTTCTAAAGGAAGGGAAATTCCAATCGAAAAAAAACTGGGATGATTAAATGATTTTTTTCTTCTTCTGTAGTTGTAATAAGTAGTGCTAAATACGTAATATTCTGAAATTCTGTCAGCTGGGCCAAATACTGAAATACAATAGTGGACATTTAATATTTGTACACCTTCATGTTGTAAAATGTACTAAAAGGTAAACTATTATCGCCTGATTGGGTCGAGGTAGTGCTAAATACTGCACCACAGAGTTTCTCGAACCTGATAATAGAATTATAAAATTTTGTTGGGAACTCGAAGCTACGAAATTGGTACCTTCTGACATTGCCGCCCATGTATAACTTGGTTTTTCTTCCTACCTTTTGTTGTTATTTTTAACACTTTTTATCATGTCTGCAAAGTTGGATGTTATGTACCGAAGTCGACCCCATTACCGAAACTGTTTTTATTTAAAGAATTAAAAAAAATGTCAGTGGGTGTTGCCGACAGATATATACCCTCAGTCTATGGCTTGCGGAGGACTACGTATTAAAACACAGGTTTTGTTATTCGCTTCATATGAGGTTTATTTTTTTTCTAAGAATTCACAATCTTTTGATAAGTTCTAGATGATGTTGCCCTAATGTCCTTATCTTAGGATTTAATGTAGGTTTGGTAAAATATTACCATTACCAAAGTTTGGATCAAATCCGACACTCCATTATCACTTAAATATGTAAGATAAAAATTTGGATGGAATTGGATACTCCGTCGCTTCATATAAAATTAACAAATTTCCAAAATATTGACCTTTTGGTGGGGAGCCACTTGGATTCGATTTAGGCTAGGCAAAAACCTCCCATCTCATAACAATATACAGACATGATTATGTGCCCAGTTTGAATCACATCGAACATTCCACTAGCCTAATATTGAATTTATTAATATTGAAAATTTTGACCCTTTGTAGGGGAGGCACCAGAAAGAGTGGATTCATGAATTCCATCTTCTGACTTGATCTATATAGGAAGTGTATTAAATTTTAAACCGATTTCCAAAAAAAATTGCCACACATATCATTACAAACTCAATATGATACGGCATTCCAAATTTCATTATAGACTCAATTTGAATCGAGATTCCAAATTTCGTTTTAATTGGACGAACCTTTGGAGATTAGTGCTCGTTTTACATGAAATCGGACGAACATATATGTATATTGGACCTATATCTAAATCTAAACCGATATCTAAATCTAAACCGATTTCAATAAAACTTAACACATACCATTATAGACTCAAATTTGTACGCTATGATCAATTTTATGTAATTCGAAAAAAATATAGGTGCTTTGGTGCTTCATCTACATAAAATTGGACAAAAATAAATATGGGAGCTATATATCCAGATATGAACCGATGTCAACGAAACATAGCTCACATCATTATAGACTCAATATGGTACGATATTCCAAATTTCGTCTTAATCGGACAAACCTAGAGAGTTTAGTGCCCCTTAGTGCCCCCTAAAATCGGCCGACCATATATATGGCAGCTATATCTAAATTTTAACCGATTTTCACCAATTTCAATAGGGTTTGTCCTTGGGCTAAATTAATGCGTTTTAACAATTTTCAACTAAATACGATTATAAGAAATGCGGTTTATACTTTGTTTACAATTTTACGCCAAAAGATAGATGGACGGACATGCCAAAAATAGATTCAGAAAGTGATTCTAAGCATATTCTCAAAAGGAACCATGGGTTTTTGGTCTGTCATAAACATATGAACAAAGACATAATACCCTGTACCACAGTGGGGTGAAGGGATTAATAAGAGTTGCTAGACACACTCCATCTTTGAGCTTCGTTTTCGATTGGAGTATCCAATCCTGAAGGAGATTTAAAAGTTCTCCAAATTTGTTGGCCCTTTGAGAGAGAAGTACATCAAGGAGTGGCCAGATGCGCTCCATTTTGAAACTTGATTTGAGTTTAAAAGCAAATAAGAACTTATTATGTTCGGACGGCCCGAACTTGTTATACCCTCCACAACGTTGTGTGCATTCAGAATTTCTTAAATCGGTCGAAACATTTATATGGTGAATATGTTGTTGGATAGTGGGAAAATAATTTCAATATACCGAATATTAAAAGGCACATTTGTAGGGAGGGGATAATTTTTCAGAAGTAAGGTTTTTATTCATCCGGAATCCGATATCGATGAGAAAATTCGGTAAAACTCCCTAATAATACCGAAAATGGGGTTGGACCTTTCTATAGGGTTATGTCAAAACGATGTGAGTCATATCGAAAATTGTTGAAAAAATGTTTTTTAACAGCCGCTAGTGGTTACCCTTATATGGGAGCTATGACAAAAAATTTATTTATATTGATCATGGTCATATGTATATCAGCCTTCAAGAACCAAGAAATATCAAATACAGCCACATCGGTCGGAAAATGCGGCGAAATTCTTCAAAATATCGAAAGTGAGGAGGTTACCAAAACGCAAGCCCCTATTTAAAATGTTGTGTAGAGAGTTTTGACCCCCATCAGAAACCAAATCGGCTGAAAAACGTGATCCCGGACACTTTGCCCATATTGATTATTTTTTGATTTTCTGTTCAATGAGAATACGAAATATCAAATTGGAGCCAATGTGGTTGAGAAACGTGCCAAAAAGGCTCAACTTCCGAATATTGTGTCGGAGATTCCTTAATAAGTGAACTAATATTGATAATTTTTAAGAGAAATATTTGTCCGATACAATGTAAACGTACTATTAGTCTTCCTTTTCTTTTCTTTTCTTTTCGACTTTCTGTATTTCGTTTTAAAATGTTGTATTATTTTTATTTTATCACCCAAAATATTGCACTTAGCAAATTTACCTCCATGTCATTACGAGACATTTTAAAATTCCTCCTCCTATATTTGCAGCCATGCAACTCCCCAGAGGCCACACACATTGAAGAATGTTGTTGACTGGACAATTTTCCATTCCATTCATTCATTTACTTAAAATCCAATCAAATAATCATTAAATAAAAACTACAACAATAACTACAACTACTACCCTGCACTTTTACGGACTTCAACAATTGAAATAATTTTTGCCCCTTGGTTCAACGATAAATCGTAAATTATACCCAGAGACTAAGGAAAATCCAAGCCAGCAACATGTGTGTAATAAGTTACGATTAAAAAAAAATGGCTAAATGCTCTCAAGAGTTAGCTCTTTACATGGACTGTCAGAGCTACTGGGTCTGGTCTTAACCAACTGGCTGGCTGTTCAAATGCCTTGTCCGTATTGGGTGTGTCTTACGCAAAATAGCCGACAGACATATAGGCGGGCAGGAAAAAAATCAACAACAACAACAACAACGACTAGCCAGTCAGCCAGCAGATGTTTTGGGGTGGAACACGACCGGGCAGGACAGGAGTGTACATAGCAATAAAACTACTGTAAATTTGTTATAAACCGAAATCAAATAACATAACTTTGTTGATTTGTTTTTTCCTCGGAGATTTTCCAGATTTAATGATAGCCAAAAAAAAAATTATGTCTACCGATGGTGGTAGTCATTTTTTTCCACAAATGTTAGACATGTTACAAGAAAAATATTTTTCTGTTAAAAATGTAAGTATGTATGTCATATCTTTCGTACTGATAGGTAACAACAACTCCAAAAAATTGACTTTGTTCGAGAGATAGATAAAAATCAACACGGTTTTATGATTAAAATCCGAACATACAGAGGAAAATATTTGTATTTTGTGAAACATTGGCTTTGGATTTTTCTGTGAAATATTCCGAAAAAATTTTGTAGATTTTTAACTGCACGTTTGTAAACAAATACAATGTTAATTAAGATATCAACTGATGCCGAATATATTGGGGCCATTGGGATCAACAATTTGAAAGAAACACAAATTAACAGACAACGTCAGCTGTTATTGTTGTATGTCTTAATCGGAAACTGCTAATTGTAGAGGTGTAATATTCTACACAGTACATGTGTAGTGCATACTTTTAGGAGTCATCGATAAACAATTAATGGTCTAAAAATTACAAATGACTTTCTGGAGTATCCGCAAAACCTAAAGCTATTTTTTTCACAAAAACATGAATACTCAAAACCTATACACAGGCACATTGGTGTTAAAACACTGGAAAAAAAACGGAAAATTTTTCAGATCCTTCTTTATATAGGGGCTATGTCTAAACATGGACGTATATTGAATATTTTCTGCAAATAATTTATTCACCCTTCAATATAGTGGAGAGTAGGAAGACATGACACCATATGAGTACCCAAAATAAACACTTATTTTTAATTTGGTTGAAAATTGTGCCCAGTGTTCCTAAAATCCCAAATAATGGCACCCAAATATTGCGTGCTCTGTCTTGATTTCAACAGATAGGCATGACTAAATCGACATTATAGGTTTTTGTAAAGTGAAAACAATACATGTGTAGTGCATACTTTTAGGAGCCTTATAATAATTTTACATTGTGGACATAAAAACATATTTATATTCTTGACCAGGATAAATTCTGAAATTTCTTCGAATTTTATATATATATATATATATATTTTAAATCGTACTCCGTAAACACTAAAGCTGTATAGTTCACAAACGAACTATTTCAAATAAACAATTCACTGAAAAGAGCGACTGAACTAGGACATACAATGATGTTATTTTTAGTTCATTAAATGAACGAACGAGAATAATCGTTCCCTTAAGTTCCAATGGGATGTAAAAATGTAAACCCAAATAATAAATTATGTTATTTTTTTTAAGTTCTTTGTCAAAAGCCTTATTGGTCCATAAATTCTTCTGAAACTTTTCTTTAAAAATTCATGCCTTATTGGTCCATCAATTCTTCTAAAACTTTTCTTTAAAAATCCATGCCTTATTGGTCCATAAATTCTTCTGAAACTTTTCTTTAAAAATCCACGCCTTATTGGTCCATAAACTTTTAAGAATCCACGACTTATTGGTCTATAAATTTATCTGAAACTTTTCAGTCTCCCTTTATAATTATTTTTATTTCCAGAACGTACCCTTCTAAGAACTGAAACTATTACCCGAATGATTCGGGGAGCAATGAGCTATTAAAGGAAATATCGAACTGAAACGACAACTGAATAAAAGAGCTTTATTGTGAACGATTGAACTCCGACCTAGTTCTCTAAAAGGAACTGAACGGAACTGAAAGAGCGATCAGTTTACAGAACTAGATAGAACATCTTTAGTCAAGAGAGATCATTTCAACATAACTATTTTTTCAATGGTCGCGTACCGGGTTCAAATCTCAGCAAAAGAGTAAAAATTTTGTTGAAAGTGGTTATCAAATATTTGTAGAAGGAGGCTTACATCCCTTTCTAGCTGAAATGCATCCGAAGGCCGCTAACATTCTAATAACTAAGCTCGGTAATAGCGTTCGGTTGTTTCGAGACAATTATTTCCCAAAATAACCGGATTTTTCGTTCATTTTACTCCAGTCGTTTTTTTTAGTTCTCATTCACCCAGCTCATATTAATTGGCGTGAACCAGTTTGAACTTTAATGAACTATGGAACTAAATGGATGATCCTTTCTTTTTGTTCTCTCTCGCCCCGTTACTTTTGATCCTAGTCTCTTTTAATTTTCGTGTATCAATATACGAGTGAACTTAAATGAACTATGGAACAAAATAAATCATCCTTTTCGAAGCGAATCGCTTTAAGAGCGGAATTTTCCAACTCGACTTGTCATAAACAGTAACTCATGAGGCTAATACACAAAATACCAAATACCCACATTACAATGTCAATACCAAATAATCAAAGACACTAACAACTGCACAAAATTCAAAGAGACATTGTTTCTAGGCAACGATAAATGGCAGCACCATCATTTACAGCAAATCAAAGATCTACTTAGGTGAAATAATAAAAAATAATGATAGATATGCACTGTGATGCCATAAGAAAATTTTCGTTGATTTTATTTATCAAAAAAGGTGTACACTTCTACAGGTCCGGAAGCGAAAAAATGTTTCAGAGGAAAAATGTTACACAGCTATTTTTGAATATTTGTTAAATTAGATGAAATTCATCCAAAGCCCCCTTACATTGTAGTAACCAAACCCGACATCAACATCCACACGCATGAAGATAACACAAATTAGGGATTGTAGGAAATAGCGACATCCGAATGAAAATGCCAATACTAAATAAGCGAAGACACCAACACTGTACAAAATTCATGGAGACGTTGTTTCTAGTCGACGGTAGATGGCAGAACCTCCAACAGCAAATCAATTATCTACTTAGTTAAAATAAAAAATCAAGAAGTCATAAACAAATTGCCACTGATTTTTTCTTCGAAATAAAATGCACACTTTCACAGATCCGTCTTATTTACCGCCAGAGGGAAGCATTCCCTTGTAGATGAAATGAATTCGAAATCCCCCTGACCCTCTAATAACCTAACTCTAAAATCTTGAGTATAATATAAAATAGAAATGTCAGTAGATTGCAGCGCCACCCTGGGGAAAATGGCAACATTAAATCAGCAAGGACCCTAACCACTGGACCCTAAATATAAGGCGGTTTTGTTTCTAGACAGCAATAGATGGCATTCCCATCATCTAGGACAAGCTACAAAAATTATATGATTACCTGGTATAAATAGAATTAATGATGGCGATGTTATGTGACCGCCATATGCTCCCAATACAAGATAATATTTTTTCAATAAAAAACTTCAAGTGGTATTTTTATACCAAAAATATACAGGTCCTGACATTTTATACCCTAAGACGACTTATGGCTAATAAATGTGCATAATCGAAATATAAGTTTTAGGCCCCATGTGTCTGTGTACCAAACCCACTACAGATAAATAGTTCATCGTAATTTTCTTTTCAAACATATATTATTTGGGAAGGCAGAGAATATTGGTATATTCCTTATGGTATCTCCAGCGTAAATTGGTCACAATGTTTCTGAGAAATATAATTATAATATTATGTGGAAGAAATGTACGATTTTATCCAAACACTGCATATCTAAACCTATATTTCGATGATGGGATTTATTCGTTCACTCTTTTTAGTACCTCCCTTACAAGGTTTTAAAAATTTGATACGAAGCTAATTTATATATATATATATACAATAAGATCCCGAATTTCGGAATTTTAAAGTTCCATGTCGTATTGGACAACAAATTGGTTGGTATTGCCCTGCATTCTTAGAATCTAGGATTTTTTCGACATTTCCAGTCTCTACGATATTCCAAAGGAATATATTCCTAGTTTATAGCTAACATTTCCATAACATGGTATTTCTAATACCAATTGTCTAATTCAAACCGTACCCTCCTTGACCATTTGGGTCATTCCGCAAAAAAAATTCCCAACTTCTTCTTTCACCAACTGCAATTAGTTTCCCACAACAAAAAAATATTTCACCACAATGTCATTTAGAACATGACTTGCCCAATAAATACAACAAACAGGCAATATTTGAATAACAATGTCCAAGTAAAACCAAACGAAAAAAAATGTTAAGGCCATGTTGTTAAATGTCAATGTCCGAAAAACGAATAGCAAAACAAAAATTTCAGTTCTTTAATTTTATTCGGTTTAGTTTTGTATGTTTTTTTCATTCTTCGTCGTAACTAGCATGCCTCGATGTGGTTTTCCTGTAGCATAGCATTTTCCGCCCAAACATTCCTCCTGGCCCGGGTATTTCATCAAATAACAATTTTTTTCTTCTTTGCTTATTTTTTCATGGAGTGCCAGCAGTGCTGGTCCAGTATAAAATTGTGTTTAAAATATATATGTCTGAACATTGTGTGCACCTAATCAAATTTGTTCGTCGGGCTACAAATTTACACACAGCCTGACACAGACACCGACACACACACTGACGCACCTTGGCTGAATTTCGAATTGGGTGTTTCAACAGCATATCCAGAATGAAAAACAACAGGAAAAAAATTGTAGCCTCTGCAACTGTCTATTAACTGAAAATGTTACGTTTTAAGTGTGGTTACCATCATCCACCATCCCGACGTTGGCCCATTCGTAGCTATGTAACTACTTCTTCTCCTCATTGGAGAAGAGAGTGAAAAATGAAATAACCCTGTGGCATCCCATTTTTTCTTGTTGTTGCTGCAATGGAATTCTAATCTAAAATGGTGCAAATGTTATGGTCCAAAGTCGTGTAGTTTTTGTTTAACGATGATACCCTATGCCTTGTTCTTGGAAAGAAAATGGTCGATGGTTATCTAAATGGTCAAATGGTAATATAGAAATATGCAAGTTTATAAGAAAATATTCTCTTAAATGGATTCTAAGAATTGTAAGAGGATGAGGTTAAGAACAATGTGTATTTAAAAAAAAATAGATTTTGAAAAATGTGTATTTAAAAAAAAATCAAATTTGGGAAAGTTTTCCGAATCGAAAAGTTTCACCTAGAGTAACTTTTCTATATAAATGGATTCTTGGAACTGGAAGAGGATACGAAAAATTGTTAACAAAGCTTTTTTGAAAATTCCCAGGAGAACATTTGACAGCAGAAAAGTTGTTATTTTTTTTTTCTTAAATTTTTCAAGATTTTCAAGGAAATAATCAAATTGTAACTTTACACATATATAATTGAAGATTTAAAATAGAAGAAAAATAATTTACAAAAAATTTTTGTTGTTGTTTTTTTGTAATCAAAGAAAAGTCCTTATTTTTTCACGATAACTCCCCACTGGAAGTAATTTTTCAATATAAATGGATTCTAAAATTAGAAAATGGTGGACCTTTGAAAAAATATTTTTGGAAAAGAGGATTTTTTACCAAAACCCAAGTTAAAATAATAAAAATACAAATTGTTAACAAAGAAACGTTTTGAAATCGATTGGGTTAAAATTTCGCAAAAAAATGTTTAGAGAAAAACGCGTTTAAAGCCCTTCAGCCGTCACTTGATGCTGACACACTAAATCGGCTATATCTTCAAGAGTTCTTGAGATTTTCATTTGAAATTTTGTAGGCACATTATATAATTAGATTTTTTTCCTTTAACCAAAATAGTAAAATTCGGTGACCTTCTCCCAATCGAAAAGTTTCACACGGAGAAATATGGTAGGCGGCACAAGTTTTACTTTGGAGATCTTTTCACTATACAAAATTTTAACATTGGGAACTTCTTACCATCAAATGTTCCTTCTTGAGGAATACTTCTCTGTAGAAAAGTTTCCTATTGAGAACTTCTCCCGATAGTCTATTTTCATACCGGATTATTTATTTCTTTGGAAATTTTCTCTATAAAACATGCTTTGTCTTTTTAAAATTCTAATACTAGGGAAATTCTTTTCAGAAAATGTACACATCCACCAATAATTTCTCTATAGGAAATTTTTAAATAAAAATAAAATTTGCACATCAGGAATTTTTTTATGCTAGGAAATTTTTCATTATGGAAAATGTGCATACCACAGAAATTTTCTTTAAAGAAAATTGGGATACCTGGGATTTTATAATATTTTAAAATAGGGGACATTTTTTAAAGGACATTTGTACACCAGGAATTTTTTATGGTAGGAAAACGTTCATACCAAAGAAATTTTCTTTATAGAAAATTCTGAAAATTTTTTACTGTAGTAACAATTTTCACTAAGTAATTTTTTTAAAAAAAAAGGTTCAAGACAAGGCACATTTCCTTCGCTTTAAAAATTTTATACGGGGAAATTTTCTCTTTCAAAGAAGTTCTTCACTACCTAAAATTTTCCCTATATACAAATTTTTTCTCAATATTTTTTCACTGAAAATGTTCACATCAATTTTTTTTTTCAGGAAAAAATTAATACCGTGGGAAATTTTGCTTTAGGAAAATTTTATATCAGCGAATATTTTCTATATAAAACATTTTCACACCAGTAAAATTCCCTCAATAGGAAAATTTTAAATAAAGCTAATTTTCTTTATAGAAAGTTTTTACACCTGGGAAATTTAGCATATTCTCTAATTCACTAAATATTTTTTACACAAATTTTCAAAAAAAAAAAAAAATAAACTTCCTCGCTTTGAAATTTTGACACCGGTAAAATTTCTTTTAAAGGAATTTTTCACTAGGGGGAACTTTTCCCTATAGACAACGTTCACACCGTGGATATTTTTTCTATATAAAATTTTGACACGAGGACATTTTCTGTGCAGACAATTTTTTCACCAAGGACATTTTCTCAATAGAAAATTTTTATACTAACAAAATATTTTTTTTTTAAATTTTCACATAAATTTTTTCCTAAAAAATTCTAATACCATAGAAAATTTTCACTCCGTAGAAATATTCTTTATATGGAAATTTTTAAATCAGGGAAATGTTCTTTATAGGCATATTATAAACTAGGAAAATTGTATGCTAGGGAAATTTTATTTTTAAGACATTTTTTTAATAGATAATTTACATACTAAGGAAATTTTTTTATAAATATTATCATACAGATTTTTTATAAAAATTTTCACTGAGTAATTTGCTTTCTCTATAAACCATTTGTAATACAATGCAAATTTCCTCTGTATACGATTTTTACACGAGGGGAATATTCTCTTTAGATTATTTTCTATAGAAAATTTTGACACCACGGAAATCTTCTCTATATAGAAATTTTTAAATGAGGGTAATGTGTTTCTTTGTTGGAAATTTTTATGCTAGGGAAATTTTCCCTATAGGAAATTTTTACACCAGGGAAATTTTCTCTATATTAAATTTTTACACCAGGGAACTTTTTTTATAGATAATTTTCATACCAAGTAAATTTTCTTTATCAAACATTTTCATACCGTGGATTTTTTTAAAAAACGAAAATTTTCTCTGTATACGAGTTTCACACGGGGTAATTTTCCTATAGACTATATTCACACCTGAAAAATGTGCTATATAGAATTTGGGTAGTAAGGAAAAATTCTCTATAGAAAATTTTGACACTAGGGACATTTTCTGTGTAGACAATTTTCACACGTGGAAATGTCCTTTATAGAATATTTTCAGACCAAGGAAATATTATCCATAGAAACGGTTCCCACCAGGAAAATAGGCTTTACATTTATAATTATTTATAATTATAATTTCTCTATAGAAAAAAAACATATTTCACATCGGACATTGATATTGTTTTCTTCCTCCCCATTGTAGGGTACCATGTTTCTGGCATATCTTTGTTGCATAAAAATAGCTCTGTAATTTGTAACGAAATCTTAAGGAATGAAAAAAATCTCACATACATAAAAAATATTTCTTGATACTGTCAGCTGCCATTCCAAGATACCAAGGAGTTCTGCTGTTGAGGCTTGAGGGCGTTTTTTGGTTTAAACCCAAACAAAATACTTTTAAATTGTACCTGAGGGGAACAGAGCAAAAAAAAAATACCTGAATAAGAAAATTCAGCATGAACTCCAAAGAATTCTTGTGCTGTGCGGTGTTCGCTTGTCTGGGATACAAGTGAGAAATTTGAAATTTATTTTTTGTTGTTGTGCGAATTTAAATTTACACCAAGTGAGATGAGGGGGGACCTCACCACCCTCCTTCAAAAATTGCATCTTGTGAGAAAACGTTTCCTTGATTTGATTTGTACCTTTGTTTATTGCCTGTGATGATGATGGTGTTGTTGTTGCTGGCGTTGTTCTTCTTGATTCAGTTGCGTCAAGAAGAATTATCTATGGAGGGTTACGAACAACCATTGCCATTAGGGGTTTCTACGTTCGGAGTACATTCAGAGGTAGTACGTGCTTTGTGGTTGCATTCGCAAGCTAAACATCAATGCGCAGTGCATTGCCGGGTATTGATGTAATGCAACTACTTCGCGTCACCATCACCACCCCGACCACTTCCCCCTCTTCTTCTTCTCCACCTAACAATTGTCTGATTTGAAGAGCTCTTAGAACGTGTCTATGTGTGTGTGTGCGTTGTTTTCCGTCTGAGTTGCTGCGTAGAAATGCATTTTACCTCCACACTTCATTTTCCAATATTTTTGTTGTGTTTGCTTCCTCGATTCTCTAAGAAGTTCTTCCCGCATAGGTTTACTTTAGAGCTTTGATTGGACAATGTTAAAACTTTGAAGTGGATTATTATTGTTGTTTACGCGCTTCACAATTGCGTATTGAATTGTTATTGAATTTGTATTTGCTGTAAACCCCATATGACATTTATGTGGGAGAGAGTGGTGGGGAGATTATGTGATGCTGAAAATTATGTGGTGTTGATTTGCTGCAATTGTTCTTGAATTTCATTTATGAGGGGTATTTCAGCATTTCATAAATAACTAATAAAAGTTTGATTCAATAATGTAATTAAGATTAATTAAGTACTGAGAATACCCGTAATTGAGGTGAAAGATACCACAATGCATACAATATGAAGAAGGGACTGCAATGCCTTTTCACATCAAATCAATAAACAAGGACACATTTTGAGTTCCTTGGTAACGGTTGGAACCATCAATGTTTCCATTGTTTTGTGTTAACAGGTGTTTTTCTTTAAATAATTAAATATAGAATAATAAAGTGTAAAAAACACTTCGTGTATTCCAGAACATACTCGTGTATCTTTTTGGGAACCTGCTGAAAATCCCAGAAGACACAAACTTTTAATCTTCATTCAAATTAAATTAAAATCTGAGGTTTCAAGGTATTAAGTTTAAAAGTAACCGTCAAAAAGCACCCTATTGGTCATACAATAAACAATTACAGTGTTGAGAACCCCTAGCGTCAACGGTCTACACTAAAAAGGAGGTGCTCTGGTCTGCAATAGCACGCCGTGCTCCGTATGGTATCGACGAAGTTCCAGACAATGCTGTGAAGAAAGCAGGTGAAGTCATAATAATTTTCCTGACGGCACTTTTAAATCACTGCATTGGCTATATGTCACCGAAGGCTTCAACCTGAAGGAAGGAATCATTGCTATTGGTCAGAAAGGTGAAGCCATAATAAATTGCCTGCAGGAAATGTATTATGACTTCACCTGCTTTCTTCACGGCAATGTCTGGAAATTTGTCGATACCATACGACATTTTCGGAGCACGGCGTGCTATTGCAGACCAGAGCACCTCCTTTTATACCTGTTGGTGGCTGTCTGTTAACCTGATATTTTTAGTGTAGACCGTTGACGCTAGGGGTTCTCAACACTGTAATTGTTTATTTATACAGTATGGTAGCACGGCATTCTTTATATATTCAATCACTAGGATTCGATCAACAAACTTGTCGCATGGTGGCAAGTTTTCTCAAGGATCGAGTATTCCGTGTCAGGGTAGAAGATAAGATGTCTGAAAAGCGAACGGCCATAGGGATCACTCCTGGGACCGGTTCTATACAACCTGTTCGTATGGGTATGCCGCCTGAAAGAGGACTGCTATTAACGTACGCTGATGATGTGTTACTTGCTCTACGAGGCCGTTTTGGAAGCACTGTGGAAAGAAGACTGAATGTGTATATGGAAATACTTCACAACTACTTTAACAAATGGGGACTTAAGAGGACCCCCCATTCTCGGGGTCAAATTTTTTTTTTTGATTTAATTCGATTCTACACTAATTCAAGAATGTCTCTACAAAATTTCAAGTGAAAATCTCAAGAACTCTTGAATATATATCCGATTTATTGTGTCAGCATCATGTGACGGCTAAAGGGCTTCTCAAACTTTAAACGCGTTGTTCTCTAAACATTTTTTTGTGAATGGCGGGCACGATAACTCAAAAACTAATAACCCAATCGGTTTCAAATTTTTACACGTTTCTCTGTGAGTGTATAGCTATCGTATGAACTAGGATAAAGCCAATCGGTGAAGATCTTCCTTATTTTTTAACTTGGTTTTTGGTCAAAAATCGGCGATTTTCCAAAAATATTTTTTCAAAGGTCCGCCATTTTGTTAATTTTAGAGCGAAGTCAATAATCCTAGTTCATACGAGAGCCAGACATGTACTCTTTCTAACACCGTTGAATTTTTCGGATTCCGATGTTCCAGTGAGGAGTTATCATGCCCGCCATCAAAAATAAGGACTTTTCTTTAATTACAAAAAACGACAACAAAAAAATTACAAAATTTTTTTGTAAATTATTTTTCTTCTCTTTTAAATCTTCAAATATATATGTGCAAAGTTACAAACCTTAACAAGCATTGGTATTGATTTACCAGCCCATTGAAAATCTTGAAAAATTAAAATCGAGAATGGGTGGGGTTCCCTTAAACTCAATTTTAGGAAAATGTGTGTCTACTGCGAAGAGCTTCCGAAAGTACATTCCAACTATAAAGGTCGGAGTATCAGACAGTATGAAATACCTTGGAATCATCCTGCACGAAAGATTCGACTTTTTCGAATGGGAGGAGGACTTTCTTCAGAGGTAAAGTTGCTAATATACAAGCAAGTGATTCGTGCCATCATCACCTAATCCTTTGCTGCATGGGCAGACATATCGTCAGCCCAAATGGAAATGATTAGAATGTGGGAGAGAAATATATTGGCATCATGCGTAGGAATGCGTCCAACACTGGATAACAATAGGAACATCTACAATGCAATCGACTTCAACCGAATCGATGTCTGCATGATGAAATACGCCCTCAACTTTATGGAAAGGACCCAGCTCAATAACGCAGAAATTGTATATAATTTAATGGTAAGTTTAGATTTAAGGTAGTTCTAAGTTAATTTAAGTTTGGCCTATTTTTTAAGGCATGTGATGTTTTAAGAGTATCTATATAAGTACTAGCTTGTTTAAAGATTCGCCTAGTATTTCAAATGCGGCGCTGGATATGAAATAGTTCGTAGTCTCCTTCATTGGAAGCCATGTGGCATAAGAGAAATATATATAAAGTCTAATTTTATACTGTAGCCATTAAGTATACTGCGCAATGAAAGAATTTTCTAAATAAATGACAACTTTGAAATGAAATTAAATCGGGGCAGTCTTCTGTAGATGTTTGTGGAGTCAAGTAGATTTGAAAAACGAAACCTTTTCTGGGGAAGTAGGTAGTTGTAGTGACAGTCTAGTCGAGTGGTGTAGCAAAACGATACCTCGGAGACGAGTGAATTAGCTGCTGAATTGTCTAGTGCAATTGAAAAACGAGTCCTCCGCTAACAGAGCATAGACTCTGTGTCGAGTGGGGTTGAAAAACGAGAATTAGCTTCCAGTGGAATTAGCACTGTGTCAACCTCCGGGACCATCACTGTTCATCGAGCTGCGTGATAAAGAACAACCAAATTTCGTTTAAATTGTAGAATATGAAGAATTGTCGGATTCGTCACAAGTTAAAAGTCCATCACGCCATAACTAAAAATGTACCTATTGGGAGGTGTATATATAATATACTGACTAAGGGCATCCATACCCTAAATAGGAATTTTCCACCCTCAGACCATGAGCTCTATTTTGTCGCATAATAATATTGGCTATTTATAATTTATATAATCCCTTCCTTCTAAATATATTTTTCAGAATGTTTTCAATTTCAATGTTTACATAAAATATTTCACCCCAATTTCAAAATTTATCTTATGATTAAGAGACTGTTAACCTCGAGTTTCCTCATGTTGAACCCCCACAATTTAAAATCAATTTCCTTAAATTCGTAAGGTCATTCAAGGAATTTGATCAATTGCCCCTTACAAACTTTTATCCCTCACAAATTATTGACACTAGTCGAAAGGGTCAAGTGCTCTTGTGTTTGTTGTTGGCATTTCAGAGCAATTTGTAATCTCTTCTGGTCACCATAAATATTTCATTAACACTTTTTGACCTCAAAAAATTCAATTTAATCAATTTGTTTTGAGTTTTTGGTTTGAAGTACAGCTGCCTCGAACACATAATTAAATTAAAGATTTAAGATTTTTAATTTCTCCAACAGAGAATCGATGAAGTGCTTTTCTACTTCGTTCGTTCAATCAATCAGTGCTGAACTACTGAACTTTGGTCAACCACAATTTAATTTATGATACCATCCCGAATTCCAGACAAACTCAATCATAAAATGTTTGTCAATTGAATAAGGGTTAAGTAACGTAATACCCTCTCATATTGTTTTAGTGCCCGCAGGCTTTTGGACACATGAAACCAAAAATTTTATTATTTTTTTTGAAGGTGTTTATTTTACTTCTAATTGAATTATTTATGTCTGTTTACAATTTTCGATGCATATTTTCATTTGGTTGTGTGTGTGAAATATTTTCCCCCAAAGCCAAACAAACAAAAGTTGCAAATTCATCATCAGGGCCAGGTTGAGCACCATGCATCCATCCAAAGCTAGTATCGGTGTATGTGGTGTGGATGGTGTTTCCCCAGTAAACTAGTAATTGATTTGACTACTGCTATGTCACGTAACGAAAATCATGCATACTCACACCCCCGCACAATAACACATACTCACACTCCTTTTCAGGTGTATGTGTGATATGTTTGAGGTAATATATCTAAAACAAGGAAGGTTCACAATGTATCATATTATTTTTGAAATAATAAATTTTGGGCAAAAAGGTAAGAAATGCTGAGGTAATAGGCCTTTGGGAGGGGTAGATATTTAGGGTACTTAACCGGCATGTAGATTAAAGCTTTGTGCAGGGTTAACCACTTCTATGAGGATTTGTTTGACATATATGCAATGCAATTGACATTTGTAACCCACTGGACGTACCAAATCCAGAACAATGTAAATGTACTATTAGGGTCCATTGACGGGCTCAGAAAAAGTTTACTGGCCATAAGAAAATCTCTGAAAGTTCAACAAAGCCCCAGTGGGCCTAACTCTGTACAGTCGAAGTCGTGTACAATGACACCGATTATAACGACGACGATAGGATAGTCATATGGTTTCCAACATTCTCTCGAAATAACCATTTTCAATTTCACTACTTCCCAAAGTAGTTACCCTCAATGTCACCTACAGATCACATTGTGTGAACAGCCCTTCTCTCAAACGTAAATTTAACTTTAGGCCCGCAATTTACTGGTTGAGAATATTGTGTTACTTTTTTGTGGGTATATAGATATACATATATATATATATACATATATGTATTTGTGTATAAATACAAGTATTTATGTATTTATTTACTTAAGTGTTACGACATGCAGCAACATTTTTTGTTGTATTGCATTGCCAAAACTCATTGAAGTGAACACAACACAACGTGACACATGTCAAATGTCAAAACACACACACGTTTGAGAAAACAAACAGCAATTTAATATGACAGGAAAATAAAAAAAATGAACGAATAAATGAATATTCGTTAACTATACGAATACTATATTAGTTAGGTGAAATATACACACTGTATATATCCGCAGGGTTATTTCTGTGTGTGTGGGTGACTTTAGTGTCCATGTGCAAGATAAATAAAAATATTTCAAAAATAATTTTGAATTGATGTTAACAATTCAATTTTGAAGATATTGATGAAGTTATGTAAAGGCCAATTGGGATATCATATATATTTGTGGAAGATCAAATGAACGTATCGATTTATAGAAGCACTATAAATGTTTATTGTTCGTGTGGAAGGTCATTGAGCTAGTGAAGAAAACCGAAGGGAAATTTCCTAAAATTGGGCATAGAGAGGGGTTTCTGTGTGTAGAAGAGTAGGTCTTCTGTCATGGAAAAGCAAGAAGGGGTCTGCAGTCTATCGACAACCTTTAAAGGTCATCTGCTTACAGTTGAAATGTCTTGACCTATATAAGACATTAATATGCTATAAAGGCCATAAATGCCTTAATAAATCTTTAGTACATTCATTCAGAAGACCCATAGAACACATTAAAAGAACTTGGCAGTTACTCTGTCCATAGAATATGTAACACGGTCTTCTGTCTATAAAAGTCCCTAAAATCTCTTCTGTCTATAGAAAACTCTAAAATGTCTGTTGAACAACGAAGATCTTCGTAACGAACTTCTGTCTATAGTAAACTATACAGTAAAGAATGTTCAGCAGAGGGATTTCTATCAATAGGACACATGATGGCTGAAAATTTTTATTTTCATTGATGGCTGAAGGACTTCTGTCTATCGAAGACCCGCTCAAGGTTTTCTGCCTATGGAAGACCAGCGGACGTGAAGAATTTTACCTTTCTATAGAAGAACTGAATAAGATCTGCTTTCTATAGAAGACCAGAAGTAGAATATTGGACAGAAGACTTAGGGACCTTTGTAGAAATCTATAAATGTTCCTTAAATCTCTTCTGTTTATAGAAAACTCTAAAATATATAAGTCCTGAAAAAGGTCTGCTTTGGATAGAAGACCTGCAGAATATATATTTTCTTTAGAAGAACGTCAGAAGTCGTCTGTACATAAGAGTCTTGTTCTCTGTTCATAGAAGATATGATGGCATTTTTTTATCTATTAACGACCTGGGTCTTTTGTCCAAGGAAATCGCTGTTCAGACCATCGAAGTTCTTAAGCAAATCTGCTATCTACAGAAGATTATAAAAGTAACTCCTGTGCATAAAGGAAGATAAGGTCTTTAATCTATAGAAGGCATGGAAAAAGCCTGCTGTCTATAGAATAACTAAAAACGGTATGTAGAGGACATAAAGAAAGTCGTCTGAGCATAGAACCCCCGAATAAGTTATTCTGTGTATAAAAAACCTAAAGTTGGTCTCCTGAAAAGGGTCTGTAGAAGACATAAAGAAAGTCTCCTTAAACATAGAACCCTCGATGAAGGTATTCTGAGTATAGAAGCTCCAAAGTGGCTGGATATGAAATAGTTCGTAGTCTCCTTCATTGGAAGCCATGTGGCATAAGAGAAATATATATAAAGTCTAATTTTATACTGTAGCCATTAAGTATACTGCGCAATGAAAGAATTTTCTAAATAAATGACAACTTTGAAATGAAATTAAATCGGGGCAGTCTTCTGTAGATGTTTGTGGAGTCAAGTAGATTTGAAAAACGAAACCTTTTCTGGGGAAGTAGGTAGTTGTAGTGACAGTCTAGTCGAGTGGTGTAGCAAAACGATACCTCGGAGACGAGTGAATTAGCTGCTGAATTGTCTAGTGCAATTGAAAAACGAGTCCTCCGCTAACAGAGCATAGACTCTGTGTCGAGTGGGGTTGAAAAACGAGAATTAGCTTCCAGTGGAATTAGCACTGTGTCAACCTCCGGGACCATCACTGTTCATCGAGCTGCGTGATAAAGAACAACCAAATTTCGTTTAAATTGTAGAATATGAAGAATTGTCGGATTCGTCACAAGTTAAAAGTCCATCACGCCATAACTAAAAATGTACCTATTGGGAGGTGTATATATAATATACTGACTAAGGGCATCCATACCCTAAATAGGAATTTTCCACCCTCAGACCATGAGCTCTATTTTGTCGCATAATAATATTGGCTATTTATAATTTATATAATCCCTTCCTTCTAAATATATTTTTCAGAATGTTTTCAATTTCAATGTTTACATAAAATATTTCACCCCAATTTCAAAATTTATCTTATGATTAAGAGACTGTTAACCTCGAGTTTCCTCATGTTGAACCCCCACAATTTAAAATCAATTTCCTTAAATTCGTAAGGTCATTCAAGGAATTTGATCAATTGCCCCTTACAAACTTTTATCCCTCACAAATTATTGACACTAGTCGAAAGGGTCAAGTGCTCTTGTGTTTGTTGTTGGCATTTCAGAGCAATTTGTAATCTCTTCTGGTCACCATAAATATTTCATTAACACTTTTTGACCTCAAAAAATTCAATTTAATCAATTTGTTTTGAGTTTTTGGTTTGAAGTACAGCTGCCTCGAACACATAATTAAATTAAAGATTTAAGATTTTTAATTTCTCCAACAGAGAATCGATGAAGTGCTTTTCTACTTCGTTCGTTCAATCAATCAGTGCTGAACTACTGAACTTTGGTCAACCACAATTTAATTTATGATGCCATCCCGAATTCCAGACAAACTCAATCATAAAATGTTTGACAATTGAATAAGGGTTAAGTAACGTAATACCCTCTCATATTGTTTTAGTGCCCGCAGGCTTTTGGACACATGAAACCAAAAATTTTATTATTTTTTTTGAAGGTGTTTATTTTACTTCTAATTGAATTATTTATGTCTGTTTACAATTTTCGATGCATATTTTCATTTGGTTGTGTGTGTGAAATATTTTCCCCCAAAGCCAAACAAACAAAAGTTGCAAATTCATCATCAGGGCCAGGTTGAGCACCATGCATCCATCCAAAGCTAGTATCGGTGTATGTGGTGTGGATGGTGTTTCCCCAGTAAACTAGTAATTGATTTGACTACTGCTATGTCACGTAACGAAAATCATGCATACTCACACCCCCGCACAATAACACATACTCACACTCCTTTTCAGGTGTATGTGTGATATGTTTGAGGTAATATATCTAAAACAAGGAAGGTTCACAATGTATCATATTATTTTTGAAATAATAAATTTTGGGCAAAAAGGTAAGAAATGCTGAGGTAATAGGCCTTTGGGAGGGGTAGATATTTAGGGTACTTAACCGGCATGTAGATTAAAGCTTTGTGCAGGGTTAACCACTTCTATGAGGATTTGTTTGACATATATGCAATGCAATTGACATTTGTAACCCACTGGACGTACCAAATCCAGAACAATGTAAATGTACTATTAGGGTCCATTGACGGGCTCAGAAAAAGTTTACTGGCCATAAGAAAATCTCTGAAAGTTCAACAAAGCCCCAGTGGGCCTAACTCTGTACAGTCGAAGTCGTGTACAATGACACCGATTATAACGACGACGATAGGATAGTCATATGGTTTCCAACATTCTCTCGAAATAACCATTTTCAATTTCACTACTTCCCAAAGTAGTTACCCTCAATGTCACCTACAGATCATATTGTGTGAACAGCCCTTCTCTCAAACGTAAATTTAACTTTAGGCCCGCAATTTACTGGTTGAGAATATTGTGTTACTTTTTTGTGGGTATATAGATATACATATATATATATATATATACATATATGTATTTGTGTATAAATACAAGTATTTATGTATTTATTTACCTAAGTGTTACGACATGCAGCAACATTTTTTGTTGTATTGCATTGCCAAAACTCATTGAAGTGAACACAACACAACGTGACACATGTCAAATGTCAAAACACACACACGTTTGAGAAAACAAACAGCAATTTAATATGACAGGAAAATAAAAAAAATGAACGAATAAATGAATATTCGTTAACTATACGAATACTATATTAGTTAGGTGAAATATACACACTGTATATATCCGCAGGGTTATTTCTGTGTGTGTGGGTGAGTTTAGTGTCCATGTGCAAGATAAATAAAAATATTTCAAAAATAATTTTGAATTGAAGTTAACAATTCAATTTTGAAGATATTGATGAAGTTATGTAAAGGCCAATTGGGATATCATATATATTTGTGGAAGATCAAATGAACGTATCGATTTATAGAAGCACTATAAATGTTTATTGTTCGTGTGGAAGGTCATTGAGCTAGTGAAGAAAACCGAAGGGAAATTTCCTAAAATTGGGCATAGAGAGGGGTTTCTGTGTGTAGAAGAGTAGGTCTTCTGTCATGGAAAAGCAAGAAGGGGTCTGCAGTCTATCGACAACCTTTAAAGGTCATCTGCTTACAGTTGAAATGTCTTGACCTATATAAGACATTAATATGCTATAAAGGCCATAAATGCCTTAATAAATCTTTAGTACATTCATTCAGAAGACCCATAGAACACATTAAAAGAACTTGGCAGTTACTCTGTCCATAGAATATGTAACACGGTCTTCTGTCTATAAAAGTCCCTAAAATCTCTTCTGTCTATAGAAAACTCTAAAATGTCTGTTGAACAACGAAGATCTTCGTAACGAACTTCTGTCTATAGTAAACTATACAGTAAAGAATGTTCAGCAGAGGGATTTCTATCAATAGGACACATGATGGCTGAAAATTTTTATTTTCATTGATGGCTGAAGGACTTCTGTCTATCGAAGACCCGCTCAAGGTTTTCTGCCTATGGAAGACCAGCGGACGTGAAGAATTTTACCTTTCTATAGAAGAACTGAATAAGATCTGCTTTCTATAGAAGACCAGAAGTAGAATATTGGACAGAAGACTTAGGGACCTTTGTAGAAATCTATAAATGTTCCTTAAATCTCTTCTGTTTATAGAAAACTCTAAAATATATAAGTCCTGAAAAAGGTCTGCTTTGGATAGAAGACCTGCAGAATATATATTTTCTTTAGAAGAACGTCAGAAGTCGTCTGTACATAAGAGTCTTGTTCTCTGTTCATAGAAGATATGATGGCATTTTTTTATCTATTAACGACCTGGGTCTTTTGTCCAAGGAAATCGCTGTTCAGACCATCGAAGTTCTTAAGCAAATCTGCTATCTACAGAAGATTATAAAAGTAACTGCTGTACATAAAGGAAGATAAGGTCTTTAATCTATAGAAGGCATGGAAAAGCCTGCTGTCTATAGAATAACTAAAAACGGTATGTAGAGGACATAAAGAAAGTCGTCTGAGCATAGAACCCCCGAATAAGTTATTCTGTGTATAAAAAACCTAAAGTTGGTCTCCTGAAAAGGGTCTGTAGAAGACATAAAGAAAGTCTCCTTAAACATAGAACCCTCGATGAAGGTATTCTGAGTATAGAAGCTCCAAAGTGGTCTCCTGACTTTAAATATCTGAACAAGGTCATTTGATTACTGACGATTTTTTAAAGATCTTTTCTTTATGGAAGACTTGAATCTCTGTTATCTACAGAATAACAAAACAAGGTCTGTTGTCTATAGTAGAACTGGACTTAAAGCAACCGTCCTGTCCATAGAACTCCTGAAGAAGGTTTTCTGTCAATTGTCTAGAAATAATCTAAAGAAGTTATTATGTCCCTAAAAGTCCTAACTATGCTTTTTTGACGATCGAAGTCCTCAAGATCATCTTCTGCCCATAAATTAATTCAAGAGAATGATCTACTGCCCTATGAATAAATGGGGAAAATAAGTGTGTCAGTCTGTAGAAGAATATATATATATATATATATATATATATAACATTCCATTCCCTACATAATTATTGCCATTTTATTCCTTAAGAAATAGTCTTCAATATTTTTTTGATTTTAAAGTCCTTCCAAAAACTGTATTTTAAAAGGTCTTAAATAATCCAAGCGTACAAAATTCTTACAAAAATCAGGTAAAATAATCACACTCCAGTCCTCACAAAAATATTCTTTAGAACCGACGCTTATTAGCCTTCTAGATCGAAATTCAGATAGCGCTGTTGCAATACCTCCAGGAAACTTAAGGACTATAATCGGCGGGACTTTAATACCTCTAATGGGAAGAAGGCATACAAAACTGTGTTGCGAGGAAGTATTTTATCATTCAAGCACGCATAGTGTCATATTATAGCCACTTCGGTCGGAAATTGAGGATTGGACCCTAAAAATATTTAAAATCAGGCTGAACATTTAAATGGCATTTTCAATGTCACATATTACTAAAACATTACTAAACATTATAAAGCAAATATTCTTGATCAGCAAAACTTTTTAGAAGTGTTGCAAACGGAATGATAAATTTAATATACTCTCCATCTTCTGGTGGAGAATATAAAATTATATTAAATTTAATAACAAAATTGAACTGTCAGACAGCCAGTCAGCATTTTTCTTGTTTTATGTGAAGGAAGAGGGGAGACAAACTAAAAAAAAAACTGAAAAACAATTCCATATTTCAAGGAGCTTTTATTACACTACTGTCTGCCACAATGTCTGAATTGCGGTGTTTACTTGCTAAACGGAAATGATGCACACAAAAACGACTTATTTCCTTAGTCGGTTTTCTCTCTCTCTCGCTCTGTCTGTGTGTGTGTGTATTTGTGTCTCTTCCCGCTTTCCACAGTTGTCTATTTAGGCAAGTAAATATTTATTTATTGTAAATTTTACTTAAAAATTCTTAAAAGAAGAAATAAACTTTTTTCCGTTACAGCATTTTCCATGCTTAGTTTGGGGTCGTAACCGAACCAAACAATAATGGCTAAATTTTCCAAAAGAAGTGACACTCAGAAACAGTTTTAAGAGATTGGTTTTTGTGTGTAGTAGACAACAAAACGCACACACACACAGTCACTGGCAAACAAAAACTTCCAAGATGAACAAAGATTCGTTGTTTCTGGAAGGGCCTTTGAAACAAAAGGACAGCTTTGTAGGAGAGGAGAGAAGCTGAAAAAATATACGAAAAACAATTTTTATGCTAATTTAATCGCTGGTAGGAAGTATGTTTATGGGTTATAGTTTCTGTTGTTGTAGTAGTTGTATGTAATCTCTTATCGTTTGGCCTAAATGTGATTTGAAATGCCTCATAAACGTCGTCGTTATGGGGGAAGCGAAATATTGTTTTTGTTGTTGTTTTTGTTTTGCCTTTTGGGGATGTAGCCGAAATTGTTTGTGGGTCACACAACAATGCCATTTTTACGTAAAAGTAAATGTAAAAGTTGCTACTTAGGGGAGTTGGTTTGAAATTCGTTGGTTCCATGGGATTCTATGTTGTTCGGCTTAATATTTAGTTGTATGAATTTTAAGAAATTTTATTTTTTGTTGACATTGAATAAGTGTATGTGACAATTTTTGGTAAGTTCTGAGATGAGAAGCATTATATTAATTAAGTTATTTGCTTTCAGCCTTTAGAGAAATTGTTTTAAAACATCCAAGAATTTTGGTCACCAATCCTTCAAAAGAAAATATTTTTAAAAATTTTGGCCTTCCAGTTTTTAGCTAAATAGTTTAAAAAATCCACGCTTATAAATCGACCAGTTCATAAAAAATTCCTTTGGTCTCAAAATATTCACGAATAATGGTGATTCTCTTAGTACAGATTAGATTTCGACAATCGAATTTAACGAAAATACAGATTCTAATAAAGAATAATTTAAAAAAATACTAAAAAAAAGAACTTAGATAGTAATGACGAATTGAAAACTGTGATTTGTTTTATTGTTAAAATAATAGGCGTATTCTTTAAATGTAAAAAAAAATAAAGTTAAGGTATGGTTTTTGCGTACATACATTGCTACTTAAATCTTACCCATTGGCTAACCATATCTTTTGAGTGAATGCTTACCTGTAAATGAAATAAAATATTTATTAATTACATTGAAAAAAGATTTTTTATTTATTACTAGTAATTTTTTATATAACCTAAGTTTAAACTACAAAATAACACTATATATGCATTGCCTTGCCATTTCGTTAGACCTGACCCAAACCTGAGCGTAGATTTGATTTACACTTTACTCTTTAGGGTAACTTCTTCTGGTTCCTCCCCAAAGATGGCCAGTTCTGGTAAAGCATATAATTATAGAAAATATAGCCTAGGAAAAGGCGTTGATATTTTAAAATATATTTTTTAGGGTCCTTATATAGTGTTGGATTTAAACAAAAATGTTAAAAGCCAAAGACAAGGCGTGAATTTTTTAAAAACATTTGTTTTTTTTTTTTGGGTTCTTAGACAGTCTAGGAGTTTTTAACCTTTTTTGGGGTCCTTGCATTTTTTTAACTTTTTTTTAGACTTAAGAAAAGACGTGGATTTCTTGGTCTTGGATTTTTAAAAAAATGTTTAAGGCCGTGGATATTTAAAAAAATATTTTTAGGGTTCTTATATAGTCTTGGATTACGCCTAAGACAAGGCGTAGATTTTTAAAATATATTTTTTAGGATCCTTAGAAAGTCTTGGGTTTTCCTAAAATTATTTTGTAGGGTTCTAAGATGGGTATGGATTTAAACAAATATATTTTTTAGGACCTTAGATTGTTTTGGATTTTTTATATTTTAAAAAATATTTTTAAGACCTAATACAAAGCGTGGGCTTTTAAAAACATTTTTAAGGGTCTGTCTAAGTCGTGGACTTTTAAAAACTATGTTTAGGGTCCTTAGATAGGCTTGAATTTTTTAAGATACTTTTGGGGCCTTATATAGTCTTGGACATTTTAATATTATTTTGTATAGTCCTTGGATTTTTTAAAAATATTTTTTTGGGTCCTTAAACAGTGTTGGATTTTTTTAAATGATTTTAAAGCCTAAGACAAAGCGCGGATTATTTAAAAATAGTTTTTATGTTCCTTGGGTTTTTGGTGAAAACCCCACATGTGTTTTTCTACGTCATAATGGGTATCGTCTCTATTTTTTCTGGGATGAGAGACATAGGCATTTTCTAGTAATAAAAGCAATCAGGCAATGTAAAGCCTGCAGAGGCCTTATGTTAATTGAAAGCCAGTACATAGTTCATAGTTTAATCGGCTTTTAGAAAACCTAAAGAAGCATGTTTTCATCTATGGAGGATCTGCAGAAGGTCGTTTACCCGTAGATGACCTTCTGATCTATTTTTTTCTGGGACAGGCGATCTAAAGATTTTCTAGTAATAGATAATTTAAGAATTTTTCTGGATCTACCAGAGGTTATAGAAAGCGAGCGGAGGTCTTATGCTAATTAGGGCCAGAATAAAGTGAATTGTTTAACCCAAATATTGTTTTCGGCCTTTAGAAGACCTAAAAAAGCATTTTTTCATCTATAGAGTATCTGCAGAAGGTCGTTTAGCTATAAACCTAACAAAGGGAATTCTGTACTACTTTTTTTTAGATGCCTTCTCTAGAGCATCTACAGACAATTATCTGTTTGTAACATACCTTTAGATATATAGGCACCCCTTGAAATGGATTATGCCAAAGGAAATAATAAGAAAATATATTTTGAGATTTGTCCAAAAATTTTAAGTGGTTATTTATACTCTTTCGAGTCGAGCTTGATGATCTAAGTTTTGCAATGAAAAGGAAAGCCAGGAGAAGAACCTACGTACCCACCATTATGCGACGCGTTTCGCCGTTGGTTAAGCGGCTCATCAGGCATATTGGGCTATGTGGCTTTACAAATGTCGTACGTTGATAACTTGTACTTATTCCGCCCTGATGCGAAACTTGCATATGCGAATTAAATTCAAATTTGTCAAAGTTCATTATTGTATGTTGGGTAAGTTAGTGCGCTCTTAGCTAAAATCCCCTTTCCACAGTGGATTTACTTCAAGACTTCAATATAATTTCTGATTTTTTTGATAATACACCAAGCCAATCATGTGATTTTTCCCTCACTGAAAAATTCCTATGGAATTGGGAGAAATCAGATATTAACTTGGATTAGCTCCAATTAAAGTTAAAAAATAATTATAATCTTCACTGATTTAATTATTTTCTTATATAAATTTTTCTCTCACAGATCTGTTTATAAAAAAAACATCATTTAAATCAAATGACAACGAAGAGGAATAAATAAACAACAAAAACTGTACAAATTGATATAAATTGTTATTGAAATTGTTTATTGAAATTGATTTTTAATTTTTTGATTGACGTTTGTTTGTGTTGCTGTCATTGTGTTCTTGCATACATAAAGAAAAACGCCTTTGGCTAGACATATTCAAGCAACTAATTGCACATCTTTGAGGCAAAAAAAATCTCAAATCATTTTACATTTCTTTAGACTCAGAGCCTCTTCTTCTTCCACATAAACCACAGATCCCAGCCGCTAAAGTATGAAGTCTCGGTATGGCATCGATAATTTCCATACAACCTTGACATTGAAAAGCAACGAGCGACCAGACAGACACACAACCAGACTGCCAGTCAGCAATGATCACATCACAAATTAAATAAACAACTATATACAGACAGACAGACAAACAATAAAAACAACAACAATGAGTTTTATAGTAAACTAAACAACAATTTAATTTAAACAAAAGAAATCTTGCAGCAAAAAAAACCAACGACAAGGAAAATTGTATATAAAGCTGCATACACTCGTACAATAGATGGCAGTAATACCACTCCCTATATTTTTGCAAAAAATCAACACTGCAACGGAAGCAGACAAAATTGACAGACAGTCAGCCCGAGCTAGTGAGTGAGCAACAATTGCAAATAAACACTTCAAATAGTGTTTTGAAACAACAGCAGCAGCAACAACAAAAAAGTAACCCAGAAAACGCCAACGCTAGCGAAAAAAGAGCTAAACAACAGCAAAAAAGAGATCCGCTAAATATTGAGTGGCAACAATTACTGTTGCAGTTGCACATAATTGCTGTAATTTTCGGCATCAACAAATCCCGCCAGCCAAAACAATTTGTTGACTGTGATGTCGCTATTGTTGCTGTTGCAGGCAAAACGGAACCACTGAGCCACCAACACCAACAAGTGGGACAATGTTTATTTAACAGCTTGATTTGGAAGATAGAAGATATTAACTGCAGCTAGGGCGGAGGTGAGATGATGATGACGATATCTGTCTATGCAGTTGATGATGATGGGTTTTGCGAAACACACAAAAACTCCAACTATGTCATCATCGTCATTGTCGCTTTTGCATTTTGACGTGAGCCGAACTGAATTTCATTTTGAAGTTCCTAAATGTGTAAACAAAAAAATAATTATGGGTCTATTTGGAGTGTGCGAAATTTTGGGGTGATAAAATTTATGAATAGTAGAAAATGTGTCTAAAATTTTTAAAGTACCCAATTATAGGGGTGCAGATATATAGGAGCTACTGAAATCTGAGTCAATATTAATAATTGTTGGTATGGGAATTTTCTACAAAATGCGAATCCAATTGGAATGAAAAACGATCCCAAACGCTGAAATGTTGGAATTATTGTTCTATAAGGGCTACCTTAGCCCTACATTCATACCTTTTTGGAAGGAAACATTCTAACCACTGAGAATCCATAATTCCACATTACTGTCGACCTATACCGACATTTCTAAAAAGGGATTATATAAACAAAAATAAAAAATTCAGAAATTTTTAATGGATAATTATACCCTCAGATCTATCGCTATTGAGGGTGTATACACTTTAACACGGTGAAAATGTGGCTAATCGAAATATTGGTTTTAGACCCCATGTTTCTTTGGACCAAATCCGTTTCAAAAAAGTTAGATTTCATCCAAACTTTGTCCGTCTTATTATTGCTTCCAATCTTAGTTCAAATTCGAAAATGGGGAAAAACGGTCCACTTCTTCTTGAACCTCCATACAGGGGCTAGGTCTAAATGCGGGTTATAGTTCATTATCGAACCTTACGTTCTACTTGTTTATCTCGATATCCTCCGCAGGTGAAATGATTACATCAGAGCTTTTAAACGTGGAACAAATCAGATAACCATTTTAAAATAAAAAAGGGGGTTATATGGGGACTACCCCAAAATGGGGGCGAATATTAATAATTTTTGGTAGGCAGATTTGGTACCATATACGACTACAAAATACCAATTTGCAGCAAATTCGGTTGAAAAACGCGCTCAAAAACCCCAAAATACCGAAAATTGGGGGTACCCTTATATGGGGGCTATCCGAAAAAAATGGACCTATATTCATAATTTTTTGTGGAGAGATTTGGGACCTATTAAGAACTCAAAATATAAAATTACAGCTAATTGGGCGGAAAAATACGATCAAAATCCCTAAAATATTGAAAATTAGGAGGTACCGTTATATGGGGGCTACCAGAAAAAGTGGACCTATATTTATAATTTTCTGTGGAGACATTTAGTACCCAATAAGAATCCAATATAGCAAATTTCAGCGAATTCGGTTGAAAAACGCGCTCAAGAACCCAAAAATACCGAAAATTGAGGGGTACCGTTATATGGGGGGTACCAGAAAAAATTGACCTGTATTTATAATTTTTAGTGGGGAGATTTGCTACGCAATAAGAACTCAAAGTACCAAAGTAAGAACCCCAAAATACCGAAATTTGGGGGTACCCATATATGGGAGCTATGCCTAAACGTGGACCAATATAGCCCATCTTCGGACTTGACCTGCCTGCAGACAAAAGACTCTATGCAACATTTTGTGGCCCTATCTCAATTCGTTTAGGCGCTAGAGTGATTACAACAGACAGACGGACATGGCTAAATTGTCATAGAATTTTACGCTAATAAAGAACATATATACTTTATAGGGTCGGAAATAATTATTTCGATGCGTTACAAATGGAAAAACAAAACTAATATACCCTCCATACTATGGTGGAGGGTAATAAAATGAACCATTTCAATACTTGACATCCTAGGACCATTAGCAATATATGCGATCACGAATATATACACTTTATGGGTGCATATTTCGATAGAATTCGTAGAAAATTCCAAGACTTTCTTTCCAAACTACTTTTTGGCGTATTTTGGTACCCTGTATGGTAAAAATTAATTGAAAATTAAAGTCAATGAACCATTTGAAGCGATTGCGTTAAAAAAAAATGTTGTCAATTGGAAATTCTTATACAAACCGATGTGTCAGGGTTCAAATTCCAACAAACCTCGGCATCAACATAACACAAAATCGGAATGACAGGAGAAAATGTCATCCCGAGGAAAATGTCAACACTAAATAAGGACCCAAACCACAGCACAAAATTCAAGAATGCTATAGATGGCAGTTCCCTCACCTAGGCCAGGCTATAATAGACAAATTTCCCTAAGGTAAAGGACAACACTAACACTGCATAAAATTCAAGTAGACGTTGTTTCTAGATATCAATAGATGGCAGCAACATCCCAATAGGTTAAGCCAAGAACTGTGGAAGCCCTATGCTTTCAAGAGGAGTAACAGGAGAAAAAGAAACAAAAATACTGCAAGAGAACTCCTTATTCATTGTTCCCTTAAATCCTTATCCAGAAAAAGATCAAGTCTAATTTTGTTTAAGACTAGGAAAATTATGTGGAATAGTTGAAGCTGGAGAGTATAGGTAAAGGCTCTAGAAACTTCATTTACATTTTATAAGCTGGAAAATACGATCAAAAGAACTAAGCTATGATCAGGAAATCATAGTCGGAGGGCGACGATTTTTTTAATTCAGATACGAAGTAAGTCGTAAACCTTTCCATTAAAAAAAACTTGAGCAGAAATTTACTTTTACGAAAATCATGGTAGGAGACAAAAACAATTTAACATACAAAGGAATCAGTAACCCTTATGACTTCCGCAGAATAGAGACGGATTTAGACCATTCCATAACTTTGAGATATGAAAAACCCCGTAGTAATATTAAAAAACAGAAAAATCCAGCAAATCCAAAAAGGGAACAATTTTACACCATAAAAAAATTCATTATTATATAACTCAAAGACCTGACCTATGAGAATTTTTCTTCGGATTTCTTAATGTTCTCGCCAAGATCTATCAACCCCCAAAGGAATATTCTACTCCACTCATTTTTTTGCATAGTGTAATCTGTCACACCATTTGGAAAAAATAGTTCAAATACCGACTTTTTGCTCCTCCACTTGCTAAATTTTTTTGTTTGATTTTTATTCAACAATTACCATTCTTTGTCTGATGTTCGATATATTCGACAATGGCAATGTTTTGTCAAAAAAAGAAAGAAAAAACACACACACATGTACCAACATGCACTTGACAAGACCTATTTAAATGAAGTTCCGCAAAAACAGAAACGGAACGGAACTGAGACAGCTACAGCAAATAACAATATTTGTTTTTTACTTTTTTTGTTTTGTTGTGCTATTCAAATTGCCACAAGTGTAAAAGGCGTGGTAAATAATTGTTGCATGTCTGTACCGTTTATTTAAGCGCAACAAAATATGTTCGAATTCAATCTTCAATAATTGTTTTGACTGACTAAATAGCAAGAAAAAAATTACTTACTTCCGGTCATTTGCGATTTTCATTTCACAATTATTTTATTGTTGTTGATGAACTATAAAAATTGGGGTTGTTGATGAGCATGATCATGCGAAAAATCGCTATTTACCGATTAAAAGTTTGTATGACGGATTTTTTTTGTTTCTGTTGTTTGCAATGACATCGAAACGGAAGTAATTTGATTGATATATACACAGAGTTGATCAATTCAACAATTGTTTTGAAATATGTTAAAATATTTGTAATTAAGGAATGTGGAATTATTGGATTTTTAATAAAATAACGTCATCGGCCAGCATATTTTTGACCAACCAAAACGTTGGCTTGACATGTCATGTACTGCATATAGCTCTGACACTGAGAAAATTGATTTTCTCCGCCAGAAGATTTTGCTGGAGATTAGAATAGAAAATATAGCTTCGAGTATTGTTTTGAGCTCATGAAAAAAGTGTAAAAATCCTGTTAAAAAATAACTTTTTCATTATTAGGCCAGAAATATACTATATAGTTGGCCTAAATATTTTCAATGGCTTGCCAACTTACTTGTTCTTTTAAGATGTTTTTTCACTCCAATTTTTTTTATTTTTATGGTTGCCATTTAATGTTCATGGGGGACAATGAACAGGGCAGGCCCTATTTGAAGTATTTTTATTGCATTTTCTACGCAGAACTATTGAAATATAGCTTTAGGTTGTGATATCATGTTAGGTTCTAATGTAATTTGGCGTTTGTGGTTCTTGGATCGTCATATCTCGACTAGGTGAGTCGATCTAGACATGTGTGTCCGTCCGTCTGTCCATTATAATTTGTAAACACGATACAGGCCACAGTTATGGACCAATCTTCACGAAATTTCCATGTAGGATGGGTTTTGGCCGATGAAGACCCCCATTATTTTTGGGAAAGATCCGTTAATATTTAGGGGATGAAATTGACCAAAAACTTTATTTTTGTCTGATTTTCTGATCGCTCCAGAGGTCGCAATTATGGCCCAAACGTCGCAAAAGTTTACATGGAGAAGGAGATTGGGCCAAAGAATAAGCATGCCTGTTTTGATAAAGATCTGCCAATATTTAGCGGGTCAAATGGACCCTGAATTTTGTGTGAAAAATTACAAAATTTGTATTCTATAGCGAATATATTTACCTCTGAAGAACATAGACCCGAGTAGTTGATAGTATATCTAAGTGGAGTGGTTGACCTTTAAACTGGTACCAATTATATTGTCGTAGGTACTCGGATGTGGGAGTTGCACAGGTGATTACGTATTCAGATATTATTTAGTAACCCGTTACCACACTAGAGGGCGGAAATTTAGCCCTGATCGGTTTGAAATTTTCCATGAGGTTCCACTTAAGGTCAAGAAGAACATCTATCATTTTCGGTGATGGTCAGATAGTAATTTTGGGATGAAGTGGACCAAAAACTTAAATTTTTGTGTTTTTTTTTTCGATCTATAGGCCACAATTATAAGCCGAACATCACAACCCACGGCGAAGGGAATCTGGAAAAGTAATTAGAAGCGCTGTACTGAATATTAGTTATATTCGGAAAATATGTCAGTCTATGGAAGAGGTGCTGTTGACCTCTAATCGGGCAAGAGGTTGCAAATATCACGAAATATTGCTTAGGCTCGGAAAAAAAAATCCATATAAAGTTAGAGTTTCGTGGTAGTTGTGTAGGGTATCGTATGGTCGGCGCCGTCCGACGATACTGCTCCGCTCACTGGTTTAAATATAGGTCAATATTTTGATATAGCCTTATTTTATAGGTCGAGTACAATTTTAGGTGTTTTCATAGGCCATGGGACATTTTCACATTAAAATGTCTGTAATTTGGCATTGAAGGTTAATGGTGGGTACAGAAGTACTTAGCAATTTGTTTGCCCTTCACCACACTGTAGTATAGGATATTACATCTTTGTGCATGTGTTTGTAATAGGCAAACGGAAAGGAGATGAACCCATGGTTAAATTGAGTCTTTTGAGATGTGTGCCAAGTTTCGTGAAAATCTGTTCAGATTTAGCTACAGCTTCCATATATAATATTTTTATCTGCACCAAAGCCCTTACATTTTACGATATTGCCCAAAAAATATATTTTCTTTATTAAAAAATATATTTTATATTTTCGCCCGACTTTTGAACTTTCTCTACTGGTTTTATATGCGTCCTTGTTTGACCTAGTCCCCATATATAGATGCCACCGAATTTAAGATATTCCTATTGTATTGGGGCCATTTCCCAACCGAAGTTCAGGTTATGGCACAATGATCCGGTCGTTTTTTGGTATACTGAAGATCTCAGCCAAATTTTCCAACTTGAATAAAATGGCATGTACATTAGAACATTGGGCAGGGTTTACTTCCTCTATGAGGATTTATTTGACATATATGCAATGGAATTGACATTTGGAACTCAATGGATTTACTAAATCCAGTACCATGTAAATGTACTATAAAGCATTTTAAAATTAAAATAAAAAAGTTCCGAGTTTATTTATTTTTTTACTAGTTTTTATTTTGGTTTCCTATAGTGTAGGATACAAAAACTTCGATCCGATCGATGTTAATGATTTTTATACCCTCCATGTCCGTCTTTCCGTCAGTTGTAATCACTCTAGCGTCTAAACGAATGGAGATAGAACGCCAAATTTTTTATAGAGTCTTTTGTCTGCAGGCAGGTTAAGTTCGAAGATGGGCTATATCGGTCCAAGTTTAGGCATTGCTCCCATATAAGGTTACCCCCCCCAATTTTCGGTATTTTGAGGTTCTTGAGTGCGTTTTTCAACTTTGAATCTCCAAACTAAAAATTATAAATATAGGTCAATTTTTTCGAATAGCCCCCATATAAGGGTACCCTCAAATTTTCGGTATTTTGCGGTTCTTGAGCGCGTTTTTCAACCGAATTCGCTGAAATTTAGTATTATTAGTATTTATTGGGTAGCAAATCTCCCTATTAAAAATTATAAATATAGGTCCATTTTTCGGATAGCTCCCATATAAGGGTTCCCCCAATTTTCGGTATTTTGGGGTTCTTGGGCTCGTTTTATAACTGAATTCTCTGAAACTTTGTACATTGGGTTATTATTGGGTACCAAATTACTCCCCTAAAAATTATAAATATTGGTCCACCTTTTCTGGTAGCCCCCATATAACGTTACCTCCAAATTTTTCGATATTTTGGGGGTTCTGGTCGTATTTTTCGACCGCATTGGCTGTAATTTTGTACTTCGAGTTATTATTCTTTCCACTAAAAATTATAAATATAGGTCCATTTTTTCGGGTAGCCCCCATTTAAGGGTACCATCCAATTTTCGGTATTTTGGGGTTCTTGAACGCGTTTTTCAACCAAATTCTTTGTAATTTGGTATTTTGCGGTCGTATATGTTAACAAACCTCCCTCCCAAAAATTATTAATATTCACCCCTTTTAGGGGTAGTCCCCATATAACACCCTATTTTATATTAAAATAGCTATCTGAATCATTCTACCTGCGGAGGATATCAAGATAAAAAATTATAAGGTTAGGTTCCTAAATGAACTATATAAAACCTCTGGTGATGGTTTTATATAGTTCATGTAACAACTAAATTACAGTTTTTTGGGGATGTTCCATCCCCATCATCTATATCGGTCCACTTTTTTAGGTTTTTTAGGAAAAATATCCATAAACATTTCTGAAATTTGTATTTTATGTATAACGGTAGGCATTCAGGCATCTCTTCCATATAACGATAATTCCTAAAGAGAAGAATTGAGATACATAACTAAAATATTGGGTTCGAAATTTACATATATCGGACATTAATTAGGCAATGCCCTTATATAATGATAACCACAAATATTCGCTAATTCCTACACTATGTAATCAATATTGGTCCCCCTTTATGAATAGCCTCATATAACTTTGTAATCTAAATTGCAGTAGTTTGGGTATTTTATACTCTACCATACGTTATTAGTATCAGTCCACGTTTGGGGTTTTCAGATTTTAGGAAAAATCCCCATTAAAAATTGCTGAAATTTTTATTTGGTGTACATAATGGTTTACATAATTCCTTTTGTAGGATTATCGGTATAGGTTCATTTTTGGTATTTTCCCTATATTTTCATTTCAAGTATCTGCCAGTAACCTATGGTGTAGGGTATCCAAAGTTCGCCCCGGCTGGACTTAACGCTTTTTTCACTTGTTTTATTTGTTTTTACTAATTTTTGTCATGAAAGTATAATTTTCTCTTAGTTTCATAATTTTCAATGCATTGCCCTTCTATTGATTTTCCCAATAATATTACTTTGTTAATTTGTATAAAATATTACAAATATTTTCCAATTTTTATATAAAATATTAAAAATAATAATAAAATATTAATAGAATTATTATATATATAAAAAAATAATATAAATAAATTATATATAATTTAATAATTGTGAAAAAAGCAAAACACCAACCTTAAACCAAAAAGCCACCTGTGTAGATGATTTTTTTGTTGTTGTTGTATTATCGTTATTAATTCCATGAGGAAGCAAAAAAATACGTAAATCGTGTGTTGTTAATGTTGTAGTTGTTATTGTTGTTGGTTAAACGATGCAATTGTTATTATCATTATTGCAGTTGTTGTTGTTGTAACAATTGTTATGGTAGACAAAACCAAAAATACAAGCAAATTAATTAAGACAGTTGTTGTTATTGTTGTAATGATGTATTTTTTTTTTTGATTTGCAAAGTTGTTGCAGTTTTTTGTTTTTTTTTTGTTATATGGTTGACAATTGTGGTGTTGTGTTGATGGTTAAACGTTAACGTTAAAAAAATTAATATGCAAAAAATAATTAATGTCAGCAACAACGAAAAAATAATTAACATAGATGTCAGGCAGCCATCGAGCAAACAGAGGTAGTTGTAGTTCAACAGCGGTTGGTTTTGTTTTGGCAGCAATTCAGCAGCATTCGAAGTAGTAGTTGTTGTATTGGTTGGTTAAAGATTATTCACCCGTTTAATGGTTAATCAGCGGTTTAATAATTTATTAACATCGTAGTTAGATGGTGTTTAGTAGTTGTTGGCAATATTTCCCCGTTGTTGTTGTTGTTTTTTTTTTGGCAAATTGAGAAGATAAGGAAAGGAGTCACATATATGTGTTTGTCGTCACATATATGTGTTTGTCGTAAAGAGATGAGGTTTTGTTAATTACATGTTGTTGTCATATATAAATTCCATTAACACATACATATATACCCACCCACCATTAATACATGAGTGTTTGTATGTGTGTGTGTTTCAGAGAGATAATGTAATATATAATTTTGTTGTTGGCGTGTGCGTGTGTTTTTGAGCAACATTGGCGCACCATCATTAGCAATAACATTGCCACAACAAAACAGCAAACGGTGGCCGTACGGCATCGTCATAAATCATATGGCCCAAATGGTTATAAAGTGGCAGATGAGCGTATGTACATTTTGTAGGCAGCAGCAGAACACATGTTGCCAATGGCAGCATCAGTTACGTTGTTACGTTATGTCGTTGTTGTTTTTGTTATTATTATGTGTTAGTTAGTCAGTCAGTCATAAAAACGGTAGCATATTAACGGTAAACATTTTTATATGTGGCAACGTTTTTTTTTTTTTTGTTTGTAATTTGTTTGAAACCCCAGAGATTATTACGAGGATGTGAGATGGAGAGTGATGTGTTAAGGGAGAGAGAGAGCGCGCGTTTGTTTTGTTTGTAGTTGTTTATGATGATAATATTTGTAGAAAGTTGATGTAATAACGAGTGTGGGATAATAATGGTGTTTTGTAGCAGGATGATAGTTGTTGCGGATATGCAGCAGTTTGAGAAATTATCACAGGAAAATTATGACAGTAATCAAAAATAGCGCCGGTTGACAAGAGATCGAAGAGTTCATATAATCGTGTTGCGGGATAATTGTTGGATCATTTCAGTAGTCATAGCGATGTTGCAGGAATTAGGCAGCGACGATTTGAAGGTCGAGGCGTTGTAATTATTTGATAGTTAGTAAGCCATGTAAAGGAGTATTAACGGGAGCATTTTTATATGGGAACGTTTTTAGTTATAAATACCATTTTTTCAAATAGGGCGATATTTTGTTTGTATTTGTTGATGGTTGATGTAATAAACGCCGGAGTATATTAATGGTGTTTGGTGACAGGACGATAATTGTTGTGAAAATACAGCAGAGTGAAAAATTATCACAGAAATTTTAGGGTCATAATCGAGATTAACAGGATATAGGATATCGAGGAGTTAATATAAATTGTTGTGCGGGATAGTTGTTGTTGTAATCAAGATCAAGAAATCATATTATTGATCAGAGGAATATCAATGAAGTTTGAAAACGTAGATTGTGGTATGGAGTAGTTATTGAGTTATTTGATTAAAAATTGTATGTGGGTGTTTTAAAATGGGAGTTCATGTTGTTAACCATAATAACCATAATTGATTAATGTTTGTAAAAATATCGGGAATTGTGATTATAATCAAAATTATAAAGCGATTACGCATCATGAAAGTCGAAATATTGGTAGCCGAATACATTTAATTTGAATTCATTATGTTAAAATATAGTTCGTCAAAAATTCAGCAACGTTTGGAAAGATGCGAAGTATTATAGGTTCGCGGTTCAAATTATCACAGGTATCCATGGAATGGATTTATGAAATTCGGCGGATGAGTGGAAAAGTAAGAGAATTTAGACCATATTTGAAAAATAATTGGCAATAAATCGGTAATTTTAATAAATATGGGAAAAATATATCACATCATCAATCAATAGGTGTGGATTTTTAAGATAACATTTTTCAAAAGCCAATAAGGCGTGGATTTTAAAATTGTTTTGAGGCACCAATAAGGCATGGATTTTTAAAATTATATTTTTTGATGCACCAATAAGCATAGTTTTTTATAAAATATTTTTCCAGCAAACAATAAAACGTGGATTTTGTAATAAAATTTGTCCAACCAATAAGACGTGGATTTTTAAAATTGTATTTTTTGTTAGAAATATTCGAAAATTGTTATGCAAAAATATCACAGATTGGTAAATAATATCACAACGATCAGAAATTTATTTCGGAGGTGTTAGTTTCAATCATCATTCAAAGAAGCAACAAAAATCACCAATTCGCAGTTTTGTCATGATGTTTACCGGTTTAATTTATTTAAAAAATATCATCAATATTCATGACGTTCGTTCAAGTATAACAGGTTTCAGAAAAACGTATTGAGGCAGCGTCCAAGTCATTGCGGATTATAGAGATAGGGATGTACATATATCACATGGTTCAAAATTATTTTATTATTAATACCATCAGTACATCCAATCATCAGAAGTTCGTTTATAAAAAAATGTATTTATGTATCACAGGTTAAAAAAATATTTTTTAATTAATTTAAAAATCACCAATTTCGTTCGTTCAAATATCATAGGTCCCAAAAAGTTTGCAAAGCATCGCAGAGTATTGAGATTGTTATGTTCATATATCACAGGTACAAAATTATCATCACCAATTCATCGAAGATTACATATAGACGATGATGTTTATGTATCACAGGTTCAAAATTAATTTTTGTATTTAACATCAGGAGTTTTACCAAATCATCAAAGACCGCAAAATAATGGAATGATTTTGTATGTGTTTTTTTTTTCAAAATAAAAACAAATTAGTATTATCAATCGGTAAGTTATTATCCAAAAATATCGCAAGTTCGAAGGTTTACGTTATAAAGAAAATAATTATCACAAATAAGCGAATATTTTTGATATAGTATTTATTTTTTTTTTGTTTTATGCAGATGTTGGATTTTCAAACATATCGCAGTTTCAGGTGGTAATAAATTGATTAGACGACGATTTTTAGTGGGAGCCACGAGGGTGGTATTTTGCGATTATAGTATCACAGGTTGAACGGCCGCCGAATTTAAGTGTTCATTATCACAAGCAGTTGGTGATATATTGCAAAAAACGATTATTTAATATATCACAGGTTTTAAATATTCGGGGTTGTGATGAGAGGCATTCATAAGGCATTCATTATTACAATTACCCCAAATGATAACCATTTTAGTTATTGTTAATTTCGTACATTTTGCGATTACAAAATCATAATAATGAACATAATTTGTGTCACCAGCATCAGTAGATTAATATAAATTAATTTTTTTGCGGTAATATTGAGTTTAGAGGAATTTGATATTATTACAATCCATTTAAAGCCGATCATAGATTTTAGCGCAGATTCATTAATTTTTATTGTAGGTAATTGCCAGCATATTTATATTTTCAAACCGATAAATTTTCACAGCAAAAAATAGTCACATTACGATTGTCAACAAATTTGAAAATTTCCAATAAACAGCCATATTCCAGGGATTTAATTATATCCAACAGTAATCGATGATTTTTTTAAAAATCGTTGCATATTTTTGAGATGAAATGTTAAATATAATTTTTTTAATTCACATTATTCAGCATTAGTAGTATCATTATGGTGACGTAGATTACGTGATGAATAGTATTATAAAGATAACATCCATGTATTAGTTTTTGTCAATTTTCCATCAGCAGAATACAGGATTCAGGCCAATAACACATTTTGTAATTTGGGATTTTGAATGTGTGATTGAATTCAATTTGTTGTAGTTTTTTTCAAAAGGTGCATTTAACATGTTGTGAGTGTTTTTTTTTTGGCGAGTGAAAGCCGTGATGTTTTTTGTTTGGTATTTTTTTTTGTTTTGCAAAAAAGCATTTAGAAAGAAATCAAGAGAAAAAAGAGAAAAAGAAAAGAACAAAAATCATTTTTTAATTAGTTTTTTCTTCCAACATTTTTAAACTGCTATACAAAAGCTATTACTTTACTTCGGCATTCCAATATGCTGTAACAATCAGTCTTTTTTATTCATTCCCGACATTCCATTCCATAGAGTTACACTGACAAGCTGTGTGTAACACACGGCGCGCACACACATAGTAAATATGGTATAGGTGTGAGCCATATTGGCCCCCGATTGACAGACATAACATAAAATGATGCTGAGTGCATGTGAGAGGAATGGTAGCAAAAAAAAGGACTACACAAAAAGAAAAACGATATGTGGATTTCATTAGGGTAGCCGTGCAAAAAAGAAAAAAAACTTCACTATAACCAATCGATGAATGATGATGATAGTTCGCTATATGCTGGGTTATTGGATGCAGGTTTACTCAATTGATAAATAAATTTAAAAAAATATATATCTGTATGTAGATTTTGCTACAATTGCTTGTTAATGCAAATGGAATGTGCAAATAATGGAAAATTGATAAAAATATGACAGGTGGTTTTGATGAACTACCGTGGAAAAATTTTGGGGGAAAAACAATGAAAAATAAATTGAAAGAGAAAACATTATGTGAAATTCTAATTGAAAAATAAAAATGGAAACAAGAACAATTTTGAGGGAGGTTGTGGTGGTGGTAATGATAGCATAGAGTGAAATGTAGATTTATGGTTAACATAAATTTTTTTATTCATTGTAATAGGGAACTGTTAAATTTCTGGCGGATTGGACCTTAAGAGGCCTGGGGGATCCTTATATGAATGCCATGTCAAAACCTGGACTATATTGAAAATTTTCTATAAATATTGTTTAAATCGTCTCAAAACGCAGTTGATAAATGCATTTTAAACCTTAAATACTACAAGTAGACTAATTTGATAGTATAAGTTTACCTAAGTTCGGGTTTGTCAAGGAAAATACTCATGTATTAATAATAAATATGACACAGTGTTGTATAGATTAGATAAATTAGCTGCGCTTAAAAAAATTCTAAACATTTAAGATGTTACCCCTAAACCCACGACAATTTCATTAGTAGATGATTAAGGGGAATTCGTTTAAAAACATCATATAAAGTTAAATTGTTGCTGAAATTGTCGATAGATGTCGCTCTTCCAACTTTTGGCATAGACACGAACCATTGTAGGTGCCAGGGAGCAAATTTTCTCTATATTAAATTCAAAACTCGTTTAATATGTTTTAAATTACAATAATATAAATTACAAATAAAATTATTTCAATTAAAATTGGAATAATAAGAGTTTCAAATAAAATATTTCCATTAAGATATTGAAGAATTACCATCGAAATATTTATATGCTAAAATGCAATTGTGGAATAACAAAACGAATAAACGTTCAAATTAGTACCCCTTAACCCACAATTCCATTAGTAGGTGGTTTAGGTGAATGCGATTGAAAATAATTACTGATTTTATCTGTTTTAATTTTAATTTATTTATTTAACACTAGAAAGACGGGAATTTTGTATATACCTATATTGCCTAAAATCGGTCAAAATGACCTCATTCTGAAAGAATTTTTATTGTGTAAAGAAATTTTTTTAAACTATTTTTTTAATATTTTTTACATTATTTACAATCATACAAAACGTTGTTATTATTTGTTTTTGGTGGTAGGGCTCTCGAGTTTCCCCTTTTGAAAAATAAGAGCGCGGGCAAAATGTTCGAAAAAGAGGAAGTCTTTACTCTAAGACTGGAAATATAAAATTTATTTTTCCCGATTTGTATGTTTGTTTGTGTTTCTAGAGTAGCAAACGGGTTTCGATGTTGTTGTACTGATCTGGTCATATAAAAAATTTACTTTATACAATAATAAAAGTAGTTTGATTATTTAATATTTCACAAAAGGTCAAAATTACCGCTTTTAGGCCATAAGCAGCTACCATGATTAATAAACGTAGTTTTATGTGGTACAAAAGTCACCAAATTTTAAAAAGCTGGGTCATAATATACGCAATTGTTTTTGTACCTGAAATTGGAAAACGGTCAAAATGACTGCCTTCGGCAATCTAGTGTTAAAATACATCTTCCAAACGTTCAAGATATTACCCCTAAACCCACAGCAATTCCATTAGTAGGTGGTTTAGGGGAATCCGAAAAAATTATCAAATTAAATTGTTGCTGAAATTTCCGTTAGATGCCACTCTTTCTACTTTTGACATAGACACGAACCATTGTAAGTGCAAGCCTGTAATCAAGGGTAATGGAGTAAATTTTCCCTATATTAAATTCAAAATTCTTTTAATATGTGTTAAATTACAATAACATAAATTACAAACAAAATTATTATGAATTAAAATTGGAATAATACCAAGAATTTCAAATAAAATATCTCCATTTAGATATTAAAGAATTATCTTTGAAATATTTATATGTTAAAATGTAATTGTGGAATAAAAAACTAATTTTCTTATTATAATTAAATGTTAAATATGGCACAGTGTTGCAGGGGTTGTATAAATTAGCTGTGCTCCAAAAATGTCTAAACATTGCCCCTTAAACCACCCACAATTCATTTAATAGGTGGTTTTTGGGCATTCAATTAAAAATCCATATTGTTGTTTAAATTTCCGCCAGATGGCGCTGTTCGCTTTTGCAGCAAAGACATAAACTAAACTGTAGTCAATTGTAGGCGAAACCCTGTGACCGATGCAAAGGCCAAAGACCTACAACAATTTCATTAGTAGGTGGTTTAGGGGAAATCTTGTCAAATTTTCGACTGGATTGAATTTTAAAACAATTTTCTAATAAATGTTATGTATGCTATTAAATTTAATTACATTTCCATTTTTTCTTTAATGTCATATGACTCGAGTTTATTGGAGCCCAAAAGTATGCATTATTTTTTAATAAAATCATGTAATTACATCAACTTTTTAAATTAAAATAATGGAAATTAATCATATAAATATGATTATTAATCAACCGAATTCCTTACTATTTTTGGAAATTTATTTTTTTATAAAAAAATATTGCATACTTTTAGGTTTCACATCATACATATTGCATATCTTCCATTGTAATCATTTACAATTCATTTAAATAAATCTCTCTACATAATTTATTAAAAATGTATGTTACTTCATTTTTTATGTATTAATAAAAATAAATTCTTCATAAATTAATTAACTTCATTCAATATTGTCATTGTGGTTGTGGATGATGATGATTTTTGGTGGTGGTAGTGGCAGTGCAGCAATGAGATTAAGTCACGCACAATACGCATCGACCATAATCTGTAACATTTATTACTGACAAATGAGATTTGTTGTCATTAAATGAACCATGAACCATCGCACAATTACACAAATGTTTAATATAATTTGAACACACAAAATTGACAAGAAGAGATAAAATGGAACAATAAAATATATCGGTATTAAGCGACAAATAAAATGGCTTGAAAGTATTTAAATTACTGTTGAGGAATTTCGTGGAGTATTTATGCAATCAAATACAACCGCACAGATAAAAATTAAATAAGATAATTTACAAAAATTATAACAAATTTCTGTTTGAACCGCAAGCACCTAGAGTTTAGATCTTCTTCATGAGAATAATTATGTCTTAGACTTAGACGAATTATTTACTTTATTACATTTATCATAAACCACGTCTAGTTTATTTAATTTATATTAATTATAATATATTTAAATGCATCTCCATACTTAATTACTTCACAAATTCATAATCATCATATTAACTGATTATTTTTATCAGCCTTCTTAAAATTGCCTCATTAGTATTTTCCTCTCATTATGCTCACACACACATATAATCACAGGGTAAAACTTTCATTAAATAATTATTAAAAATTCCCCAAAACTACTTTACACGATTGACAATTTTTCAATTAGCAATAATTACTGAGGCCACAATACCAAGTAATAACCATTTGACATAAATACAGTCAGATATACAAACATACCGACGAACACATAGACACAAAAATAATTACTATTACTGCAAACAATTCCCAAAAGTTCCACATATACACACACTCTCTTACTCCATCCCTTGGAAGGATATCAACTAGAAGTAATGAAATGAACTGAATTTTACAAATGACATGATTGAGATATTCTCATTCTCATCTCATTTTAATTCCAAAATATGACAATTTTATGACATGTGTGTGTACATGTATGAGTGCTGGTGTAAATAAGTTTGCTACACATCTTAATTTGGCTAACATGTTTGTCAAACTAACTATTTCAACTGTCACAGTGCCAAATGTGACATGGGTTTCATTATTTGGTTTTATCAAAAGTTTTGAAACAGTTTTCAATTTTTTTTTTATTTTTTGTTGGTTTCATTCCGTTGACTTTTGAATAAAAACAAATAAAAGAAAAAAAAAAACAACAAGAACAACACACAACAAGTAAACTAATTTGACAATATCAGCTTAACCAAAGTTCGGTTTGTAAAATATTAATATATTAAAAATAAATATGGTTCAGGGTTGTATGGGTTATATAAATTAGCTGAGCTTCAAAAATGTCTAAACATTCAAGATATTACCCCTAAATCCACAACCATTTTATTAGTAGGTGGTTTAGGGGAATTCGATTAATAAAATCCTATAAAATTGTTATTCAAATTTCCGTTAGATGGCGGTGTTCGTTTTTGTAGTAGAGACACGAACCGAATTGTGATGAATTGTAGGTGCAATTAGTGATCGATAGCAAAGGCACAAATTCAAAACTCCTTTAAAATGTTTGTAATTGCAATAATATAATTACAAATGAAATTATTTGAAATAAACGTCAAATAATAAGAATTAAAAAAATAATATGTCGATATTGAAGAATTACCACTGAAATATTTCGTTGTTCAAATCTATTTCTGTAATAACAAAATAATTTTGTTATTATAATTATAATAACCTTTTAAATATTTCATAGTTTTGGATGGGTTATGCAAATTAGCTTTGCTCCAAAATATATAAACATTCAAAATATTGCCCTTAAATCACCTACAATTCCATTAGTAAGTGGTTTTGGGGCATTCGAATAAAAATCGTGTCAAATGATAATGTTGTAGAAATTTCCGCCATATGGCGCTGTTCGCCTTTGTAGTATATAAGTGAACCAAACTGTGGTGAATTGTAGGTGTAAGCAAGGTGTATGCATCAGATACAACAACAAATATTTTACAAAAACAACATTGTTATTATAGAAATTAAATTGTCATGCTGACAATCAGTTTTTTACAAATATAAACAAAAACAATTATTAATTTATTTTACTTTGAGGAATAATTAATGAATTTGTGTATTATTGGGTTATTGGCGGTTTAAGTCAGTGAGAAATAAAGTTTAAGACCTGGTCGAGATTAATTTTAAGTTTCCCACATGCAGCCCATGGCTCCTTGTGATGTTGTTCATATTGTGAATTACAATCTATTTTTCTATGGAGTAGTGCCTTTCAATTTTCTTGCCTTCTTAAAAAAATGAAAGACATAAATCCCCGGCCAAAGACTAAATCATGGAAATTGTGTTGACCGTATAAAATCTCTCCATAGGCGTTTTAACCTTCGCCGAGAATTGTGACAAGCACCAAGGGGCCGATTCCAATGTATGCTAACATAATCTTCTCGATTTTATGAGTACCAGGAATTTAGGGACATATTTCCACACATAACATAAAATATGTGGACCATTCGGCGAACGGGGTTAAAACTGATTTAAGCTTTCCTTTCCGTCCGCCACATGAATGTAGTTTTCTTACATTTTTATTATTAAAAAAGTCTACATTTAAAGACCATTTTTGAAATCGAAATGTAATATTGAAAATGTTTTTGACAATTTACTTTACAAACAATAAAGAAAAAAGTTTAAAACCTTATGATTGTCACTTACACCTTATTAAATACACCTTGGGTGTAAGTAACCCTGTGATAGAGGTAAAGGCAAAAACATTTTAATATAAAATTCGAAATTCCTTTAATATGTTTTAAATTACAATATGAATGCAATAATTTGAATTACAAATTACATTATTTTAATTTAATTGTATGGGAGGTAAGAATTAATAGAGTCTGCTCTCAAAGAAAAGCCATAACGTAGAGTCTCTCACGACAACTCGAAAACTTGCAATCAAAATTAGGAGACCTGAAGATACTCGCAAAAACAATCATTTAGTAGGTGGTTTAGGAGAATGCGATTAAAAATTATATGAATTTAAAATTGCTGTTGAAATTTCCGTTAGCTGGCGCTGTTTATTTTTTATAGCCTAGCTACGAAGCAAACAGTTGTGAATTGTAAGTGTAACCAAGTGATCGATAGCAAAGACACAAACATTTCAATTATACGTCGATAGTTTGTGACATCTAGGAAGTACTGTAATACCGTGCTTGTGTCTAAAGCTACAGATATTTAAAAAGAAATGCCTACGAATCATATGCAGGATATTTTGGTCCAACACCATAAGTTATGTAGAGCTGTGAAGCCTAACGAACCAGAAACCCGTAAAAAGCAGATTACACATGACACTTCAATAGCATCGCCAAGAATCACGAAACAAATGACAGCGAATAAAAATAAAAATCTAAGAACATTTGTAATTCTTAATGTTCTACTTGCAATACAAATTGCTCCATTCGTAACAAACAATTTCTTTAGTAGGTGGATTAGGGGCATACGATTAAACACTATACAAAATTTAAATAGTTGTTGAAATTTCCGTTAGCTGACGAAAATTTAGATTTTTTGTAGCGTTGACATGAACCAAACTGTTGTGAATTTTATGTGTAACCCTGTGAGCTATAGCAAAGGAACAAATATTTCAATATTAAAATTTCTGTTTTATATGCTGTTAATTATAATTGGATTGACTGGACAAAAACACCTAGGGCGGGGATTGTCAGATAAAGTGGCAGATAAATTAGTTTTGGTACACATTTTAGAGATTCGTTCGTACCAAACTTCTTGGAAGTCTAAACTCGCGCATCTAACCATAGTAGGGTTATGTGGTGGAAACGATAAAAAAAAATATTAAAAAATTTTGAACGGATTCTATCTGTTAAGATTGTTTGTAGTGTAAGAATAGTATTTTAGTTTGGATTGATTTCAATGCTTTGTGTGGAGACCATAATCACATTAATTTAATTACAGTATGAATTTTTCATTTTGATCTTTTCGTTTTTAAATTTGAGCTTTCAACCATAATTTTTAATGCATTTTTTTTTATTATTACAAATTGATCCAAGTTTAATCTAAATAACATTTCTATAATCCCTTTTTCAGGTGCTAATAAAAAATAGCTATGCAATAGGAAATTCTCTTCCTCTTCTTATTCAGGCTTAGTTGACAGACATAAAAAATCCATTAAAAACGAAATATTCTTTTTTCTGAAATCTCAAATAATTCCCGGGTGAAAATTATTGTAAGGTAATTTGTATAGCAGCAGATCGCCTCGAAAAAAGACCTCCGCATAGTTATAGACAATTCAAATGTTAAGCCTCATTAATCGGCTTAAATCAGTCAGCACCGAGTCATGGTAATAATGGTGATGATGATGATTTTATAACGTTTAATGGCATTTAAATGGACACCACCCGAGTCATTGAAATGGTTTTTCTTTTATGTTCCGGTTAAAACCTTGGTTAACCTTTTATGTAGATAAAATGTGTGTCATATGTGTGGCGTGTGGTAGGATCGCTGGCAAGAGTAGTCTGTGCCAGATAAACATAAGTGGTCAATTGAGATTGTGGAGACACCACAACAGGCAATTTTAATTTCCACAAATCACACCCTCCCACCTCCAACTGATTCACATTGAAATATCCCAACAAATCCACACACTGAGCTATTTCCATTTGTTTTTTTTTTTTCATTGGAGAATTGAAAACATTTAACGTTAACACCTTAAAGCTTTTAATCACGCACAGACACACAACATGACAGACAAAAACACAGCGCGAATGCCATTGACGGAATAAAATGCCATAAAACAACTTAAAAAAGGAAATGCCGTTTAATGTAATTTCCTCTGGTTGCCAAACGGGGAGTGGCTCTCTCCCTTCATCGTGATTGCAATCTAGCAAGGATAGGTGTGAAGTTGTTTGGAGGGATCAGGAAAATTCCTTTGACATTTGTTTTAAAAATTGCTTGGAATGTGTGCGTGTGTGTGTTTGTTTCGACCAACAGCATTTAACAAATTACGAAATATCCTCAATTATTGTATTTTCTTACTTTAGTCCTGTTTCCAAGTCCACAGCTGGGCCAATTTGCTGTGGGAAAACTTTGTAATTTGACCAATCACTGTTTAATAACTGCCAAGCCTCTCTGTCCAAACACACAGACAAACTTTCCCTCAGAGACAGGCATTGGGAAATCCGACAAACAGCAACACTTGGTAGCCGAAAGGAATCATGTGAAAGAATGTTGGACTAGGAGTCAAAGAGCAATGCCGATGGTGGTCGGTCACACCTGTGACCATGTTGGAATTGCCAGCCAGCCACCCAACCAACCAAACCATACATTTCGTCCCTTCCACCCATTTAGCTGGTCCGAGAAAGCAGGTTAATTTGTCATGTCAATTCAACATTATGAACGTTTCGTTCTTTTTATCGTCTTTGTCCACTTAAAAAGGAATTGTAATGTCCATCGGAATCGGAATGTCCACAAACGATAAGCGTTTCTGTTATGTGTGTGGACTATAAAAGCATTAAATAGTAGCTTTGTAAAATGAGAAAGAAAAATGATGATAATCTGATATGGAGGGTGGGTCGAAATGTTTGTAATTTTTTATTAAAAAAAAAAAAATCGTTTGATTGAAGGAAAGCAAATAGTTATTCATATCAATCACGTATTTAATTAAGTAAATCAATTTTTTAATGATTTGATTAATTTTTTAATTGTCGCCCTAGTAACAGGGAAGCTTATAAAGAGTATGATTTTTAGAGTAGGTGTATTTTAAACGGGGAAAATAGGTAGGAGATTTGAAATCTTTATAATTTGGTATGCATTCTCCATTCTTATATCGTAAACAACTTACGTTCAGTAGGTATTATAAAGGAGTTCGTAATCGATTAGCCCGTCTCAACAATTGTAATTAGCTGCATAAAAAATAATTTTTTATATAGAAATATTTGTGCCCTTGCTATCGATCATAGGGTAACACCTACAACTCACCACTGTTTGGTTGGTGTCTACGCTATAAAAAGAAACATCCGTCACCGCCAACTGACGGATGTTTCAACAACAATTTTCATTTGATATTGTATTTTATCAATTTCCCCTAAACCACCTACTAACGAAATTGTTTCCTAGTTCATTAGATTCCACCACTCTACGTTACTTATGGTGTTCGGTTAGAATATTCTGCATATGATCCTGAGGCATTTGTTTATGAATGCGTGTAACTTTTTCGTGATGGTGTTAGACACAAGCCATGTTTCACTGTCATATAGGGAGATCATCCGCATAATCTAAGTCTTCAAGTTGTCGTGAGAGACACCATGTTATGTCTCTTATCTGAGAGTAGACTTCATTATTTATTTCATTCAATACAATTGTGAAGAGAAGGGGTTGCAGAGGGCATAATTGCTTTACTCGCGCGCTAGTGAGAAACGAGTTGTTTATGTTTCCCTTGAAGAGTTCTGCATTCTCGTATATCGCTTTTATTATTCGGATTATGTTCTGAGGTACTTCATTTTGGCTCAATATTTATCTAATGCAGTTCGTCTGATGGTGTCGAAAGCATTCTAAACATCTAACTTCGTCCACACACTGAGTGATTCACGACAATTTGTTTCTCTGAAGACTTTGGATATGTAATAAATTATGAAAAAATAAGCAAATAATTGTAGACCCTTACAAGGCGAGCTCTCACATATCGACTCAAAGCAGAGGCTGTTTGGCCGTCAGAAAAGGTGGATTGGTGGAATTGAACAAATTAGAGTGCCTAAAGCTGTTGTACATAGAATAAGGAAATAAGATCTCAGTTCTACTTTCATTGGTTTTTAGATTGAGAGGAAATGATTAATATAAGCAGTTTGGGCAGCATTAGTATTACGACGCGAGAAGTAAAATTGGTAGACCGTCGCAAGACTAACTTAAGCGAAAGCAATTGCTAAAGATTTTTTCTTTTATCTAGAACGAAAGTTCAGATACCTCCCTAGTTCTAATTATAAATGGGTGTAGCTACTTTTATGACTCTTTCAGTCACTTCCCAGGAAACCAAATCATTTGTGCTCTGGGCGAAGTGTGGTTGCAAATCTGAAACTTAAAGGAATTGGCGGAAGGGCATGACCAGAGTGGAGAGTGCGGTTTAATATGACACAGCTCGGGAAATCTTACCATGTCCGAACATAAGTGTTGATTGAAGTTTGGCAACTCTGCTCGTATAGAAGCGTTTTGTGAGTGTCTTTTAACCAAATTAATAATTATTCATTTAAACTTGTCTATAGTGGCGTATTAAGTGTTTATTAGTGTTAGTTCAACAAAATATAATATAATATGAGAATCTATCGATAGTGGTGCACAGGCGTTCCTAGTTCGTGGATTGATTTGTCTGGTTAATTCCGATAACGAATTATGGTGTTGAACCTTTTATAGACTTCATCTGAAGTATATCAGATACCAGATCCGAAGATAAGTGTGTAAGATTTATTGGTAGCTTTTGTCGTATCTATGGATTGTGGTGCACGACTGTTCTTAGTTTGTCAGCTTAATTACGATAACGACGAGACTCGTATATTAAATAGATGCTATCAGAATTATGGTGTGGAAGCTTTTAAAGACTTCATTCGCGACCGAATTAAAAGTGCCTGTGGAGCCTACTTGTTGGTGTGCTCCATTAGAAGGACCCTAGCTTTATAAATGAACAAATTGTGTTTCAAATTAAGATATTGAGCGATAACAGGCCTGCGATGCCATTAGATGTAGTGGGCTGCGCGCCCATTAATTATGTTCCTGCACTTGGTACCCACGTTGCTTCTACCGATAGAAAGAATTTAGCGAGGTCTCCAGATGCGATCACAGTATTCCTCGTGTGTGTTACGGATGCTTCATAAAAGTTCATAAAGTAGAGAAAGTAAAAGTGGTAACAAGGTTATAGAAGGATTTAAGTTTTTATTCTCCACAATTTATTCTTCATTTAAAATATTTCGAAATTAAAGCCCACCACTTTTGGTATTAAATATTCACATGTTCATAGTTTGTAACTTTTTATTATTATGCTGAACTATACTATTCATTAAATATTAAACACACAATTTTATACGGCACTAAATTCATTAATTTACACAACTTTGCCTAAAACTATGCTTTAAATTTCCCAACATATTTGCTGTTGCCTGTTAGATATGCAATATTATAAAGCTTAAAATATGTTTACCATATACCATTTGCCGTAATTACACCTTCCAATTAAAAATCAAGCATTTATTTAGATGCAATTAATGTTTGTTGAAAAAACCCCTAAAGTGGACTTAAATAAATTTGAAAACTTTATGTCTGCAAAATAAGCATTGAACACAAGTAGAGCTGTGCAAGCCGCAAACAGATAAAGTACTTAGACCGGGCATTTTATGTTTCAAATGATGACAGGCAGACCAAGAGCTATGCCACTTTTTGTCTAGTTGAACCACAGCCTTAAGGTATGCTCTAAAAAAAACAAATCACAGGAACTTTTTTTTCCGCAGTCACAGAGACAAATAGACAAATAGTAGTCGGGCGTTTGGGCAGGCGACTGGCCTACATTAACGCAGTTATTCAATGACCAACTTTTTCTATGCTGTGGCCTTTTGACTGACATCTTCAACACTTTGCTGTGGCTAAAGAAACTAATTTCGTCTTTAATTTCTCTCTATGTGAGTTCACATTTCGTTTCTTTTAATTCCAATCATTTTAGTATTGAATTTCATTTCTTCCATTCTTTTCGTGTTTCCGTGCGGGGCAGGCCATTGGTTAGATTTTTTTTGTTACAAGCTGGTTATCAGCTTTCTTCTGCTCAGCTGTGTTTCAATTCAATTATCATCGAGGTCAAACTTTTGCTCTATACTCTCCGCAATTCATTCATGTTGAAACAATAAATTGTGAGGATTTTTCTTTCTTTAGTTTTTTTTTTTCTTCTAATGCTTAAGCATGGCTGCGCTTTAAAGTGGCAATGTTTGTCATCATTATGCCGCACTAAGAGCCTTTAATGTAATCACTTTTTTTAAAGGGGACCACCACCGCCATCACCACCATCAGCTGGTGGCCAATAGAAAACAAATGGTGTTCAGTACTTAAGGCACACATAGCAGAAACAGCAGCAGCATGCCGCCGCCATACCCGTTACCCAAGCTGGTAACAGGGAAAGAAGCTGTTCTGGACTTTTGCACTTTTAACCTGGTGTATTATTAAGTGGCATTAGGCACCATGTGTTCGGTGAGTGCTTTAAATGTGAAATGTTCCAGTTTTCGTGGCACATGTCGTTAAATTGATTTATTTGCCCATTGTAAGTTTGGGTGATTACATTCTGGAGCAGGAAATTTGGGGAAAATCGTTTTTAACCGATTTATTACAAAAGTTTGAATTGAAAATCTGTTTCAAATGGCAAAAATAGACCAGATTGATTTTTTAATATTTTTAGTCATTCTCATGAAAATCTCCTGGCACTACTTAACAACGTTTCTAACAAATTAACTTTGAAACTGAGATAGATATCGACATAGATTTCTTCTCCAAAATCTTGAAATTACTTTTAAATCTCTAATATTTTATTAATAAATGACTACTTTGAAGAAAAATTTAGTTTCAGCAATAAGCCATGAGTGTATAGAACAAGATAAAAGAAGAAGAGGAAACAGAAGACCAGACAGGTAATTCAGTTCGGATGCACTCCAAACATATCTGAGGTATGTTTGGAGTCCTGAGAATCCTACGATTTGTCTGAATCAGTCAGTTTGATGTGGATAGTGAAAAGCTAGACATCTCAAGTCTTAAACATTTTGGCGAGCTCAAACAAATGTAGGAGAACATCAATGCTTCATTAGGATAGCGAAGTGAAGTGAGAATGTTCAACTCCATTGGGCAGAGTGAGTTTTAAATTATACTTTGCCGTATCTGGCCTCAAATTATTACATATATATATATTTTACGTTATGTAAAATAACAATCGGGAGCCGAACTATAGCACTATTGGGTGAGCAGGTATGGTCATAAAAATCATAGTTCACAATCCATTTCCTAGTTCAGTCGTTAGAAGTATACGAATAATCACAGTATTAAAATCCCTCACGCGCCCATAACCATCTATTGTTTGTTTTTTCTTTTTGTGGATTTTGGGAACAATAAAAATATGTTTTAATACCTTTTGAAAGATAATCGTATCTTATGTTGCTGAACTGAAGTAAAATGAACCATATGGACTGAACTAGTTCATGCGCTCTTTTCAGTGAATTATAAAACCGAACATGTTCATTCGGGAACGAAGCAACTCTTTGAGAACATATGGGGGAATCTTTATAAGAGATTACTCCTCTACCTATAGATTACGTGTACATTACGGATTTAGTGTTCGAATTAGGAAAACATTGTATTGATTTTTAGCAATTTTCTAAAGAAGCCGAATGTGGATATAAAAATGTTCGCATCCTACGTATAAAACATGATTCTGAAAAGACTTACAGAATATGATAAATAATTTTATCAGTTTAAAAAGATTCTGAATAATTTTGTTAGACAGTATTCAATTATTGTTACTTGTATTCGAAATAGTTCATAAGGGAAAGGTTCATCCGAGAAAGGAACGACTGAACGACTTTAGTTCATCTAGTTCCTTCAGATTATCACGCTCCATTATTTATCGTTAAGTCCCCTTTGTTTTTCGAATATTGACAAAGTAAAAAAATGGATTCAGCTTATGGCTTATGTTCAATCGTTGCAACGGAAGTTGTCACAGGAATCTAACAACAAAATCTGATGTTGACTCATTTCGGAAATAGTTCCATTCGAAAAAAATGAACGAGAAAAATCGATTACCTCCGTGAGCTAGATTGCCTAACACCAGATTCTATGGTTATATCGTGGAAAGCTCAATCGTCGGATTAAAAGTAAGAGTTGCATACGTTTTTAAACCTTTACGGAAGCCACATTAATAATATCATCTGCAGGTTCGAAGCGATATGTGCGAAAGAATTCTACACAAATTTGTGCAAGAAAAAACTTTGTTAATTTCTTACGAAACAGGAAATTAAACGGATTGTGGGAAAACTATTCTGATGAAACAATTAAATCTGACTACGTGGGTGTTTCCTGAAGAAATTTGAAAAAATCAAATAAAACATGCAGTGTATACTAATATCACGACTAAAATTAAGCAGATATTTGAGGGGCAATGGGAAAATTGAAAAAAAACGTAAAAATTGGCCGGATCGAACTTTGGATACCCTCCACCATAGGTATACTAACAGGCACTTGCAATGAAAATATAAGGAACATACCAAAAAGTGGACCTATACCATTATGTACACCAAATACAAATGTCACAATTGTTAATGGGGTTTTTTAACATCTGAAACCCCCAAAATGAGGACTGATACTGATAAAATCCTCAAATTACCCCAATGCAGAGTGCAAAGTTATATGTGGCTATGTCTAAAGGGGATCCAATATTTATTACATAGTGTAGGAATTAGCGAATATTTGGGGTTATCAGTATATGAAGGCTATGCATATGCAAACCCAATATTTTATCTTTGCACCTCAATTCTTTCCTTCAAGAGGTATCATTATATGGGGGAGATGCCTAAATGCCAGACGATATATTTTATTATCGTCAAGTTCGAATTATTTATCGCGATATCCTTAGAATGCGGAATGATTACAACATATGGCCAAGTGAGTATTTGCGTAACAGAATATTTCAAGTAACGGCTATCCCCATACAATGGTAGAATACGCCTATATGGGGAAACCCGAACACACGGGTGTTTCCATATAGGCGTCAGTTTACTATTTTAATATAAAGAAGGGGGTTTTATGGGGACTGCTCCGAAAACAAATAATTTTTGGGAGGGAGATTTGTTACCATTTACGACCATGAAATACCAAATTACAGCGAATTTGGTTGAAAAAACGCGCTCAAGAACCCCAAAATACCGAAAATTAGGGGTACCATATTTTTATAATTTTTAGTGGAGAGATTTGCTACCCAATAAGAACTCAAAGTACTAAATTACAGCCAATTCGGTTGAAAAATACGATAAAAACCCCCAAAATACTGAAAATTGGGTGGTGCTGTTAAATGACGGCTACCACAAAAATGGACCTATTTTTATAATTTGTAGAGGGGAAATTTGGTGCCCAATAAGAATCTTATGTACCAAATTTCAGCGAATTCGGTTGAAAAACGCGCTCAAGAAACCCAAAATACCGAAAATGGGGGCACCCTAATATGGGACAAAATACGACTCTATGCTAAATTTTGGTGATCTATCTCAATTCGTTTAGACGCCAGAGTGACTACCACCGACGTCATAAAATTTTACGCTGATCCCGAATATATATATATATATATAGACACCGGAAACGGTGTTGTTCTCCTAAAAATTATGAAGAAAAAGAAGAATGAGTAATTATCTCCTCTTGGTATATGTAGTCGTGGATACTGCTGAGTATGTATTCGAAGTACAGGTTCGACCCAACCTTCAGAGTCAGAAAGTAGGATGAGTAATGACTTAGTCTGGATGGTAGAGGTTGTGAGCAAGGTCTTGTGCAAAACTAAACTGTTACCTCTAAAGAAAACTTATCCGAGTGTGTAGATAACTGGTAAATCTGAGGGCAACTCAAAAAAATATTCGATTCAATATTTTATATTTATTTTATATTTCTACTTCATATTTCATAAAAATGGTGATGATTACACCATAAACCACATCGAAATTGACTTTCATGTCTCTGTACGCCACACAACACTTGGTCCTACATTAAATAGTACAGAGTACCATAATGTTAAATATGCCAAACTTTGCTATGGAAATGCCACCAAAAGAGGAAGGCATATATTTAATTTGCCATACCGTGTGATATACATCGAAATATCGTATTTTTGTCTGTTTGCTTTTTTTGTCGTACGTTTTGTAGAAGTACTCGTTAATTTTCTAATTGTATGCCTCCTATAAATCCTGTTTTCTCTGACAATAAAATTCTTAGAACTTTCTTAAGCTGGCGCCAAAATAATAAAACACCACCACGCTTTACATTTCAAAACTAGCTTTGATTAGCATGCCTAGTAACAAGAATTTATACAACGGTATTTGATAATATATTATTTTCAAATCCGAACTAACCAGCTACTCCGTACGACATGCCTGGATCCTACACAAATTTTACTGGCTGATTAATTCTAAAACTTCCACCTCTCCACTCACACAATAATTGTGGTTAGGCAAAATAACAAAAACAGCAATGATTTTCGTTTCGTATTTCAAAAACCGCAATTTCCAGTTAATCACAAAACAAGTAAAAATCGCAACAACATGACATAGAACATTTTTTTTTTCTATGAAATTATGTAATATTTTTTTATTTTGTTGGTAAATTTTGTGTGTGCTTTATTTATTTTTCCATTCTACTCCCGCTTCCCCTGATGTGCGGTGATTTTTCCATGATTATTCCCAATTTCCGTTTTTTTACTTTAATTTTATTTATTGCACGCGGTTCAATATTATTCGTTGTTCGTTTTATGTTTGGGAATAATTCGGTTTTTTATTTTTATTTTATTTTTTGTATGTACTGATTAAATTGTTATTTCCGGTCAATTAATTCTTTACTATTTGCAACGCTAATGGAGGGGAGTAAATACTAACAACAACAATAATAATAATGGGACCCAGAGAAACATGGTAAATATTTACACGACATATATTTGTAAAATACATTTTTATTCATTCTCTTTTTTCTTGGTGGCATTTAATATTTGCTAACGAAATTGATGGCATACAAATTTAAATTTTGTGTAAATGGGAATTAAGGGTCAGAAAACAAAATTGTAATTGTTGTGGTAAAGGTTATTTTTATTAAAAACATCAAAAATATCGATTACAAATTGTGTAAAAACAAATTGCACCAGCTGAGTAATTTATATATTATTCAAAATGTGGCATACTTTCAGGGATTTTTAAAGTTAAATTGCTCCTCTTCTATCAGCTGTTTCAATTAAATTTTTGAAATGCGGCATACTTTAAGGCTCTATGGCAACTTGGAATCCCTACTCACTTGGAATCTTATTATGAAACTTTGAAAATCTTTTTTTAAATAGAAATGATAATATTAATAAATAAATTTCAAAATATGACATACGTTATATTTCTTCAAATTAAGGTATACTTTTAGGCTTCAAAGTCATACAATTTTGAAACATTCCAAATAAAAGAAGCTTATCGAATATTAAATTTTCAAATTTGCAAGTCCTGTAATCCACATCGCACTTTTCCAAATGTCAGCTTTCAATAAATGCCTTATACATAAAAACAAGACACATAAAGTGTGCCTCCCAAACCCACAAAAACTATCTATCCATCACTTGTCAATTCAACATTGACATTCAACTTGATGTACGTACACGATTTTTGACATTTGCTAAACAATTTGGCCAAGCAGCAGCAACAACAGCATTGTTCGATTTGCATTTGTCATTGTTTTGGTTGGTTGGGCCCAAAATACAAAACCCCCCCAAAAAAGAAGCCTATAATTGTAACGGTAATCCATATGACAGAAAGACAGACTGACAGAAAAACAGCAGTTTATCTCTTAACAATGCTCTTGTTGTACAGACAAACAAACAAAAAAATTGGTAAATCGCTTTTTTGACTTGTACAAGAAAAAATATTGCTGTTCCGTCGTCACTCACCATCAACCGAATTGGTGGTAGTGGAGCCAGGCGACGTTGGAAGACGTTTTTAGAGGTCACAAACTATGGCGACGACGACAACGCCAACGACTATGACACTTGGCGCCATTGTCGATTTTTTCTCCTTTGGCGTTATTGGCGAATTTGTATCAATTCCAAGAAATAAACCAAATACAAAAAGAAAAAACGAATGTCATAAACTGCCATGAAAGGACAGTGGGGCTCAATAATGAGAGGGACATTTAGTTTTTTAAGTAAAAATATTAAAAATTCACTCTGAAGAAAGTCATTAGAAAATAAATCTTAAAAAATCGACTATTCAGTAATTTAACCAAAAAAACCGCGCGTTATCAAGTAATTGAGAAAGTAATCCTGAAGTCAAGAAGTAATCCGTAAAAAATAATTCCCACGCTTCAGAAAGTAATCAAAAGGTACGCCTCAGGAAATTCACAATTTAGATAGAATTCCACATACTTTACAAATAAATTAAAAAAAAAATATTTCATTGCATTGTAATGGAAAATTGCAATAAAAAATTATCATATGGTAGAATTTTACATCTCCATTCAGTTTTTTTATTATTTTAGGTATAAATGGGTGTAAAAATGAGTGTAAATACATTTTGATATGGCAAGCATGTGCCTCCTCGATTTACAAATGTCTGCGTCCGTCTGTGTGACGACATGTACGGGTTCGCCAAATACAAATGATACCATATTCAATACTCTTTAGTACATTTCGCGCCTTTCTGGTACGAATGCCCACACCCTCGGACCGTGAGTGACCCTTACCTTAAATTTCTAGATTTTAGCTTCAGCCGTTTCGTCTGGGCGTTGATGAATCGTTAAGTCAGTCAATCAATCGCGTTTCTCTTTTATATATATATATATATATATATAAACAATAATCTACGATTTGATGTTGGTCTATGATTTGACCTTTATAATATGTTTGTTTAATCCTTATTCAAATATTGAATAAAAAAATTCACACTGTGAAAAATTTGAATTAAGAAAAATATTCCTAAACCAGTGAGCGGGGCAGTATAGTCGGACGGGGCCGACCATATTATACCCTACACAACTTCTACGAAAATCTAACATTCTGTGGTACTACATTCTGAACTTGGGCAATACTTCGCGATATTTGCACCCCTTGACCGATTAGAGGTCAACAAATATTATTATTACTAATATTCAGTTCAGCCCTTCTAATTACTTGTCTAGATTTTCTTCACCGTGGGTTGTGTTGTAATGTTCGGCTTTCAAAGGTGGCCTATATATCGTCTGAAAAAAAAACACGACAAAATAAGTTTTCGGTCCACTTCATCCCAATACTATTATTTGATCATCACCGAAAATTATAAGCGTTCCCCTTGACCATACCTGGATCCTCCTGGAAAATTTCAAAGCGATCAGAGCTATATTTCCGCCTTCTAGTGTGGTAATGGGTTACTAAGTAATATCTCAGTACGTAAGCACCTATAAATATTTAAGTGTAACTCCCACATCTGAGTACATACGACCATATAAATGGTACCAATTTTAAGGTCAACCACTCCTCTTGGGTATGTTATCAACTTCTCGGGCCTTTGTTCTTCAGGGGTAAATATATACGCTATAGAATACAAATTTTGTCGTTTTTCACACAAAAGTCAGGGTCCATTTGACCCGCTAAATATTGACCAATCTTTATCAAAACATGCATGCTTATTCTCTGGCCCGATCCCCTTCTCCATGCAAAAATTCGCGGTGTTTGGGCCATAATTGCGGCCTCTGGAGCGACCAGAAAAACCGACAAAAATAAAGTTTTTGGTCCATTTCATCCCCTAAATATTAACCGATCTTTTCCAAAAACAATAGGGGTCTTCATTGGCCAGAACCCATCTTACATGCAAAATTTCGTGAAGATTGGTCCATAACTGTGGCCTGTATCGTGTTTACAAATTATAATGGACAGACGGACGGACGGACACACATGTCTAGATCGACTCAGCTGGTCGAGATATGACGATCGGTATACTTAAAGGTTGGTCTAGGACCAATAGTTCGCGGCGTTACAAACTTTTGGGGCTGCACAAAGCTATAATACCCTGACAACATAGTTGCGTAGGGTATAAAAACTGTCTTGTAGCTAAGGTAAAAATATTACAAAGCATCACAATTTACGCCAAGAACTTTGATTAGTCCTTGAAACAAAGATAAACTTTGTAAAATATTTTTTTTTTAATTATTAAAAGACACCATTTTGTAATCAAAAGGTCTACTCTGAAACAGACTACCTCTATTTTTAATTATTTTTATCTGAATTCCACTTATGTATTTTATTTTCTATAGTATAAATACATATTTAAATATTTGAACTTAAGGGTTAACAATGTGAATAAGATTAATGACCACGCTTGCCCAAGTTGATGGACTCCGATCATAAGCCGGATAAAAGGTGTAAAAGTATTGGCTTAAATGGTTTGTTGCGGGGGAAGATATACCACATCTGCTTTATTGACACCCAACGTGGTGTCCGTTACATTGGCGCCGAACGTGGGGCCTGGTACATTAATGCCCAACGTTACTTGCCTTTGACTGTGGTTGTATTTCGTAAAAAGAAAATTCTATATATATATATATATATACATATATTTAATTCAATCTAAATTTCTAGCGGTTTGTATTTTTAAATAAAAATATTTAAAATTTATATTTATAAATATTTATTATTATTTCTTCTTGTCCTTGTTATCCCTTCATTTCCACTGTGTGTTGTCTATTTGGAAATAGTTCAACTCATTGTCTGTCTATTTCCTTTTATATTCTGTCTTTATTTTGGATTTTGTTTGGTCTGGCTGTTTGTTGATTCCATTCATTATTATTCTTGAACTTTATTGGATTGTAATGGGTCGAAAGCAGGCAAGGCAAGTCAAAACAACCTACAAACCATAAAAACGGGCCCAAGACAACCAGCAAATGAAAAAATACAATAATTTTTTTTCTGTTTGGCAATTGTAGCAAATTTTTAGATGAAATTTGTGTTTTGTTGTTGTTATTGCTTTCGTTTTGGTTTGTGGTTGATATTCTCCAAGTTATAGGCATTGTTTTGACCGACCAAAACGATTATTTTTTTGTGTTGTTTCTCTCTTCTCGAAATGATGGTTGTTTGGGATTTGATGTTTTCCAAAAGTCACGATTTTTTCGTTTCATTTGATGGTGGAAAATCCAAAAAAAGAAGTGTTTGAAAGAAACGAAAAACTAAGAAATAGAAACGTGCCATTGGCCTGGTGTAGGCAGTGGTGGTAGGCCAATGTTTCAATTTTTTTTCGGCATTGCATTAAGGAAATTGCCTAGCAGTTGAACTTTTCTGCACAATTTTTTTTCAGGGTTCACTAAATTGGTGACTTTGACAATAGAAAAAAAAAATAACTCTGCGGACTTGTGGTTGTTGTTCTGATTTTCGCGAGCTTTGTTGCAATTGTAATTTACAGGTTTTCATTACAAAAATTTGGTTGGTGTTCTTGTTGCTGCCTTCCTTCAATTTTAGTTGCCCAGCCACGTGCCTTTTAATGTTTTATTTTTGGGAAAGGTCTGGTTTTGTTGTTCGGAGGGTCTTTGTATAGCCAAAATGTATGGAAGATTTTCTTTTTCACTTAAAAGTGCAGTGCCATTTATTTGCTGGCAAAGAGATCATCAGCATTAGTTTAAAAGCTGAGTGTATTTTTTGTTGTTGTTCGTTGGGGATTGTCATTGTCACTAAATTGTGATTAAGATAATGCTTTAATTTAGAAAGGAGTTACCTTTTTTGGGAGAAAATTTTCAACAAAGAAGAGGAGGAAGTTAGGAGGAGGTTACATTTTTAGAAGTGAAATTTATGTTGAATTTTTAGTTAATGGAGGCAAATAGGGTCTATTAGAAAACATCGAACACAGATGTGAGAATTTTTCTACGCACTATATATATTTATAAATATATATCGGGTGCTAGATAACATTTCCATTGGGAAGTTTGCAGAACTATATAAAGTAGCCCTAGTATGGGATTCTAGTATAGCATTTTATGCCTTACTGCTTTGATCATCATTGCAAGTCACAAAAGCCCCTCTCTTATCGATTTATAATTAAAAAAAATATAGGCCATTTTATTTATTATTAATAGTAGCCACGTTTTGCTAGCAATAAATTACACAATCGTCTTTATTTTCTTCTTCTTTGCAATTTTTGTTATCAATTCTTAATTAAATAAACTCGCAATATTACCGACCTAATATTGCCTTGCTGTATAAAAATATCGAACAATAAACTTTGTATTCTAATAACGCCACAGGTAGATAGTAAATGGATCAATGGCTGATTGGCTTCACTGCTGTTATTTCTTTTATCGGAAAAAAATGTTCGATATAAAATATAATAGAAAACAATCTTTAATTAACACATATTCTCATAACAAAACAATATATATATACTAAGGGAGCTATTTATTAATATAACCAATTAATAAATCACCCATACAGCCACAAACATCTGTTGGAGGTAATATTAATTTAATACACATGGGAGGTCAATGATAGCATTGGAAATTACTTAAAGAATGTGGAAGTGTGGTAAGGTGTTAAAAGGGTAGCTAATGGCTGCAAGAAATTGATAAGATGGAGTCGATTTTATAATAACTTAATTATAGAATGTGAGAATTGTTCTCGCAGTCGTAATATATACTTTGAATATATTTGAACAGCTACACTTTTAGCCAATAGACACGAAAGTACTTCAGTAAAATAGTATTGAAAAATCAACTCTTGAAAGCCATTAAAAAATGCTTATTTTTTTGTTCAAAATTTTATGCATTCACATTTTTTGAAAAATCCACAGTAGGTAATCCATTGAGAAATATTTCTTAAAATACTTGAAAAAAAAAATTTGAAAAACTTTTTCTTGAAAACTCCAGCGCAGCAGTCCTTGATATAAATATTCTGCTGAAAATAATATTCCTTGAATGATTTGTGCTGGATAGTTTATGAAGAATTATTTTTGAAAAATTGCAGCTTCATAGTCTAGTATTTTTAAAATTAAGTGCTAAAAAATAACGCCTTAACCTTTTAAAACTTATTATTTAAATATAAACAATTAAGTAATTTACTTTATAGCTTAAAATTCGGAGATTTAGAAAAATCAAGGAAAGTCTTGAAAAAACCTTGACAGTCCTTAGAAAATAAACATCGACAGTCCTTCAAAAACCAATGTGCTTGAAAAAAATTCTCTAAAAAAGCCACGATTGAAACATGTTCCATGAAAATTCGTCTCCAAAAATATTCTTTGAAAATTATTTCCTATGACCATATGATACCGTACACAAATTCCACGAAAATTTATCTTTGTGTGGTTCTATATTCTGAGCTTGGGCAGAATATTTGCATCCTCTTGTCCAACTAGAGGTCAAAAAATATTACTTATATTCAGTATAGCCCTTCTAATTACTTCTCCATTTTCCCCTCACCGTGGGTTGTGTTGTGATGTTCGACTTTCAATTGTGACCCGCTAAAATTGACCCGCTAGGTGGGTCTAGGACCAATATTTCTCTGCGTTACAAATTCTTGGGGCAGCACAAAGCTACAATATTCTGACAACATAGTTGTGTAGGGTATAAAAATGTTTGTTTGAAAAAAAAAAAATAGAAAAATATGCCTTCAATAAATATTCTTTGGAAAATTTATCAGAACATAATCCCTGAAAAAAAGAATTCATACTTAGGAAAAATGAAATTTATAGCATGGAAAATCTCAACTGTCCCTCAAAAAATCCATGCGTAAAAATTTTCTTTAAAAAACAACAATTAAAAAATTCCTCTAAGAATCGTCTCCCAAACAATATTATTTAAAAATTCCTCTCAAAAAGGTTATTTGAAAAAAATATTATTTGAAAATTCCACTCCAGGTAGTTCCCGAATTTTTTTTTGGAAAAACAATATTTTTTGAGAATTCAATTAGAAAAAACGTTCTTTTGCACTTAAATTTTGAATGGATTGATCAGTCGCAAATAATCCTTTGTGAAAATAATTTTAAAATATTCTTGGAGAAAACAACGCTTAATGGTATCTGAAAAAAATATTCTTTGAGAAATCTAGTAATCTCTGAAAGACATTATTTTAAATAACCATGCATGAAAATTATAATAGAAAAAATCTTTGAAATATCAACGCCTGAAAATTATTTATGAAGGAATGAGAATATTCTTTGAAAATCCACGCTTGATATTCCTTTAAAAATCATTGAAGAAAACCACTCCCTAAAATCTATGAACCTTTTTTTGAAAAATCCATTGCTGATACTTAAAAAAATATTTCTGTTTTCGAAAATTCAAATTGATAGTTTCAAAAATACGCAGCTCAGCTTTTCTTAGAAAAAATATGATGTTAACATAAACATTTATTCCTTATAAAATATTTAGGATACAATTTGTATTTTGTTTTTGCAAAATAGTCAGTTTTATAAAAACAACAAACTGGGATTTAGCCCGGGTATTTTGCAACAACAAACTACAAATTATATCCCAAATTACCGCCAACACTACTGAAGTTGTAGACGCAGTCACGGTCGATTTGTTGCAAGAGACATTTGGGTATGAAAGGTTTTTTTTGTAAAGAACCAATAAATAGCTTCTGGGGAGAATATCCCAACAAAAAAAACTAAGGGTACTGATGAGGATCAGTGGCGAGATCCGAAACTATAGTCTTCCCTGCCTTACCCCTCGGCGAACTATCCCATACATTTCCCACCAATAATTAGTTGTTTTTTATAAAAATGACAAACTGGGTTACAGCTTGACTATTTTTCGTTTAATTTTCGAAAATATTTTTTTAATCTTCTATTATCCATTAAATATACACATCGTTAGCTAAAATGCAAAAAGGCGTAACTAACAAAAAATTCAAATTTTTTACTTAATTGTTATGACTGTCATTAAACTAAATAACTAAATTTGATAGAAAAATTGTAGTCTATTTTTCGTTATAATCAATATCACCCTGCCGCACAGTGGGAAAAAATGCAGATCTAGCGCGCAGAAAATCAAAGTAGATGTTTTACTGTATGTTTATCGATATTTTGGATAAGAATAGATTTAGATGGACAATTTTAAGTATTTTATGAAAAAATTTGGCAATTTTTTTTTTATTAACCCATTAAGCGCCGATTTTTTTTTAGAAAAAACTTAAATTTTTAGGTGAAAATTACTATTTTGAAGCAATTGAAATATTTTATAATAAGCAATATTTTTCGTTATAACTAATAGTACTCCTAGAATGGAAGCTTCTTTTAAAAATTCGGAAACATTTGGAGGGTAAAAAGTGGGTTAAGGCCAAACACTATTGTTATTATATATATCTTTATTATTGTAAATATTACATATCTAAAACATTAAACTATATATATTTTACAAAATTTAGGCGTTACTTATTAAATACTAATCACATTCAGAATCCGAGTTTTGATCTGAATTAGTTGGTAGCATTGGATCCTCCAGTAGTTTAAGGACTTCTTCAGATAGTGGCTCACTATATCGATGGCTAAGAGATGTACTACGAGACAAACATGATATTTTTGGATCAGAAGAAAATAGCAACCTATTAAAAAGATCCCTCATTGTTTCCTCACGACTAATTTTTCTGGTGTACAGTTCCCTGTAGTTCCGAAAGTCCTTATTTCTGGATTCCATGGCTTCTTCAGACAACATTCCTATGGGCAAAGCTGCACATTTGATTATATCAGCTCCATGCACTAATATTTTGTGTATGCTTGAAGGCATATAGAACCAAGAATATAATTCCACGAAAAGAATAAATATTTCCTCAGTAAGTCTATTTAATATATATTCTTTTACATCAGAACCATGTTTAGATTTTATCCAAACTTCAAAGAGCTCTCTGTACAAAATTGACAATTTTTCCACTTCACTTGTTTAAGAACTAAAATAAATCGCTATTCACTTGTTTATAACTTGTATAATCCCGTTCTTTGACACTTATTGAATGAGAAAAATCTATGAATGAACATTTGTTAAATGCGGATTTTTCATTCATAGGTAGAAAAATCTATAAATAATATGTATTTTTGCATTCATTCGTAACTGATACCTGTATCCGACCCTAACGAAATTCGCATGACAAAGTCATAAAGTCATCCGAAGTCATGTCAGTCATTGGAAACCCCATAACAGGTATAATAAAAGTCCATAAACTCCACCTCCACGAAAATCATAAATATAGGTAAAACAGTGTATATATGAATGTTACACCAATGATATTTTTCCATGGTTCATAAAGTGGACCCTTTACCTGCGGTATTTTAAAAGACTCTTACAACCGATTTCGTTGTAATTTTAATTTTCATTTAGAAAGACATTTGGAATAAATGTATATTCAGTGCATGAGTTTAAAATCAACGTTTGGAGCAGCTTACTTAAATCCCTCATTTTCATACTCACACCCAGTACTCTTGAACCTTAGGATGGACATTTTGAACTTGTTTTTTTTCTTATCTGCTATGCTGTGATCTATTCCAAGTCATATTTGATGAATTATATCAAAAAAATTCACAAATTTTTAATTTTATTTGAACCAAACCTTAAAAAAGCTTCCTACACAAAATTGGCATTTTTTCAAAAAATTGTCATAAATCCGAGAATCGCAGGAAGTCGCAGGAAAAAATTTAGTATGATGTTCTAGACAGACACACAAGAAAAATAAAACAAAAATCAAAGCTGAACTCGACTGCACTCCATACTAAACCCCTATTTTAATTGAAGGAATTAAAAAAAACGGGCCTTACATATATTTAGCCCGAAACACCTAAATTAAAATAACTTATGGGTTATATAACTATACCATTTAATTAAATACCAATACTATATATCAAAAATGGACAAAATTTTATAATAATATATTCACAGAATGCACACGACCATCGCAATTTTATAGCAAAAAAATGCCATTTTTAACATTGGAAAAATTTTCTGTTTTAAATGTACCGTTATTCCGTTCTAGCTTATTAATTCGGATTATTTTATACGGACTTAAGTACTCTCAACACTCTACTTTAAAACTGCATTAATGTTTTAAAGTTTCCTTCAACTTCATTTTTTGATTTTCTGCGCGCTAGATCGGTATTTTTTCCCACTGTGTGCCGGGTATACTTTTTCATATAACATGACATGTTTATAGTTTTCATTCAAAACAGTTTTTTGCTTCTCCTACACAATTATGCTTTTGTTAGTTACGCCTTTTTGCATTTTAGCTGACGATATATGTTCCTTGTCAAATATTTTATAAAATACCCTGGTTTAAAAGGGATCACCAAGCCCTAATATAATTTGAAAAAATATTTTCTTATTAAATATCTCCTTCATAATAGTTCTTTAAAAAATATGTTTTTTTTAATCCCGGCCTGATATCCTTAAAAGAATATTTTTCATTCAACGTATATATTTTTTTCTAATTTTTTGTATCTATTTTTTTTCTTTGAAAAAAAAAAAATTTTAAATAGAAAAATAAATAAATAAAAAATTACAATCTTACATTCTCTGAAATCCAATCCAAGCTTTGAAATCCACGCTCTGAGGGTGTTGACGAAAATACTTTTTTCTAAAATGCAACGCGCTGGTATTTGTTTGGAAAACATTTTTATTAGTTTATTTTTGTAACGAATTCATTGAAACATTTTGTAAAAGTCGATGCTTTCATATTTAAAGAAATATTTTTTCAAGTCTACGATTTGGTATGTTTTGTAGAAAATGTTGCTCTGACATTCCTTGAATTCTTATTACACAACAGTGGGAAAGGTGTGGTATTGTTTGTAAATGCCTTGTTAACCTCGAAGTGAGACTCCAGCGAAATTCTCATGCAGTTTATGTCGTTGGTCAGCTATGTACTTCGCTTTGTTACAAGAGACATTTGGGTATGAAAGGTTTTTTGTATAGAAGCAATAGCTTCTGGAGAGAATATCCCAACAAAAAACTAAGGGAACTGATGAGGATCAGTGGCGTGATCCGAAACTATAGTCTTCCCTGCCTTACCCCTCGGCAAACAATGTCATACATTGCCCACTAATAAATAGTTGTTTTTTTTTTATAAAAACAACAAACTGGGATTCAGCCTGACTATTTTGCAAAAACAAAATACAAATGGTATCCCAAATAAAAATTTTGTTTTGAAAAAAATTACGATAAACAAAATTGATGTTAAATGTCATTATAAATATTTTTTATTTTGAATACATTTTTTTAAATACATTTTATTACACCCCTTATATGCTTTACTTTTATCTAGGGTCCTTTTTCTTTTGAAAATCACTTATATTTTTTTTACATAATATTTTTTTGTAATTATTTGATATTCATTAAATAGTTATTACACAAATATAGCTCTGATAGTCCTCCAAAAAAAATCCCCAAACACATCTACTGCTGTTTACAATTTTCTTATAAATTTCCCTGTGTGCGATGATGTGTTGACATCGTCACCTTCATTTACCTCAAATACCACAACAAAGTAAGATTTCCCGCCACGAATAATTTTTAAGTTTTTTTGTTTTTAATTGACTTGAATGAATTCTTCACACCTCAAAATCAGCATGACTACATACTACTCGTCGTAGTACAACATAGCAGTCAGTGGCATGGGTAGATAGCAGCAGTACTAGACATATCCTCTGCTCTCCATTGATTAAAAGCATGTTCTTGGCTTCTTATCGATGTTTAGTAATGTTGATAAGATTATGTTTGGGTAACAATAAGGTAGAAATTATCAAAAGAAAATAATGTGCAGATAAAAATAAGAAAGAGATCATAAACAAAGTAAAAGAAAGAATACACGTTTCAAAAAGCTGTCACTTTATTGATTTTCGTATAGGTGGGGGAAGTTGTAACAACGATAGGGGTTGTATTTGCTTTTTCTTCAGATACCAGATGGAGGTTTGTAATTGTAAAAATAATTGAAAAAACATAAGAATTATTATTTATTTTATTGACCTGCCGTAATTAATTGCACTTATCATTGATTACTTAATATTTAGGTTAGTTGGGAACTCAAGAGGTCTGAGGTAATAATAGGAAAATTAACTATTGAGAAGGGCAGTTATATCGGCATTTTGACTGATATTTGAAATCTTAATCGACTGGTTTAAAAGGAGAGATCCCCTTATTGGATTAGAACATAGGTACATATATATTTTTAATTTTTTTCCGATGGTTGGTGAGAGAGAGAGAGAGTTGAGGGAAATTAAAACATTTTACACCTCTTTCCTTTCCGAACTGAGTATTTAAAGTTGTAATGTATCGACATATATTTGTCGAGATATGGGATATGTTGTAAAAATCAACTATAGGAAAATATCATTTCATGAAAATATATCATTTCCTATAATTTTTTTTTATAAAATACGTTCCTGATTATAGTATTTTTTATCAAAAGCTCGAAAACTATTTCAAAATTTTTTTTTTTTTTATATTTTTGAATTACACCAAAACACACACACACTGACAAAAATAAAAACATTTAAAAATCATGTTCAATATTAATTGCTTCTAAATGACTTGATTTCCATTTCGTTTAACATCGGCAATCAATTTTATTTTTATTATTGTTTTTTTTTTTTAATTTTCATTCTCATGTTCTTTTTTTTTTTGTTTTTTTTTTTATATTTTACTATCATCTTTGGCTTGTTAAAAAATAGCAAGAATCAAATGTACAAGTTAACAAGAAGCAGTAGTTGCAGAAAGCAATGACTACAACAAGCAAATGAACACGTTTTAACAATAAAATTAACATTATTGAGAACAACTTTGGAATCGAGCAGCAGCAACAACAGTAACAACATCGGTCGGAACAACAATTGTGAATTGTGTTACAAATTGGTAACAATTATTTATTCTTGCCACCGAATTTGGCCATACAAAAATATAAAGCAAAAAATACAAGAAAAACACAAGTTAATTAAACTTGAGATTCCATTGAAAATGAAAACAAAATTCAAAATATTAGTAAGCAAAAAAATTTCGGGGCCATTTGGTATGGAATGCATACTAAATACCCACCCACAATTTGTTTTTATTGGAAATCAAAGACAATGGGAACGGCTTTAAGAAATTAACATTAATTGGAATTTAATTGCATTTTTTGGAAAATAATATCCATGGAAACTAATATCCATAGGAAATAGTGAGTATATTTAAAAAATCAGCGTTTAAAAATATTGAATAGAAGAATAAAAAAAAAACGAATATGCCTAATGAGCCGCATAACAGACGGCGAAACGCGTAATGGTGGGTGCGTAGGTTCTTTTCCTGGCTTTCATTTTAAATGCAAAACTTCGATTATTAAGCTCGACCCGAAAGAGGAAAAATTTTCTTTAAGTCAAAGTCATTTAAGGAGGTAAACTGTAATTCTAAAAGTCTTTGCCCCTCGATCTTCGAGTTTAATGTAGGTTCGATTTGTAAATAAATAAATTTAAAATTTTGTTATGTTGTGGGGAGGTATCAGCATGATGTTTACTGATATTCCCGATCTTTGAACTCGATCTAAGTTTGAAAGAAAGTTTGTATAGAATTTGTTACACCCCTCGAGAGTTATCGTGCACAACAGCCAGATATACAGATAGACAGACATTTGAAAATGGACACACAATTGTCTTAAACGGATTTGATGCAAATAAACCTAAAAATTAACCATAAGGCTGATGGCTTAAAAACTTCAAACCCAAAGCTCTGAAAGCTTTTATCTGTAGAAAAATCGAAATTTAAAACTTTAATGTGGCTTGAAAATAGTACTAAAAATTCTATGTTTAAATCTCTGTTAATTTTAAAGAAAATATACTTTGAAAAATATTCGTTAAAAAATCGAGGTTTAAGGCTTTGCTTGATTTGAAAAATAGTACTTACAAGTTCCACGCTCAAAATTCTCTTAATCCTTGAACAAATCTTCGTTAAAAATCAAACCTTAAAGCTCTGGCACTTCTCGAAAGAAATAATTTTAAAAATATACGCTCCGATAGTCCCTAAGCGATTTTTTTTTTCAAAAATTACGCTTAAAGCTCCAGTAGTTTTTTTTAAGAGATATACTTACACATTTACGCTTAAAGCTTTAATAGCACTTAACAAATATTTTTTAAATCGTCACTTCAAGTACTTGAAAAAAAACTATTCTTCAAAAAATAAAAAGTCCAAAATCGCGATTACTTCTTGAAAAAAATCTACTTTTAAAGTTTTTTTAGTCCTTGAAAAATATGTTTAAAAATATGCAAACTCAAAGTTCTGATAGTTTTGGAAAAATATTCGTCGAAAACTTGAAACTGAAAGTACTATTGTTGGAGCCAAATTAAGCTCCAAAAATAGTACTTAATAACTTCACGTTTAAAACTCTGTTAGTTCTTGAACAAAATTGTGAAAATCCACGCTTAATGTTCTGGTAGTTATTGGAAAAATATTCTTTAAAAATTCACTCGCTCTGATAAAAAAAAAATCCACGTTTAAAGCTCTTTTAGTCCTTGTAGATAAAAATCTTTAAAAATCCACACTAAAAGCTTTGTTAGCCCTTGATAAAACTATTTTTTAAAAATCCACGCTAAAAGCTTTGTAAAATATTCTTTAAAAAGTCCACGCTTAAAGCTCTGGGAGCCCTTGAAAGAATAATTCTTTAAAAAGTCACGATAAAAGCCCTTTTAGTCCTTAAAATATATTCTTGAAAAAATCGCGCTTAAAGCACTTTTAGTATATAAAATAAATATTCTTTAAAAAATCACTTAAAGCTTTGGTAGTCCTTAAATGAAATAATCTTGAAAAAATTAAAGCTTAAAGCTCTGGTAGTTCTACAAATTAACATTTTTTTGAAAATCCAATCCAAGCAGTGACAGTCCATCAAAAAAATATTCTTTACAAATTCATGATTAAAGCTCTGTTAGTCCTTGAAAAAAACCATTAAAAATCCAGGGTTGTTTCGTAACAAAGTTGAGGAAATATTTTATAAAAATATACTTTAAAAGCCCTGGTAGTCATTGAAAATATATTCATTAAAAATCCTCAAAATATTCTTCACAAATCCAAGGTCGTTCTCAGAATATATACTTCAAATAATCCAAACTTGAAATATTAAATATTCAAGCTTAATGCTCTGATAGTTCTACAGTTTGCAAAATATATTCTTAATTTCTTTTTACAACTTCACTCTTAAAGCGTGGTCGTTTTTGAAAACTATTAATTAAAAAATCCACATTGAAAGCTTTGATAGTGCTTAGAAAAGATTATTTAAAAACTCCACGTTTAAAGCATTGATATCGTTTTAAAAATCAAAGTTTATGGCACTAATATCCCTTAAATACATATTATTAAAAACTCTATTACCAAAGCTTTTACTGAGCTTGATAAAAACATTTTCTAAAAATTAATGTTTTTAGCTTGAAAAAGTCATTGAAAATACTTTAAAAAATCACAGTTGCAGCTGTAATAGCGTCTGCGGATAATGTTATTGGAAAAATACACACATATACCTCTGATATTCCCTGGGAAAAATATTCTGATTGCAATTCCATGTTATGAAAATTAACTTGACATTTTTAGGAATCACAAACTTATTATATTTTAATATTTAAGTATAGTTAATTTCTTTATTTTATTTTTTTACATGTGACATAGTCACTTTCTTCCCATATTCCGCCTTAGCAACATATTTTTTGTTTATTTTAAATTTATTTTTTTTTAATTTACTTCCACCTAATACCAGCACATGAGTGTGTCCCCACATCCATTAAACCGTCCACCAACAACCTTTACATTAAAAAAAGATTTCTTTTTTTCCAAAAGTCCGCGATAAAGTACAGACTGGTCTGACAGACGGTCGGTCAACCCACGCATTTCAAAGTCACAGAAGAAAAAAATACGCACAGATTACTGGTATTTTCGACGTGTAGAATGTTTAGAAAAAAATCACGTCTTATTATGATGGCATACATACAGACATGTGGGGCTTTAGAAAAGAGGAATACATACGAACATACACTGTTTTAAAACTACAAATATTTGGTAGAAATGTATGTATGTTTCAATGAAAGAATTTGACTTTTGTAAAAGAAAAAAAAAAACACTCTTTACGAAAGTTACGGCCATCACAGTGTAATTTTTTTATGATCAAATTAACAGCAATGATTATACACTCGAAGAAAAAAATTATTGAAATTTCATTATTCAAAGTGATTCCAGAATCACCAAACCACCTTCTTTTGAATTCATTTATGAACTCCTTACTCATTTTCCTTCTCTCAGCGTTTACGTCAAAGCATCAACTCAACAACTCACAAACCTCTTTACAAATGGACAAATGGCCACAATCCATCAAATTGCCATTAATCATTGAGCGATCTGTCATTTCATTCGGCTACTTTATTGTTCAAGAAGTGGCCGCCGTTACTTTACTGCTGCTAACTGGAGAGCAGTGGGTTTGAGATATTGAAATTTATATTTTGTTTTGAACTTCCGTTAAAGTAAAGTTAACCGCCACAGTTCATTCATAAACTTGAACTGGTGGTAATGGGGTTTATTTATTTTTATTCAAGTGCCGTGTTGGTGTAAGATGCCAATACTTTGTTGTTCAAACGAGGTAGGGGTATGGAAAGGTCAAGGACGTTAAAAATAGCAAACACATAAAATCTAGAAATGGGATTTGTTTTGGATTCTTTCCAAGTAAATTAAAATATTTAAATAGTTTTTTTCTTCATCTATCAATTAATCACATCCAATGTTTTAATTAACCCCATAACCTAACATTCCCACCACGTCTCAATTAATGAATTAATTTTTATTGTTTTTGTTTTCCTTCGGCAGTTTTACAAATTAAATTTGTAATTAATTTCAACAATTGTAGTTTATGTTTTAATAACTTTGCTGTTTTTTCTTGTGCCACACATTATTTTTTTCCTATTCGCAGTGGGAAACAAGTTCTGTGGAGAGAACACCCGCGTGTCTAATTGAATTTAAATTACAAAGTGGATTTGTTGTATTTGATTTAATAATTAGAAAAAAACTCCGAACAAAAACTACACTAGCAATTTCTTGTTCAAATCCACATTAATTAACATGAACTTATGGTTAATTGTTACAAGATAGATGCATGAAATTTATAAAGAACGTAGGAAGTTTATGGCAGTGATTAACATTAGTCAGTGATATTAGATTGACTGAGTATCAGAAACAAGTTTTTTTAATTAAAAATAAATAATAACGAAGTCTTTTTGCAAACAGAAGAAGTTGTATGGAGTTCCATTGGCAGAAAGCTCCTCAGAAGGAAATAACATTTTATGATTTCGGGCCAAGATGTATTGATAAGACTGAGGTATAAATAAATAAAACAGAATACTTTTGCAAGGGTTATTTTGTCTCGAAAATAACTGCGTTTAAAATTAGGAATAATAAAATAATCTATCAAAATATGTACCTAAAATCTATCATTTGTAGTTTATTTTTTCCATATTTTAGACGTACTTCGTATTCTAAACATGTAAAAAATCTTGTAATCATGAGAAAGCCACTATTAAAAAAAAAACGTTGATATTTCTTTAATATCAAAATTATTTCCCTACTTTGATTGACAGCTATATCTTTTGCTAAAAACCGCCGTCTCCTTTCCCACTCGGTTGTGTGATAAGTATTGCATTCCATTATTTCTGTATTTTAGACACTGTTTCTATACACATAATTCGCATATGTATTTTCCAAATGCAAATATAATATATCAAAAAACAAGTGTTTATGCGAGCAACACTCCCAAACGAATGTTTAACATTGTATATGATCGTTCAATGGTCGTTCAGGATAAGAACATGTGTAAGGTAGATCAGATTTAAAGAAGAAGAGGAGGAAAACAAAATCAAAATCACAAATAGTTCTGGTGTCATAGAAAATCTGCCACCACTACCAAACACACTCCAAAGTTATTTTTTGGCTCTCTCTGACAGAAAATCAATATTTAATGTTTTATGAATTGTATTCATAAAATACAGAAATCCGAACATTGGCAACACATTCTGAATACTATTCATATAATCTACGAAATATTTGGTTCTGTATATGCTTCAGAGCTCACTATTGTCATGGTTATTTTTCGAATTTCTTCGAAGACATCAGTCAAGTGGAAAAGTCACCACATTACTTGTTTTGCCAAAAACTGATGAAAAATATATTGAATTTTAATGTATAGATTGTTTTGAGACTCATAATGATTTTTTATGTTGAATATTCCATTCCTTGACAGTATGCACGAAAAATAAAGTTTCATGTTACTTTCATACAATTTATTGAAAAAAGAACTGGGAACCTTTCTTATAAAATTTAATATTTTTTTCATTTTTTTGTCCTAAATTGACTCTATATATTCGGCATATATACATTACAATTTCCGATTTCTTTTGTTCTCTGACTTATACTAAAATTTGATGGAGAATATTTTTGTCCTTTATACCATCCTTCTAAAACGACATCTAGTCGAAGAAATTTGTACAAACTTTCATACTATTTGCTATGTAAAAAATTGCTAATATTTTTAGATTTTTTTCCCAAATTGACGTCTCTTGTTCAGTGACTTATACTAAAATTTGGAGAATATTTTTGTCCTTCATATCATCCTTGTAAAGCGACATCTAGTGGTGGAAATTGGCTGAAATGAGTTTTCATATTTTTTAGATTTTTGACGTTGGCGTAGTCTGATTTTCGAAATTTGCTCTATTCTTAGGCTTATAGTAAAACTTTTTGTAGAATAATCTGACTTGATATAATAGCGTTTTAAATGAGTTTTTCAGAGAGTCGATTGACGATAATCGTATTAGACAAAAATATTCCTCTCATTTATATCAGTAATATTGACACCATATACCTAAAATACAAGGATTTCGAGAAATCATAATTCGAATATTTCCTAAAAATATCTTGGTTATTGGAAATATTGCCATCATTTTCAGGTCATATATTCGATACATATTTATTATATATACCGATTTTTCTTGTTCTGTGACTTATACTAGCAATTGATGAAGAATACTTTTGTCTTTTATACCATCCTTATAAAACGATATCTAGTGGGCAAAATTCGTACAAACTCGGAATAATATCGGTTTTAACCCCAAATTGATTTTTTATATTTTTTAAGATTTTTGACGTTTAAGCTAATTTCGAGTTTTGATATATTCTGAGACTTATAGCAAAAATTTATGGAGAAACATATTGCAAAAAATATTCTCAGTTGCTATAATTCAGTTTTAAATGAGTTTTCAATAATTTTATGGAAAAAGGGACCTCATCAGAGAATCGGCTGTGGTTTGATGTATCAGAAAAAAAATCTGTAATATTTCCAAAGATACCATATGCCTACAATGCAAGGATTTCGAGAAATCTTAATCCGTATAAATTTCAAATGTCTTGGAAATGCAATTATTATTGTCACATCTTTATAGGTCAAGTCCGGACGTAAACTTTCAGAATGCCGATACATGTGTCTTCTATCATAGTTTTTGGAATTTTCCCATAATTATTTTTTGTGTTGCACAGTGTAATAATATAGAAAATTCCTTTTTCAAAATTTTCTTAATGCTGTCTTATAGATTATTGTCCTTGTTTTGCATCTTTCTTTAATTATATTTCATTTAATAATATATAACTATCACCATTGACATTTTTAATTGAATTTATTGCATCAAATGTATAAATATGCATTAGTTCTTTATTCAATATTGTATAATGCTTCCAATTTGCATTAAGTTTATTTATTGAAATCCTATAAACAGATTACTTATTTAATTTGAAAAAAACCTTACAACACAAATATAAATACAGGGAAAGAAATATTCATCCAATCTTGAAAAAACAAATAAAAGAAACAAAAAATCATAATTCCCAAAACTGGAGATGACGAGCAGGAAAAACAAAAAATTATTTACAAATCTAAACAAAATGCATATGGGAATAAAATGGATTTTTATTTTGTACAGTTATGGATATGCTGTCAAACAAAAAAATCTCAAATCAAACAAAGAAAAAATATATCGAACAGAAAACAAACAAATCCCAAACAATTTCAATTTATTTACACATTTTTTTCATGTTTGGGTTTTGCAGATCAATGGATGCACCTAAAATTAAAATATGCTATGGCTAAATTAAATATCTAAAAACTTAGAAGTATTAGTAGTAGGAAAAATTATTACATACCTTTGGTAATGAGGCTAATACTTGTTGTTTGACATCCCAGACCAATTTATCCGAGGGAAATTGCAGGCATTTGTAGACGTTGAGCTCTGGTACGTGGATGCGCACCAGCAGCCAACCGTCCCGTGGCTCTGGCGGTGGTTCATCGTCAAATCCCGGCCCGGAACCACTGTCCATATTGGCCGGGTTTTGTTTGACTTTGGGTGTGGGTGGGTGATACGTCGTAATTTTGAATGTTTTTTATGGCAACGTGGGGGGAGAAGAAAATTGTTTTATGGTTTTTCTTTTTTTTATGAAGTTGTAAAAAACTTCTTGTTCTTGTTGTTGTTGTTGGGTTTTTAATATTTCGTTTCTTCTTCTCAAAATGTTTATGGTTTATTGATTAGCAATTGTTGTTTTTGTTTACAAAAAACTCCTTAATGAAGTGTGAATATATAAAAAAACTTCAGTTCTCTGTTCAATACAAATCAGTCGTTGTTTGGCGAAATAGAAATGTTTCCTTTTTTTCCTGTTCGGCTTTTTAGAAAAAAAATTCTCCCTAAGTATTCAATTTTTTCAATTTACCAGGGAGCAGTCAATGAGTTTTTTCTTTCTTTGAATTCTACTCTTCCTTATTAGATTTTCTTTTATGTTGCAATTCAATTTTATGAACGAAGGGGGAATTATCGTGGGGAGGTGCTTGGCGATTGTTTACAAATTAACAATCAGTGTTGTAATCGTTCTTGTTCTTCTTCTTTTCGTTTGTTTTGTTTTTCTGATGATAGAGGGACTTGGTGTTGTGGGTTGTTGTTGCAGTTGTATTTGTTGCCGGCTACCTTTTTTCCTTCCGTCGTTTTATTATTTAATAGCCGTTGCAGAAACGCATGCCACTTGTTTTCGTTGTGTAAACATTTTGCTGCTTTTCATCGGCCCACACACCCATACATAAATAAATAAAATGCGTTTTCTTTTGTGTGCTTCTGATTCTTTTCTATGAAATTTGATTTTAATTATCTGAAATGAAAAGAGAAAAATGAATGAAAATTTATTATTAATAAGTTCGGGGTAAAAGAAGATGAAAGAAATATAGGGGGAGTTTGAGTGGTGAAAAATGTGTGATAATATTATTTAAAGGCATGAATATTTTTTCGTTCGATCAAGTAGTCTCCGTATATAGCGAAGAGAACAAGAACACCCATCCTCTGGACAATGAAGAGTTATTAACGTATAGGGTCGCCCTATATATTTTATCAGTCGATAACAGCGATTCTAAATAAACACTTATTTTGAAAAGGAATTCGTTTATGTTTGAAGAGGAATTCGATTATACCAATAACTAAAAATCTGACCCTCAAAGTACCCGTAATTTTTTTTATTAAGCCTATTATGGTTTAGTTACAGATAAGCCACTAAATAGTTCACAAATAGAGTTAATAAATAATTATACCTTTATCGGATCGAGAAAATTATTGTTACTAAATTACGGGTTATTTATTGAAAATTATTACACATCAAAATAACATCGCACAACACAAAAAAATAACCATCGAGCGGAGAAATATAGTTGGTCGGGGCCGACCATATGATACCTTACAAAACTTCGACGAAAGTCTAACTTTTTGCTTTTATATTTTCTGAGCCTGGGCAATATTTCGCGATATTTGCACTCATTTGCTATTTGCTTATAGGTCAACAGCTCCACTTTCTAATCCTGACATATTTTCCAAATCTTGTTTTGCGAGGCGAATATGATGATTCTCGGAATGTTGGCCGATCATCATCTAAACAGCCGTTCTAAGTATTTGTCAGATCCCCTTCATCGTGTAAAATGTATATGACGTTCTGAATATAATAATGGCTTCTAGAGCAACTAGAAAAGTTTTCGGTTCATTGCAACCCCTAAATTATGGTCCTAGACCATAACCGGGAAATTCATGTAAAATTTCAAAAAATACCAAACAATATCATAACACATAAACACTTATCAATATTTACGTATAACTTCTACATCCGATTACATGCAACAATATTATTGGTAACAATTTAAAGGATAACCACTCCTCTAGGATATATTATCAAATTCTCGGGTCTATGTCCTTCAGGAGTAAAAATATACGCCATAGAATACAAAATTTGTCATTTTTCACACAAACGTCAGGGTCCATTTTACACGCTAAACATTGACTGATCTTCAGGAAAACAGTCATGCTTATTCTATGGCCAGATTCTCTTTCTGGTGTAAAATTTCGTGGTGTTTAGGTCATAATTGTGGTCTCTAAAGCGACCAGAAAAACAGACAAAAATAAAGTTTGTTGTCCATATAAATAAATATTAACGGATCATTATCAAAAACAATAGGGGTCTTCTTTGGCTAGAACCCCTCCTACATGCAAAATTGTATGACGATTGGTCTATAACTGTAGCCTGTATCGTGTTTACAAATTGAAATGAGCAGACGGACGGACACACATGTCTAGATCGACTCAGCTGGTCGATATATGACGATCAGTAAAACTTCTGGAGCTGCACAAAGCTATAAAATCCTGACGACATAGTTGTGTAGGGTATAATTTATAAATAATTATATATTTATGGGATCGGGGAAAATATTGGTATTAAGTTACGGGTTATTTATTTAAAATTATTTCACTTCATAAGTAAGGGGGGCTATAGAGGAGCTAAAAATAGAAGAAAGACGTCTATGGGCATTTTGAAAGTTTACGTCTGGAGGTAACCTAAAAAGGAGTGGCAATAATTCCCATTTCCAATACATTTGAAAATATTCGTATTAACATTTCTCGAATTCCTTACATATTAGGTATATGGTGTCTTTGACAATATTACTAATATAAATGCGAGGAATACATTTTTTACTTTAAGCCTCAGAAAACCCCAAAACTCAATAATTACCCTAAACGTCAAAATTTTTTAAAATATGGACTCATTTAAGGATTAAAAGCAATCTTATCTGTACCATTTTTGCCCACTAGATGTCGTTTCAGAAGGATGGTAGAAAGGACAAACATATTATCTCTATTTTACTTTTAGTTACAAAAGGAAAGAATATTGTAGGCACGATATTTAATTGTAAAAATTATCTCTGTTCTATATTAAGTCACAATTGAAACAATCGGTATGTCAAGTTGCTCGTATCAACATTTGCTTGACATTTTATATCTGGTATTTATATCGAAATAATTTGGAAAATACATATGAGAATTATAATGAAATATACAAACAATGAGATGCTAAACTAACCGCAACCGAGTTAGTGGAGAGACGGAGTTTGTTAGCGAGAGGAACAATAGTCCAACACACACTGTTACAAAACTAACAACCACTAATTGAGGGGAGAGAAGAATTGCCGATGTCAAAACAAAACACAGCCGACCAGTGAATGGTCGTGTTTTTTGTTTCTTTTTTTGGAGGAATATATTCGAGAGAATAACAAAGACACTGATACACATACAACATTTAGTACTTTCGTCCAAAATTCCAAGATTCTAGCTTCAGCCAAATTTTCTATTGAAAAATGTGTAATTAACAGATTTTTAATAGAAACATGTGAGATCCGGTAAATTTTCCACAAGAATGTACAATATTGAATATCCATGTAGTCCTCGAACATGTCGTATGTATGAGAATCCCCTATCGAATAGCAATCCGATTCTAGAACAATTTCCAATATTCCCCTAAACAAATTCACATTTAATTTTTTATATAGATAACACAAAAACAAAATCTCAAAATAAACAACTAGGTCACTTCGGAGATTACTGTTCTGCCCTTACCCTTACAAAGGGTAACCATATTGCGCCGCAACACACAACACAGCAAGTATCAACATTAATTTTCGGAATTCTGTCCCATGGCACGGACTAACATTTGACACATTTTCGCGTAATATTTGACAAAGTCATGAAAACTGCTGAGTACAAAATTGCTGACTGACTGACTAACTGGGTGTTCGTTGCGAGTGAATGACGACTGACTGGCAGGCAGGTCGGCAGAGAATATTGGTCACACTTCATGGTACTGAAAATTTTGTGCAAAAAAAAAAAAATGAATTGTGTCAGAGGCAGTGGCTTACGCGAGGTGTGTGTGAGTGTGTCAATGTGTTGGTTTGTTATGAACTCACTGACTGACTGGGGTGACACAGTAACACTTCATTGGCAGTTTTATAAAAAAACAACAACAAAATCCCAACTGAAGTGCATGAGTATTTATGTGGTTGCGTCTATTTTTCTTGTTCAGCTTCTCGACTCCCCGCTTCTCTCTCTCACATTTGATTTCTGTTTTGTTTTTTTTTTTTAATAGAAGCATAATTAATTTGTAAAATATGTATGTTGGTGCACTCAGCAGAAAAAAAAATTGCATGGCAAAAAAAAAAAAAACTATTGTTAGCCCCTCTGATCGCCTGCCTGACTAACTGTTTGCTTGCCTGTCTGTGTGTCTGCTGTCCGTGCCTCTTTTTATTATTCGCTCAGAAAACACATGTGGGTCAACAAAAGGCGGCTCCGTGTAAACATAAATTGCCTTGCATTTTAACATGTTTTAATTATAGCTTTTTGAACTCGTCAACAACAAAATGTTGTTGTTGTGTTTTTGTTATTTCCTCAAGGGGGGGTTCAATGTGAACAACATTTGCAATTGCACAAAAAACTGTAATGCAAATTAACAAGTTATTATTTTTAAGTGTGGCAAAATTTATGTTGGAGTTGCATTTAGGGGTCAATTAGTGTAAGCTTGGGAGGGTAGGAGGTTATAGGTTTTTGTAATAACTCAATTAGGTGAGACTGTTAAGACCGATGGGCTATTAAATGATGGAGACAATTTTACATTTATGCAAAGAATTTTAAATATTTTAATTTTATTTAAGTATTTCTTTTAATTTTTTTCAACAGTATTTTTAAAATTATAACTTATTTTTTATTTTTCAAAAATATTTTTAAAATATCCTTTGACAACTTAGCCAAAAATATTTAAATTTATATATTTAATTTAAATTGCAAATATATGTATTTTGAAAATTAAATTTATTAAAGAATTTGAAATATTTTAATTTAAGTATTTTAAAAAATTTAATTTAATTTCTTCAAAAGTATTTTCGAAGATCTAATTAATTTTATATCAAAATTACTTTCAAATTTTCCTTTGACAACTTCACCAAAAATATTTCAATTTAAATATTCAATTTAAAATTGCAAATATATGTATTTTGAATCTTTGTTTATCATCTCTCTCATCCCATCGATTCAATTCCGCAATGTCAGTAGGAAATCAAATTTATTTATTTTTTTCGCTTTATTTTTTGGTTATCAATTTTTCAAAATTGATTTCAACGAAGGCAAAAAATAAATAGACGACACACAATATTTAAATATACAAATATTGATATTTCTTCTTGATGGGTAGCTGCACTCGAAACGAGAACCGACAACCGAGACCCAGCGAATATTTTGTGTTGTTATATTTACTTGAACATATGCAGCATGTGTGGAGGAATGTTTACATGAAATTGTCGTGTCAAAAAATACACGCAGAGAAAATTGTTGTAGAAAAGGGAAATCTTGAAGTCACGATTACACCCATAGGCTTTTAAGATTTGTTTTGTTATGATATGAGACGTCTCTTCTCGACTATATAACGGAACACAAGAATAAGAGAGACATAACCACAAGCTCCAGGTTCAGGTCCAGAACCAGCCGTCTTCAATAACTCAGATCTATTATAAGCAATGGGAAGTCTACTTGGCAATATTTCAGAGAGTTTACCAATTGATGCTTTCGTCAGGTACCTGGGATTCCTTTGAAGAATTTTCAAAGCGATTGCTGTACTAATAACCGAAGTAGGCCGAATTTTAACGGTATAGGTTAATGAGATTTTATTTTATTATAATGGTTATAAATGAAAAAAATTTGCTGGATCACCCAAGGCTATGTGAGGGTGAGTGAATCTGAATTTCCACAATTAAAGACGTAACAGTGAAAACTCCATAGTTAAGCTTGTGTTGTGCCGGTTAGTCCATAGAACACTCTGCAGGTTTGAACTTAGATTGATCACATTACCGAAGTTCGGCATGAATACTAGGTGGGGTGAATTATACAGAATATTTTTAACGACACCATTGACACTAGATACAGTAGTCACTCCTACGATGACAAACGATTGAACCAAAACAGGTCATGCAAACGCGAACTATCGCAGGATATAGAGGAGGCCAATATATACTATAAGTGGGGACGCCACGAATATGTGGAATCCAGATACAATAAGTGAAAGGTCTGAAGAGAGATTTTCAATAGATAGTTCCGGAATCATTCAACCTTCTTCTGATTTCACACAAGCCAACGGTCGGCATCGATATAATGTATGCGGATGATTGTACGGCCTTGGCATCGGATTTTATCATAGTTGACACATGAGAAGATAGGTGACACATTGTCTATACAACTCATAAGGTGTACGAAAAAAGCTTCAATAACTTTACCTTTTCTAGAAGGATGTAAAACAGGTCGCACGACAAACTCTCTGCTTGTCTGAATCATCGTTCTGTATTGAAGGACTCCGAGAGGTTCTTTCCGACTTCAACTGCTGACCTTGTACCAGTTAAAGTTATCCTACATAGTCGTATTAATTTTGCAAGAATGCCGAACGCAGACATGACTTTAAACTCCTTTGTTCGGATAGGGCTGTCGAATGCAGCTTTATAGTCCATGAATAGGTGGAATGTGTCGATATTTTTTTCGTGTGTCTGGTCTATGGTGGATTTGCCAGGTTTGAATTCGCATTGGTAAGATCCAATAATATCATTGATCATTGGCATCAGTTGTTCACATATCACGCTGGATAGCACTTTATATGCTATGGGAAGAAGTCTAATTCCTCTATAGTTGGCACATATCTTCTCTCCTTTTTTGTGCACGGGACACATGAAGGTACATGCTCCTGGTCAGCATCTGACCACCGATCTTGAATAGTTTGGCTATTAAATTGTCTGCACCTCCTGCTGTATTAGTCTCCAGTCCATGAATTGGTATTCTGACATTCCTCGCACATTCGAGGGATGTCCTACGAGAAAAAACGTCAACCTCTAGATGGAATCGGCCAGACAGTAGCACCGTGGAGTATAAATTAAAATGTGATGGAAACCACACCAGATGACAAGAGAAAAGCTTGTGGATTAGACCCTTTTTATGTCAGAGTGATGCAGTTATGAGTTGAAGGCACAATATCGAATACACGTGCAACATGTTGATAAAAAACCAACGGATTCCTTAACCTACTGGTCAGTCAGGTTGCAGCCTTTTGTGATTAGGAAAAAGAGGAGCCTGAATTAGACAGATCAGAATGATTTCTTTATTTGCTACAAGTACAACGTCTCTTCCGAAACTGAATTCAGAATTTTGAAACTAAACTTCAAAAACTAACAGATTGAGACCATGATTGGTTAGATATAACGTCAAGGTGTATACGGGTATGTGGATTGGTTTGAGAAAATAATATATAAACATCAGCAAAGCTGGTTGAACTCCCCAGTATATCTCAATCAGAGATACTACCCATAACGGAAGCGCCAACATACTTCCCACGCATCAGATATATATGTAAGGAGTTAACTTCCTAGGTTAGGAAATGAAAATCAGAGGTTTAATTAAAAGTGCCGACCACGAGTGAAACATCGTCGTAACCTGTTAAGACATACTGTCCGTCTACTGGTTAATTGGATACCACGAAAAATATCCCCCAGACAATTGAATATGCATTACACACAACCATGCCGGTTATGTAGGAGTATAACTGGGAGATCTTGATCTCGCTTGTTAAATGAGGCTATTTTCGTTTATATGGGAGGATTACTGAGGACATTATGGCAAAAAATACGAATATCTTTGAAATGTAGTTCTCAGCGTGGAACTCATGGTGTACCCAATCGACCAATTCTAGTATATAAACCTCACCAATGCTAGTACGCAAACCCGGTTTGCAGCTTTCACGTAAATGAAACAAACACATCGGATACTATTTTCGATATTTTGAAGGTGGGAGAAAGTGTTTCTTCACATAAATAAATGCAAATCGTGTTTGGGTTTCAGTATTAAATAAGTATTTCATTAAAATTGTGCACACTTTTCCCGTTCAGTGTATTCCCACGCTATACATGCACACAACAAGTACGAACACAGCCAATAGTGGTGCGTTTTTATTTACATTTATTTTGTTTGTCTGTGTGTCTGTTTGTTTGCCTTTGGTGCATCACCAATTTTTCAATTGTTTGTAGGATTTTGTGTCATTCGCATACAAACAAACGCACACACACATGGACGCAAATACCTCTTCATTGCCGAATGCACCGAGAGAGAGATAGTCTGCTATTGGCTGGTATTCGTTTTGTTGCGGAAGTTCAATGGATGTTGTTAGCTGCTGGTTTGTCGGTTGATCCTCCCGTACGTACATATGATGGCGGTGCGGTGCTATACAAAATATTGTCCCAACTCAATGGTAATGGTTGGTTGCTTGGTTTTGGTTATTGAGGCAATGCATTTATCTTTTTTCACCAAAATAGAATTGAATGCCTAACCACTTCTTTATATGACAGCTGGAATGAAGGTGGCTAGCGGATGAGGCTGATGATGAACGGTTTGCTTTTATCATTTATGTGTTTTTTTCTTCTTTATCAATGGAGGATTTATTTTTGTGGATATTTTGATTGTGGTAGGGAGGGGTGTGGTGGAGTTGGACAGTAAGAGTGGTCAAATGTGAATAAATGCTTTTATTATCTGTAATGGTTGGTTTTTGATGGCTGTGTGTGTGTGGGAGAGATGTAAAAAGTGGTTTGCTGCGACCTCAAATGATATTCATTCACCTGCTGGAAAGTGCGTTCGGTAAAAAGGTGTTGCGGATTTATTTTACGGGTATGTATGTACTGTTGTGTGTGTTTAATATTTAAGGAAGATTAATACATTTTACTTAAAACTTAAGCTTTTTTCGTTAAAAAATCGGTTGAGGATTTTAAGTTGATGAAGACTACCTTTTTCAAACAATTTTTTTAAATGCAGTCATAAATTCTTGGAAAGCAAATCTTTGAGTAGGAAAAGTGAAAAAAATCAAATCTTCTCCATTAATGGTAAATAATTTATGAATCCTGTAGTCGTATAAGGGCTTGGAGTAAAAAATAATCAAATATTGTGTTGCGTATTAGTAATATTAATTCAATGGTAACATTCATTACCCACGGTGCGTATGACTGTTATTAATTGTCTGAATGCAAATATTCCTTACATTAATAGTATTAAAAAACTCTTCTTCCACATTTTCTATTAAATCATGAGGAATTTTCATTTAAAAATAATTTGAGACGAATATTAAAAGATGAAACCATGTATTAAAAGCTGAAATCCAACTTCTCTATTAATTCTAAATAATGTTTTAATCCCGTATAGGTTAATAAGGGCTTGGAGAACAACTAATCAAATATTGCCCATGGTGCATATGACCACATCGAAAATCTCTTTAAAACTAATTCATTTAATGTTTTTCTATATTTTAGATATTTATTGGACCAGTGTACAGGTTTTGGGACGAATATATAAAGATGAATCCATATCTATACTAATAAAAGAGTAAAGTGATTGACTGACTGACTGATTTAACGATTCATCAACGCCCAGACGAAACGGCTGAAAATTCGTTCTAGAACGGTACGAAAAGTACTAAAAAGTACTATATGTGATACCATATGTGTTTGGCGAACCGGTGGAGCTAGAACTCTGAAATTTGGTTTGGTGGTCGTTGATGGAGTGTAGGATAGATGTACCAAAGGGTTTTTGGAAATTCGAACTATAACTATCCGAAAATGTACTAAATTTGGTACAATTTTGTAGCATGTGAATGAAATGAGTAAAAAACTTGAAATTTGGAATGCAAATTAAGGTTGAGAATTATGGTCGATATGAGGAGAGTTTGCGTGTTCTCATGTGTACGAAAAGTACCATATGGTACTATATTTGGTACAAATTTGATTTGGAGGTACAAATCGAGCTGAAATCCTGAAAATTTAAAGTAACATTACCGTCGGAGTGTAGGATTGGGATATTAATAGGATTGGGATATTAATATTAATGTTTGTGGTAAGAAGGAGGCTTTAGAAATTCATACTACTGTGTACTAAATTTGGTACAATTTAAATTGTGGGTGAACCGATAGAGTTGGAATCCTGAAACTTGGATTTAGGATCAGTGTGGGGGTAGGATTGGGGTATGTAGGATGTTTTGGAAATTGGTACTACTCTGTACTAAATTTGGTACAATTTCAATTGTGAGTGAAGTGATAATCCTGAAAAATGGATTTAGGATCACTGTGGGGGTGTTGGTTTGGGTTAAGTTGGAAGTTTTTGAAATTCGTACTACTGTGTACTAAATTTGGTACAATTTGTATTGTGGGTGAACCGATACAGTTAATAGAGTTGGAATCCTGAAATTTTAATTTGGAATCATTGGTTGAGGAGGGTACTCATGGAAATAATGTGTGCTAAATGGAAAATTTGTTAAAATTTGGATTTGGGTGAACCTTTAGAGCTCGAATGAAATTTGGTACTAAATGGTACTTGTTTTTTCAGACATATGCAGTTTTATCTAAAAATAAAATAATATGCTAATATATTATTAAATTTTTCCTACATTCGCTAACGAAGTTGCGGGCATATGCTAGTATTCTATAAATAAAGTAATCAAATGTTTGGTTGCGTATAAGTTATATTAATTACTCCTCACCATTGTCCAGGGTGCGTATGATTATTATTAATAGTCCGAATATTACTTAAATTATTAGTATTTAGCAACTCAATTTCTTCCGCATTTTGCTCTTAATCACAAAGAAAATCCATTTAAAAACTAATTAATTTAATGCGGCTGTGTGTGTGTTCTAGAGATTTAATGGTCCAGTGTAAAGGATTTGAGACGAAGATTAAAAAATCTAAAAAAATGACGAGGAAAAGGAAAAAAATCCAACTTCTCTATAAATTCTAAATAATTTATGAATTCTAAATAGGACTCAGGGAAAAATCGAATATTGGATTGCGTACTAGTAATATTAATTAATACGCACCATTACTCATGGTACAAATGATTATTATTAATTGATATAATGAATATATTTATAATATTAATAGCAATCAGAATTTATTTTTTCCTCATTTTCCTCTTAAATCACAATTAAAATCCATTTAAAAACTAATTCATTTAATGTGACTGTACAAATTGATAGGTTCACTGTTCAGGGTTGAGAGGAATATAAAAAGTTGAAGCCCTATAAATAAAAAAAAGTGTTGAAAACGTGAAAAAATCCAACTTCTCTATTAATTGTAAATAATTTTTTAAATTCTCGACAGGTTAATAACGGTTTGCAGAACAAAATTCGGTTGCGTATTCGTAATATTAATAAGCACCAGTATGGTGCGTATGATTTTTATTAATTGTCTGAATAAAATATGTCTCACATTAAAAATATTGAGAACATCTTCTTCTTCCACATTTCATATTTAATCACATCAAAAATCCAATATATCATTTAATATGCCTATGTGCTGTAGAGATGAATCCACTATAGTTTAATAATGGCTTGGAGAACATATAATCTAAAGTTCGGTTGCGTATTAGTAATATTAATGAATACACCATTACCCATGGTGCGTATGATTATTAAAATTTATCTGAATGAAAATATTCCTTATATTAATAGTATTCAGAAATTAGATTTCTTCCGCATTTTCCCCATTAAATCGCAACGAAAAATCCATTTAAAAACTAATTCATTTAATGCGACTGTGTGTGCGTGTGTGTGCATTGTAGAGATTTATTGGCGGTCCAGTGTTAATGAGTCGTTTCCAGCTTGACTCACATTTCGTATGCCATTAGTAATTTGTCATAGTTCATTAACTGTGACATCTGTGGGAAATCAGATTAACTAATCAACGGCAGCAGCAGCAGCAGTAACAGCAACAACAGCTACTTTACAGTTCTTTTGTTTTTCTTTGAAACTCAAACAAATCAAAGAGCTGGGGAATTGTGGTATGCGGGTCGTAGGTAGCTAAAACTATGTATGAATGAACACAGGGAATGAAAAAAAAAACATTTGCATTCTTTTTATGTTACCTTTGCATAAATGTTTAAATTAAAATAATTGTATAATAGTGAATTGTGGAGAAGGAGGAAGTTTGCCGGTCTTTAGCATTTAAATATATCACAAAAATTTATTATTCAATAAAAAAATAAATTGATTTATATTCGAGTAAAATAAATTGAAAAAACTAAATTTAAAAATAATAAAAATGCAAATATACTTTTTAAATGCTTATTTTTCTGGTCATTATATTTAACAACACATTTTTTGCATATTCAATTTGAATTTAAAATTAAATTTTTTGAATGCATTCACAAATTAAACGTTAACAAATTAGCAAGATAATGCGAATGATTGCTATTTAATTTAATTGGGGGAAAGGAAAAATTTTGAAAGGAGATTTTATGTGATAATATACTGGACAATAAATCGAAATTAAAAAAATATCATCGAAACTGGTCAAATCGAGTATATTAAGAAACCAGTAGGACAAATTAGGCATAGGTCAAGTTTTTGAATTATGGCGTGATATTTTGACCGATGGCGAATTTTTCGTTTTTTTATTAAACTAAAATTCAGAAAGAAAAAAACTAAGTTTTTGGTGGTTATTTTTTGTAAAATATATTCTTGTGGTCCCTATTTTCTTGAGACGTAAACTAAATATTACGAGATGACATTTACATTACTTCTTCAGCATTTTTCACTTTAACCCGATCCTTGCCTGGCAACCTTATATCTATATACTTTAATAAATTTCGTAAAAATCATACACCAAGGGCTTTCCTCGCCAAAGGAATTTCCCACCTGAGGAGTGGACTCCGAAAATTGTATATATAACACTGTGCAACAAAATCGGGATCATGGGCTGGGGGTGGAAAATTCCTCTTGTGGTTAAAAGACCTTGGTGAGTATATGAAAACCCCAAAAGGAGAAATCCGCCATAAGTCAAAGTTCGGAGATATGGCGTGACAACTTTATTTACTGCCAAGCCAAAAAAAAAAAAAAATAATAAATAAATAATAATAATTTTGAGCACAAAGAACCGGTTTTCTAAATTTTTGAACCGGATATTCAGATAATAAAACCAAAAAATCTCTAATGTTATGCATATAAGATATTTAAACCGGTTTTATTATCTGAATATCCGCGGTTTATAAATTTATAAAACCGGTTCTTTTTTGTTCAAAATTATTTTTTTTTGGTTATTTGGGCAAACTGTATATGTTTTAGTAAATAGTTCAGACGAAAGAAAATAATTTTGACCAAAAAGAACCGGTTTTCTAAATTCTTAAAACGGCTATTCAGATAATAAAACCAAAAAGTCCGCTTTTATAATATATTTAGCGCGTTTGTTTGTTATCCTTCTAATGTCATGCATATAAGATATTTAAACTGGTTTTATTATCTGAATATTCGTTTCAAAAATTTAGAAAACCTTGTTTTTTAACATGACAAATACAATTAAAATGTTAAAATATCGATTGTAAAACATTGCGAAAATGAAAAATCGCATCTTGAGATAATTGGAATCTGGTTCGACTTAGAAGGACAAAATGTTCTACAAACAAATTCCTCATTTTATTTTACTGAAGAAATGTCATCTCCAAAAATATATAGAATGGCTAAAAATCGAGATATTGAGTCATCTCTTCTTCGTGCTTTGAAGGGTAGCCGCCATATCTCCGAAATTTGACCTATGGCGATTTTTTCCTTCTGGGGGTTTCATATACTCGCCAAGGTTTCATCACCAATTGGAATATTTCACCCTCAAAATTTTGTCTTATAGTGCATTTCCCAACATTGTACTATTATTACTGAGGGTATATACTGAGAGAATATTCGACCGCAAAAGGAAATTCTATTTAATCAGTGAGCAACCAATACGATTTTCTGTAATTATTCAATTTTTCAAGACCTATCAGTCTGGTTTGTGCTAGTTTTCTAAAATTTAAAAAATAGATATTTTTTTAATGCCACCATTTTCTGTGATGTTTTGGTTCATGTTCCAGATTTGCTATTTACCTCAGATTTCTAACATTTCTAATAGCATAAAGCAATTTAAATCAACGTCATTGCTAATAAAGTGGTAAAATATCCACTTATGGTGACATTTTGTTTAATAAATAGTTCCCCACCATTTTATCATCTATGTTGAAACCGGACATCCGGATAAGGTGTTCACAGTAGCATAGAACAAATACCAGAAATTAAATGGTGGCGTTAAGAGATTATTAAAAAAGGAAATTATGAATGAAATGCAAGGGGACAAAATGGAACGCACAACCATGAGTAAAATGGTGGCATCCAAAAGTAGGAGGTAATTACAAAAAGCTAGAAAATTGCAGGGTCAACAGAAGTAAATAAAAATGCATTCAAAGACTCGAGTCGGGAAGAAATTGAGATATTTAGAATATATTATGGGCAGTGAGAATTTTTAATTTCCTGACAGAAAATCGACATAGATTCTTTTTCCTCAATAATATATTTTTTCAAGTGGCAAGGGTTCAATAAAGGCTTCGGGCTAACTTAATATGAGTTCAGTGGTTTACAATTAATATGGTGATGATGACAGAATATTTATCAGATTATCTCCAGTTGATCGTCGGTGCATGTCTACCCTCACCCTTCATTTCCGCTTTTGCCAAACTAATTTAATATGTGTCGAAATAAAATTTCTGAGTTAAACAATAAAAACTGTCACGTGAGAACCAAAATGACTAGCAGCATCTTAGTGGTAGTAGTAGGTCACACAAGTTCACATATTTGTTTTCATTCGTTTCTTTCTAATTTCCGATAAAAGTCTTATTTTCTTTATTAACAATTTAAAGCTGACAGCTGTCAAGTTGTCAACATATCTTCTAACTTGTTCTCGGTCTCTTCATTAAGCTATGGAACAATTTACAACATCTTCATGCTCACACTCTATCTCTCTCTCTCTCTCTCTCTCTAACTCCCTTTCGTTCTCTATAAATCGATTCAAGTCCAAGCCATAAAAACTGTGACATTTTAAGAAGAAGAATTGAAGAGAAATGAATACCCAATTGCTCACTTGTTTGAAATAAATTAAACTCTCACACTCTCTCATCCCCATCCTTCAACATAAGTAGAAGTGTGAGGTTGTCACAATAATCCTCTTTGTCATTTTATGCAAAATATGTTTGTGGTTTACGTCGTTTCATTTCCTTATGGCTTGGTCCGAGATAAAAACAAATGTTTCCCCTTCCCTCAAAAAATTGGAATGAGAGCTGCAATAAAATTAATTGCAGTGTAGAAGGGAAGAAAATATAAATGACATAGATTTTCAAAAAACACCCTCACCAGAAATTTAACGCATTTGTAGAAAACCCAAAACACCAGGGCTTCGCATCCATCATCGTCAGCAGCATCATCTTCATCACCAACATGATTGTAGCCGTTTTAGGTACCGGCAAAAATCTAAAACAATTGTGATTTATTGCCAACAATTTAAATGAAATTTATTTAGAGTAAATTATTCCATATTTTTGTGTGAGCGTGTGTGTGCGGCCAAAAACGCATGGGGAGCAAAACGTTTTATTTTTCTAGTTTGACAAACTGAGTAAATGACGTAGAGAAGGACAGCTAGATGGACTGCCTGACAGACAGACTTGGGGAAGCATATCAAATGTGATTTAATTTTTTGTTGCTGTTCTGTTCAGTCAACCTTCAAATGTAAATATGTTTATTTATTTTTGTTCTTTACAATTCCCTTGCTTCAGCCACTTAATAAGGGATCCAGTGGCCGTACCAGTTGTTTGAAACCCATTACACCGATTTTTATGCTGGAGGTCAATGCAATTTTTCTATTGTAAATATAAAAACAAATTATGTTTAAATTGGGGTGAGAAAGAAAATAAAATACTAGATGAGATGGGAATGAATATACATATATGATATTATTATTTATGTGAGGTTATGTCAGTGATTTACTAAAATATATATCAAAAAATATTTGGTTTCCTAGTAGAGTGTACAAAGAAGGGTAAGAAATTACTATTTTTGTGAGGTTATGGCAATGATTACTAACAGATATTTGTCATAATTTAACTAAACATTTATAACAATTTCCAATTACCAAAAGTGCAAGTGCTAAAGACGCCAAGGACCCAAACACAATCGTTCTAGAGCAATACCAGCTAATTCGAAACAAGAAAGTTTAAGGAAGTTCGAGAGTAACTATCTTCGCAACAAGGTTTCCGACCTTACGTACAGGAACAAACTCGGCTGGTGCACAGAAAAAAATTCTTCGTATATTATAGAATGGTGTTCAGAATGCAATCCATAAAATATCACATGAAAAGTCTGGTTTCATTCCAGATAGGCAGAAAGAAATTAAAAAAATGTGTTTAATTTTTCTATTTTAGTTTTAAGTTCTCCTCTTTTTCATATATTTTTATTGGCATTTATATCGAAATAATTTGGAAAATACATATGCGAATTTTGTAACATCAATGCTGAGGTCGATATCAGTATATGATATAAAGAAGAATGGAATACAAAACTAGCGGTTTTTAGCAACAAGAACAGTAGTCAAATAAACGGGGGATACAGTTGTTTTTGTCAACTAAAAGACAGAGAGAAGAAAAAATAACAAAGTAGGAAAATAGTTGTAATATTAATGAAATGTTTTCATTTTTTCGACAATATAGTGGCTTCCTCCTCATGATTATAAGAATTTTTACTTGTATTCAAAGCGAGGTACATGTACAGTATGGAAAATATGAATGAAATTAAGGAAGTGTTAATTATTTTTTTCTGTGAGACAACAACGCAGCTAGAAAAAAAAGGAGTCGCAGACTTTAAGAGGTTAAGAAGAGAACGATACGTTCTAACTATTTCTACCTACCACTGATATCTTAAATTTCTAAAGAGCCAAACCTAAGGTAGTAGTGGACATGAAAGCTTGTCGAAGAACAGTAACTAATTACAGTCAAGATGTCGATAATGACCCCAACACAAACACTGAAAAGAAACGCAAGCGTATTAGAAATAAAGAAATCTGAAAAAGAAATCTCCACCTTGAGGTTTCCGACTTTATGTATTGATGTAACCTGGGCTAATCACAGTCTGAGTCTGAACATGAATACACGACTTATACGACCGACCTAGAAAGCCGAATGAGCGTAAAAGCTGATAAGATGATTAAGAAAGTGAGTAAGGGCATCGCTACAAGAAAGAAGCAGTTATGTGAGGTCACATAAGCGAAAAATATCCAGAGTGATCAAGAGAAGCATAATTGAACAGCAAGCCTATGCACAGAAGAATAAACCTTCTTCGGAAGTGGCGAAAATTATTAAATCTCCTGAAGAGCTGAAAGAGAAAGACAGCGGCAACGAATAGTAAAGTGCCGACATCTTTTGAAAAGGTCTGGAAAAAATCAAAAAGGAGAGCCATAAGGAGGCGATCCTATTGAACTGAAGTTTCGAGGGGGCTATGTGAAAGATGCACAACGTGTTTAATGCAGACTTCTTCAAGATTAGAAAGTCAATGATTGGAGAGGCGGATGCCATAAAGAGTAGCGAAGAAAAATGGAGGTGTGCCTACTCTCACGATAACACCCAATAAAGCATTATAATGATGACCAGAACTCTTAAATAATTTTCTAATTAGAGAACTTTTAACTACAGGATGCAACATAAATGCTCCCATTTTAGCAAGTTTGTTTTGAAAAAATATCCATAGAATCACACTGAATTTCATTCCGATATTATATATTGTCGAACATTTTGGGTAGTTGTTTACGAAATTGTATGGCTATCGAAATGCATATTCAGTAACAGTGTGGTAAAAGATTTGGTGTTGAATATTTTGACACGTGGGAATATGACAGGACGTGTAGGATTGGAGCATAACTTTCAACACATATGTTCCAATAGATCCTTGATTTTACAATTATGCGAGCACATAGAATACAAAAACGGTTCAGTAATCAGTGCGATACCGCACCTCATATTTGAAAATCTCTGGTATAAATCTAGGGAGTTCGGAATTATTATTATTTCTCGTACGAAAAAATTTGAAATGCAGCTAAAACTCTACCATAAAACTGTGAAATATATCTTCTCTCTCACTCATATGAAGCTCTATATGAATGTATTTACTTTCAAATTTTCGTATGTAAATATATGGGCAATATTGCCAATTTTTTAATATTCCATTTTCAAAAAATCAGCTTTTTTGTTTTTGTGGCACATCAATGATTTTTGGTACACATATAGAAAAAAATGTTCTGACTCCGAAATTGTTCGCGATCAAATTTTTGGTTGATGCGCCCAAAAGTTATCGAGGTTTTAATTTTGGGCATAAGAAAAATATCTTAATATTGCTCCGTTTATTATATTTACCAAAAACGTTGATATATCTTCCTCCGTAAAATAAGAATATGAACATATTATAATAATCGCGAAAAAGTTGCACATCTTCGCGAAATATGAGAAAAAAAATAAAAATATAGGAGATTACGTCAATATTTTCATTATATTAATGACATTCACACCTACAAAATAATTTAAAAATATCTACATAATCTAAACACCATGATGAATCAAATGATATCAAAATCACACAAGTCCGTGTAGCGGTTTGTAAATCAAAGCGACAACAAAACAAGATATTGAGGAAAAACATTTGTTTTTGGTTCGAAGAAATAATGTCATCGTATTTATTTTTTTAATTGTATACAAGAAATTTCAGAAAAAAAATTTGGGGTTATTCTGCTATTTTACACGAATTTCGCCGAAAAATTGACATATATAATAATAATCACTTTTTGTGTATAAGTATACGCCTTGCGGATTATATCAAGACCCTTCCGATAAATCTTAGAATTCTATAAATAGGAATAAATCTTAAAATAAAATAATATTATGAAATATACATTTTAAATTGCGTGTAAATCGCTTAATTATCAAAATCATTTGATGCGCATGCGGTTTCCAGGAAGTACTGAAGTTTATCTTCCAATCCATATATATTTTGTGAATTTCATTTGATGGCTAAGATGTGCCACACGTTACATTGAAGTACCCAAAAAATCGTAAAACGCGAATAATTTCCGAAAACTCCATATGCCATTAACGCGCATCCGATTTCGGTGTGCACCCTAAAAAAATACATCGATCTATACCGATTTCAATGTGGTCCATTAAGAACCATGGATGTGCCAGCACAATCTATTTTTGAGATAAATTGCGTACATCTCTCTTTCGGCTGAAGTTTTAAAGTTCTCTTTTCGAAAAAGATCAAAATCCGTATGAGGTCATTTATTGAAGCGGAAATGATACACAGAAAACGCAAGTAAATTCGCTATATTTTCAAAAACAGTTTTTGCCAAATTTCGTGTTTTTGGAAGGCCAGTTCCCGCCGTTCTAGTAGATGGATTTTCACGAAGAAGATTTTATATCATCCGAAACGTAAAAAACTTTATTGATCGCAAGTACCCATATCATTCAGTTGACAGATCTAAAAATTTGGCCCGAAAAATAGGTTTTTTAGAAATTTGATCGCACAAAATTCGCACCTTCGGATGAGAATTACTCTGAAGCTGTGCATACTACATACACAAAATACATATCAAATTACGCAGATTCGCGACTACAATAATCTTATAATCGATTTTTAGAAATTCCTGTTTGCGTATTAAAGTTAGAAGTAAAATTAAAAAAAAAACACTCCAAATCGAGCATCAAAATGTCAGCATCATTTAAAGGTAGATGCTGTTACAATTTTGAAAAATGATACATAAGGGGCGTAGTCCTCATTTTGTTGGCTTCTAGTTTTACTTTGACACGAAGACCGTGAAATGAGTGGCTTAATCACAAATCGATAGAGAACATAAAAAAACTGGTTCGCCTCAACCTGTTTTTACACCTTTTTTACATTAAAGTAGATACAGCTTCCACCAAAATAAAGTTTTGAGGTCAATATCATGAACAGTTTGCAACGACAGATCAATTAACCCAAAACTATTCACTTTTTTTCATATACTAAAGTAATTCCCGAGTTATAAAGGGGTGAACCTCCGCTTCAGCTATGTTAAAAAATTGGCAATACTGCCCTTATATATTTTTTTTCAAAAAAAAAAAAAAAAAAAGTAATCATTGCTACGCAATTTCTATTTTCATTTTTACGCACACGAAGTGCGATAATAATGCGTGTTAGTTTTTCATTTCACTACCATGGTTTCAGGTTTTTTTTTCATTTCGTGGTGGTTGAACGACAATTCGTTGACAAGGTTGCCACAAATTTTAATTGTGGTTTAACACAGCATGTTTTGTGACTGGCAGTAGGTTTGTTTTTTTCTTTTTTATTTAATTTGATAAATAATTCCTGCTCACATTTTGTGTTTTTTTTTGTGTGCTTTAAAGTAATTAAGTAATGAAAGCATTGCATTGGAATTTAACCATGACATGCTAAACTGCAAAATGTGTGGTGACAAATTTCTGTTGGGTTACTTTGGTTTTTGGTGATAATTATTATCACAATATTATCACCCATGTGAAAAAAACGAAATGAAATGGGAGCATTTATTTTACTAAAAGTGTGGTTTGGGGAATGATAAGCTTGAATTCTAATTTTGAAAAAGAAAAAAAGAAAATGAAAGTGAAAATTTGCTGAAGATGTAAGGTAATAGCCAATTGGAGCCAGTGACGAAATTTTGTTTCATACCCCAGTCTCAGTGCATAATTATGGAAGGTAGACTCATTTGAGAAATTCATAATGACCACCGTTGGAATTTTATGGAACTTATTTGAAATTAATTTCAAATAATAAATTCCATAAAATTTTATGCATGTTAAAAAAAATATGTCAATTTTTTAACAAATAAAAGATGTGAAAGAAGTTTATAAATTCTAAAGAAAACTATTACTAAATTATATTTTTTGAAAAGTAGATTAATGCTCATCAAACTATTTATCCTTGCCTATATAAATTTTCGGATCATTCGGCAAAAAAAAACTCCCCAAATAATTTGACCCTCCTCATATAAATCCATATGAGTGAAATTATAGCGTTTTCAAAACGTTTACTTAACCAAAAAAGAAATTAATTTTGAAAATGTATCCAACTTGCATGCACCTCCCTCTCCCCTTAGTAACAAATGAAGATGTTCCCTGTGGTGTGAATTATAAACACAATAATTTGAATAGCATTGTTAATCTATGCTAATGAACCTTTATAACGAAAAAAAATGTCAGCCAGATTCTTACTTTAATTAAAAATACTACATCATTTAAAATGTTCAACTTTTATAAAAAAAGAAAAAAATACAACAACAACAGATGACAACTGCTGACACTGTGACCACCGTATATAATTAGAATTGTTAGGTAGGTTCATGATAAATTTTCAACATTTATATGTGGTATACATTTTTTTAATATATAATTTAAGATGTCAAAAAAAAGCAAACAAAATACGACCCATAATAATTAGTTTAAGTAATGGCACGCAGCCAAGCACGCACTTAGAAAAACAAAAAGAACAACCAAAAGAATTCAAAGCACACGTCAAGATATAATAAAAATAAATATAAAATAATAAAAGAATGATATCATTTTTAAGAAGTCATCTAACAAAAATTCCATTGTTATTAAAGAGGTATGTTTAAGTGGTGGTTGAATATAACACGAAATTAATTTGAGGGATAAATAATAACAAAGTGAAAAATATTTGCCATTAAATGCTAAAGTTTTGCTACCGAATTTTGTTTAGTATATAAATCACAGATATTGCGCAAAAAAGCAAACTAGTATCCTTATTTGTGAATTTATTATTTTTAAGTTTTTCAGAACATATGTCAGTTGGAATGCGGTATGTAGTGGCTGACGCAATAGTAGAAATACTATATACCGCAATACTTCTTTATAGGATATCTGTTAAGGACCAATAAATTACTACTTTATGGAGTGATTCGGGTATGGTCTGGAACGCACGGTGCTTTTTTACACTATACACACACACTTCCCCTCAGAAGTTATCTTCTGTTCGGCTACTCACGTGAATTGAAGTTATAGAGCTTCTGCCCAACAAAAACAAGAAATAGTGTTGCCCTACAATAAAAATTGTATTCGTTTTTTAAATTGTTTCTGTCATTTTAGTAATGTCGTTAATTCTAACGATAATTACATTTGTATGGAAGACTCTGTAATATCATTAATTTGTTGTTTTTTCTTGAGAGGAACATTTGGTAATCCTATCCTGTTCGAGCCTATTTCAAATCAGCTGTTTGTGTCAAGCTAGAAACTCGTTTGGAAAATCCACACAAACTTTAGTATATATTTCAAGAAATTCGTTTTTATGGCGTGTGATTTTGTGATTTTAAACAAATTATAGGTAATAATAACGTATTAATCTACCATCATGTGCATTTTTTATTTTATAAATAATATTATTTATTATAGAAAAACATACATGAATTTACTTCAAAAAGGTGTAAAGTGTGTTAAAAAAATGTTCGACGTTTGTTCTATATACTTCTACCGTTGAGGTGAATGTCAGAAAATACCCGATTATTTTGTCTAAGAATTCCCACTTGTCTTTAAACAAAGCAGTGCAGTTTTCGTGAGAGTTTTCCGTATTTACGATCTTTATTGTGAAAATGGTAGAACTAAAGAATATTAGAAATTTCAGATGCACGTATAATATATAATAAATTCGATGTGCGGACCATGTCTTCAAGAATCTGCCAAAATATTCAAAACTAAAACTAATATGCTTTTTAATTTTATTAATCATGTAAACATTCCACATTGTGTCCTGAAGAACCTAAAATATGAACTTATTGTGCTGCCGACAGATATATTTCCTCAGTATATGATTTGCGTAGGTGTTCGGAATTACACACAGGTTTTATTACTCTCTTTATATAAGGTATATGTTTCTATCAAGGAAATTGCGGATTTAATGTTGATCAAATCGGTTATTCAATTCGCTTCAAATTAAATTTACATGTTTATGCAATATTTGCCCTTTGTGGGGGAGGTACCAGAAGAAGTGGGACAATGTGTCCCATCTTCAAATCAGACATTCCCTTTGCCGATATTGGATTTATAAATACAGTTAACACTCGATATTGTGAACTAATTTATGTCGGGGTAGTTCATATTTTCGAATTTGTTCACATTTTCGTTTCGACCAGCTTATTTACCGCTAATTCCCTGATTTATTCAATACTTTATTGTCAGTTTGAGTGTTCACATTATCGAGGAGTGGGCCAATGCTCCCATCTGCGGACTTTATCTAGGCTTGGTAAAGGTAAAAAGTTGTGCAAAGTTTGGTTCAAATCGGACATTCCATTCGCCTGGATTTATAAATATTGAAAATATTGACCCTTTGTGGGCGAGGTACCAGAAGGAGGGGGCCAATGGGTCACATTTTCGGACTTCATCTAGACGTGTTAATGATAATAGGTTGTGCAAAGTGCGGTTTAAATCGGATAGTCCGTTTGCATGATGCCAAAAATTATTTTTATGATCATTTTGTGGGGGAGGTTCCAGAAGTTCATGCTCTCGATAACAACTTGATGTTCATGCAAAATTTCGTGTATTATTTCGATGTGTATTTTGTTCAAATTGAGTTAGATAGGACCAATGTTATATTACAAACTCATAGGACAGCAAAAATATTGCCATGTATACAATACATTGTTTGGAAGAAAGAAGATTGGATAACTTTGTAACTTATGAATAATGTTAGTACCATTGCCTACGACCTCCTCAATAGTATTGCAAATAGAACATCTGGCTATATTCTCTTCCCTCTGTTGAGATCCTTTATATACAAGGAATCCACTTCGGTGTGAAAATACATCCAAAAACTTCAAAATGCCGAAAATGGCTCGAACATTATAAGCAGCTATGTCAAACTATGGACGTATATAGAAATGTTTTTTGTATAAACGCTCCGATTATAATCCCTTCACTTCAAAATATTTTGAACTTATATTGATGAATTTTTGGAAATAATATTGGAAAAAATGCGTCTAAAATCTTCACAGTATCTAAAAGTCCTTTCGGCATTTATGTGGGGACTAAATCTAAGCAAAGACGAAAATACCAAGACAAAAATTTTCTTAAAAAACACAGAAACTGGTGTATTACCAAAACGTGGACCGATATATCCCATTTTCATTACCTAACATCGGAGCAGGAGCAGCATCGTATGCCCAAAATGTCAGCTTCCAAAAGTAAGAGACAAAGTTCTTTCCGAATGACATAGGAGTTGAAAAATAAATCAGTAGCAGAGAAGAAATTGTTATCTTGCAACTAAATTAAGAACTAGTTAAGGTACAAAGAAGGGCCGTTCGAATATAGTCGCAACCTTCACTATGTTCATGAAAATCGATATACTCTAGGCCACCTAACACCGATTAGGAAAGGAAATTATTTGGGAGGTGAATTAGTATTGCGATGTATTTATTTCAGAGCTCCGAAATGCTCGCTCGAGTTCGAGTAAAGAGTGAAACTTGCTCGAATTCGAGCGGGAGTACTCCTGCGTGTAGAAAAAATAAATCGAGTATACTCTATTTTTCTCTGCCACTCAAATAAGAGCGCATGTGCTTCGCTCGTTTTAGAGTGGGAGTGAAATACGCTCGAAATCGAGCAGATTCCACTCTTGCCGAGTACTCCTTTTGAATACTTTTTTTTTTTAAATAAAAAATGAAACTAAATAAAAATATTTTGATTTTAAAGCTGAATAGTGAACTACTTAGGCATTCTTCTTCAAAAAATATCTTTATTTGTACCTTACATGTGTAAGCAATTTTTTAAATACCTTCAAAAAACAAAATAACCAATGTTTTTTTTTTTTGTTTTTATACATGATCGATTAACAACAAAAACTGTTTGCTACAACACACGCAAATCACAAAAAAATTATTTGTCTACTCGATTTCACTCTTAGAGTGAACTCTTACTCTATTTCGAGCATTTAGACTCTCACCCTTTTTCATTAACAAGGAGTACTCGCTAGCACTCCTAAACAAAATAAAAGAGTGGCGAGTATACTCCTCAAAAAACTCGTACTCCCACGCAGGAGTATTTTTCACTCACGAGTAAAATCGAGCAAATCGGAGCTCTGATTTATTTAGAGCAGGCAATTTCCGCTTCAACCAAATTTGGATCGTTCGTACATTTCCTCCGTTGCTCTGTTTCTAATATTACAAAGCCTCTATAAAAAAAGGAACATATGAGCTCTTTACGCCAATTCCATATGACTCTTTCTTTCCACATTAAAAAAAATAGAATAATTAAGGGATGCAATTCGGTAGCCGCTTCGATCAAATAACTTATATACAAAATGCCATAGAATTGGGAATCTTGTTTACATTGACTCTGTCAATTGTATTGCTTTTCTGAATTTGACTCGGTTAATATTTAAATTTGTTTTTTATTTAGTAAATAATTTTACAAAACATTGTAGTTGTGTTTTAATTTCATTTAAATTTCAAAATTTATTATATACCATACGACTTTTCATTTTTCTCTAATTAAAACTTAATTAATCTAATTTTGGATTCGGGTCAACGTTTAATCTTTCAGAGTTTCGTTTAATCTCTCGGTTATAAATTCCCTTGAATCTATTTCAATTAAATTCATTGCGCGATAGATAAACGCTCGAAAAATTGAATGAAAAATAGATAATACAAACGCATGGTGGCTATTGTTTTGTTTTTAGTTTTTTTTTGCCATATTAAATTAAGCCAATCACAACAAAATGTGATTAAATGCCAGCAATAAATACGAAAACCAAAAATTTAATTAACTTAAACTGAAACAAAAAACAACAAGAACAATAAAAATGTTGCAAATAAAAAAAAAATATATATTTGACAATGGAATTTCATTCACCCAATTTATATCGGCAATACAGTGCGAGTTTCACAAATCGAAATCACATATATTTTGGATTATAGGCATCTAAGAGACTTATTTATTTATTTGTAGCCGATTTATTGTGTTACAGGTCCCACTGTCTACCACTTTTTTAGACATGTCACTTTTATGCAAAATTCAATTGAATTTTGCGTTATAATTTTTTTAATTGAAAATCAATACAACAACACTTATTTGCATGTGACAAATACGAACAACAATTGAACATTCATTAGATATCAAAAAAGTGTAAATTAAAAAATAACAACAAACAAGTTTGCTGCTTGGATGCCTGTTTGCCTGTGATCAAAGGTAACCCAATTCCAAAGGGCATCTAAGGTAAGTTGAGCAAGCAACCAAGCATCAAGCAAATCAGCGGCCCAAGAGATATTTTATAAGCATAAATAAATCGGTGACAGCGTTTTATTTTTTTTTTTAATTCCCTCAAGTGATAAGGTCAGCCACCTTGGCGATCGATTGATTGTATTCCTCCTACGTTCCACCACCACTCATATCTCAAATTTCGTTGAAAGTAGTGCCACGACAATTTTTCTTTGCACTGATATCTATATCTCATTGTCGGTTAGTCACATGCAAAAGAAAACGTAAATTCAAATAGTTTTGAAAATAAAAGTGAAGCACATGTTCTCATTGTTGTTGTTGTCCCTTTTGTAGGTAATTGAAGTTTATCTTGATTTGTAGGGATTGCGTGAATGTCTTTCACCAATTCTTATCGCAAAAGCAAATCGCGTCATAATTAATCGATATTTTAATTTCGGAACATTCCAGTGAGTAAAATTATGAAGAGGGGAAAAAGGAGGGCTGTTGAGTGAAGGGATGCCATAACATCAGACCAGCATTTTTTTTATTTTATTGCATTCTATGTGGTATTAGCGAATAAATCTGCTTGGGTTGCTCGTGAGCTTAGTAGTTCTCTTTAGTTTATTGTGGTCATGTAGACCATGTAGATTCTTCCTGACATGCCTTGTCAGGGACGTTGCCGTTCTCAGTTTTGATATTAATTAATACTTATCCACTGAAAATAAATTATTTAAAAAATCTAAGCCTTTAGATCAGTCATTCCTTCAAAACAGTTTTTAAAAATCCGAGCCTTATGATCAGTCGTTCCTGCATAAAATTTTTTACAAACCCGAGCCTTATGATCAGACGCCATTGAAAAATATTTATTAAAAAGACCATGGCTTCAGATCATTACTGAAAATTTTATTTTAAAATCCACGCCTAAAGACTAGTCGGTCTTGAAAAAATATTCTTTATAACATCCACGCCTTCAAATCAATCTGCCTTGAAGAAATATTCTTTAAAACATCCACACCTTAAGACCAGTCGGCCTTGAAAAAATATTCTTTAAAACATCAACACCTTAAGACCAGTCGGCATTGAAAAAATATTTTTTAAAAATCCACGCCTTCACACCAGTCCGTCTTGAAAAAATATTCTTTAAAAATCCACCCCTTAAGACGCCTTAAGTCGGTCTAGAAAAAATATTCTTTAAACACGCACACCTTAAGACCAGTCGGTCTTAAAGAAATTCTGTAAAAAACTCACCCTTGAGATCATTCGTTATTGAAAAATATTCATTTAAAAAGACCACTCCTTTAGCTGAGATGGGCCCTGGAAAATATCCTTCGGCTTAGATTGTTATAGTAGATTAACAATGTCTCTCTGAGGGTTCAGAAGCCACATTTTAGTATATAGATCTGAACAAGGATTATATGAAAAAATGTCAAATGTAATCGCAAGAACTTTGAGCGGAATTATGCCGTTTATAAAAAATGTAATAATTTTTGAACCTTCTTCGGCCATGTCAAAACATGAATATCTGAAATAGAGCGGAATTGTATTAAAAAATATCAGAATTCAGATTGACAGTCATAAACCGGAAGTTCATATGCCTCCCACTGCTAAATTGACATCGATTTTAATATCTTCAGCCTTATGGCTAATGTGGGTACGGCAAAAATGTGCCTCATCCAAATATTGAATTTTGACCTCATGTTTCTTTGGACCAAATCCGTTTCAGACAATTTGGAGTCGATTTACGTCCGTCTATCTCACTGGTCGGCTGCCGCGCACTATAACACTCGAAGGGATTAACCGGTATCATCCAAACTTCCCACATCGCAATATTTTTTTCATGCTTAGTTTAAAATCGAAGATGGCAATTATTGGTCCACTCCTTCGGGTACCTACCACACAAAATGGTCAAAATTTTACTGAAAATTGATTTTTTTATATCTTGGGAAAGGACTATTCGATTTGAACCAAACTTTGCACAACTAATTACCTTTACTACGCCTAGATTAAGTCCGAAGATATAACAGATTGGTCCACTGCTTCTGGTACCTCCCCCACAAATGGTCAAAATTGTCAATATTTACAAATCTAATACTAGGCGAATTACCAAGCCTATATCCAGTCCGAAGATGGGACCCATTGGACCACTCCTTCTGGTACCTCCCCCGCCAAGGGTCAACATTTTAGCATTCAAAAATCCAATCTCATGCGAATGGAATGTACGATTTCAACCAAATGTTTAATAAAAACTATACCTTACATAAAATTAATAATAAAACCTGTGTGTAATTCCGCAGACCTCTGCAAACCATAGACAGAGGGTATATCTGTCGGCAACACCGATTGACACTTTTTTACTTGTTCTTACCGTACATCGAGCAAAAAAGGGGTTGTCAGCGATTTCCCTCAACAAAGGTGGTGTTGAAGTTTTCACAAATGTAATCAGTAAAAGTGCTTTGAAAAATTGTTTGACCCAATGACTTAATTTTATTCCCGCACATCGAAAACCATGTTATGGAAGTGTCTTTATCTGAGTGGAAAAAAATGCTTCGAAAATTGGTTTGAGCGAATGATGAAGTGTATAACTCTCCAAAATTTACTTCCTATAAAGAGTGTTCCATACCTTTTTATATCAAAACATGTACAGAAGTCTCGAATTTCTCTTCAGAATGTTCAATATTTTGTTAGGCACTCATAAGGAACTCGGTACGACAAACTGAAAATTTCTTACAATTTTCTCAAAATTTTCGGTTAGAAAACACATCAAACTTAATTCATATTACTGGCTCCTTTGGGGAACCTCAATTTAAAAACAAAAAATTCCAACATTCCAACCACAACCCAATATGCATAGAAAATAATATATTTGTTTGACTAAATCCATTCAAAAACAATAACGATCCTCGTACTTAAAAGTCCATTAACTGTGACTATTTTCTGGTGTTTTGTTTTCCATTTTTTTTTCTATTTCCATTCTTTGGATGTGTTAGTGGCTGGTGTTGCCTGTCACAACAGTCATTGTAAGTGGTGTCACATATAATGCCAGCTAAGCGGTTTTCTTTGAAAATGAATTCATTATGTAACACACTACTACAAGTAGTAATATGCATCTGCAGCGTCTCCTTCCGCACTTCTCTCATATAGAACCACCCCGCAAACACTTTAAGTCTCATGTGTCGACTGTAGTGTTAGGTTTTCAAAAGTTCTACGTATTTATGATCAACCAACCAACCAGCCAGCCAGTCAGTCATCCAAGCAAACAGTCAGTCAACAGTTTTCCAGTGATGGTTTAGAATATTTATTTATAATCCGTTTTCAAATTGCATGTGTGTACTATAAGTACGTATGTATGTAATCATGTTTGTGACAATGTTTACATTTGCAAAAGAAAAACTCTATTCATTCAAATCATAAAAAGCTGAAAAAGAAGAAAAAAATAGAAAAACTTATGTTGTCTGGCTATAGAAAAATAGAAAGAAAACGCCTCATGCTTAGAATGTTTGTCTATCGCCTAGCCATAAAACTCACTCCCTCGCCATTGCGTTTCATTCCATTCGAAAACGCCAAAACCCCACGAGAGTGTGATTATGAATAAAAGAAAAGATTTACCCAGATTAAGGGTTATATGTTTTTCAAGCTTCTTCTTCTTCTTCTTCTTATTCTATGCGTTACTTGCACACACACACCCACACACAAGTCTAGTATTTGCAAATACTTGTCGTTAAATTCCCAATCCCCCGACAACTAAATGCGAGTGCTACCACTACTACGACTACGTACATGGAAATCTCTGTAGATTGAGGCCAATGAACCTTTTATTATTCTCCAATGGTGAAAATGTATTAGAACGTGTTCTCAGGCACAAATGTCTGGTTAGATTGTGTCCACATTAAAAAAATGTAAAACGTTAACCGCAAAAGGATGTAAGTTTGTAAATGTCAAGCGGTTTGTTAGTTTTTTTTTCCTAACCAAATGAGGACGTGTCTTCTAATGATAGACTGGGATCTCGAAATAAGATGTGGTCATTGAGAGCATTTTAAATTTTATCGATTGATAATCACATTGGATTTTTCATAAAAGTGGTATAACAACACTTAGATATTTCAAAAAAATCCTTCGTAAACTATAATTGACTTAGGGGATGATAGATACCAAGCAACGGCTCTGATTGGCTTTATCATGACTAAGCCCAGGCGTATCTTGGTCCATCTTTCATTTCAATTGTGGGCACAGACCTCCCCGCAGTGTCACCTGGGTAGCAATTTTCATCACACGTTGAAATAGTGAGCTCATATGTGCCCATAAGAACTATAAAAAGTGGGTTGATGCATCCGGTTAGTTGCCCACACTCGAAAAAAAACAAAACTATAAAAAAGCAACGAGAAAGAAAACCAAACGACCCACGAAAAACACATTCGACAGCCCTATCCGTTCAGAGGCATTTAATGTCATGTCTGCGTTTGAACGGTGTGAGAAGGAGTCTGCCAAAGTGGACTGACAGTAAATGGCAGGAAGACCATGCTGATGATATCAACGTGCAAGACTCCAGTAGACTCGGACCAACTGTGGAACTTGAAGACTACAACTTCGATGTAATCAACAATTTTATATACCTCGGTACCGACATAAATGTGTGAGAAGGAGTCTGCCAAAGTGGTCTGACAGTATATGGCGGGAAGACCATGCTGATGATATCAACGTGCAAGACGTCCAGTAGACTCGGACCAACTGTGGAACTTGAAGACTACAACTTCGATGTATTCAACAATTTTATATACCTCGGTACTGCCATAAATAAAACTAATATCATCAGCTTTGAAATCCGGATATTAGTGTTGACCAACAGATGCTACTATGGTCTAAGTAAGCAACTCAAAAACAAGGCCATCTCTCGCCAGACCAAACTCACCCTCCACAAGACGCTGATATTACCCGTGCTGTTGTATGGATATAAAGCATGGGTATTTTCGTAAACAAATGAGGCAGCCCTTGGAGTGTTTGAAAGAAAAATTCTCCGGAAGATCTATGGACCGATCTGCGTCGACCATCTATTCGACATAGTCAGACGGATCGAGCTGCAGCGATTACGTTGGCTAGGTCGGAAGGAAATCAAAAGTCAATTTTGAAAAGTCGACTTTGCGACCATAAAGATCAAAAGTCGATTTCAGTTTTTACATTGTTCAATAAAAAAGTCGAATTACTATTCCCAGTCGTTACGTTGCTAATTTGTATTTAGAACAACGTTATTCGGAAATTGCATCCGTGAAGAAAATTCAGTTGTATCAGGGAAATCAAAATTTTTGTTGTCAATTTTGAAAAGTCACACCCCATCGTCATCCTGTAATGGTGTGGAAACATCTCCTACTGATTTGGGTTTCTTGACAGCCAACGAGCTAAAATGTATCTAATGTTTCGGGCCGCAGTTGAAGAACAATCTCGACCCAACCTTCGGAAGCAGGTGATGACTCAAACTCAAATGTCGAGTCTGAATAGGAGGATAATAATGCACCTGCTCATATGCAACCTACGGAAGTTATGTAGATGGATTTGAATGCTAAGGCGCAGAATATCAGTGGCCAACATTCCTGTACAGATATGGGAAACTTGGTATACTCTCCACAATAAGATAAAGGGATGCCGTTGCAAATTTTCGAAATATTCGTGGGAGAAATCAATTCACGTTTTGTTCTACCCCCTTGTTAATGAACTGCTTAATTTCCCAACCAAAGTGGCTGCAGTATGACACTCCGGGTTTTTGATGGGTAAGATAAAATTTTTCGTAGAATATATAAGTCCATGTTTTGGCAAGAATTTTCGGCATGTTGAAGGCCCTAACCAAATTTCATAATCTTTAATTTTCTACAATTCCCATATAAGCTGACGGTGACTTTAGACATTTTGATCACCCAACTCATGTGGAGCCTCTAAACATTTGGGTCGGCCGAACCAGGTTTACAGAATCAAGGTCTACGTGTTGAGGTCTCGCGAATATGCCAAATCTATATCCACGTTTATATTAAATCGGGGACTCATTTCGCATTTTTTGAAAATGATCAAAATTGAGACCAATTGTGGGGAGGGTCTCCTGATTATGTCTTTGCATATGTTTGTAACAGGCAAAAGGAAACGAGGTAGACAAATGGTTCCTTTTGAGAATATGCATAGAATCACTTTCTGAGTTGATTTATGTATGTCCGTCTGTCCGTATGTAGATGTTAAATTGTAAACAAAGTACAGGTCGCATTTATGATGCCGATTGGCTGAAATATGGCACAGCTCATTAATATGGCCCAAGGACGAACCCTATTGAAATTGGGAAATCGGTTCAGATTTAGATATAGCTCCCATATATATTTTCGTCTGATATAAATGGTGCACCAAAGTCCCGATATTTCTTCCGATTTGCACAAATTTTACCATAGCGTACAGAATTAAGTCTAGAATGGTGTGTACTAAGTTTCGTGAAAATCGGTTCAGATTTAGATATAGCTCCCATATATCGGAGGCCCAGTCCGACTTTACAACTTTCCTTACTGGTTAAATATTTTTTTATTTTTATTTATTTTATTACGTCTTTTTTACTAATAAAAAGTACACTCACCGATTTGAAAATATCACTATATCGATTTGATATTTGGAAAAAAATATCACTCACTTGCACGGTAATTGAAAACTGTTTTAGTTTTCTTTTGAATTCGGTATGCCTTTGTTTTTATTGTTAAATATTTCGCTACTTTTTCAATTGTTGTCGTTTTGAATGACACATTGTTTGTAGTTTTGTTGTTTTTTTATTTTTTGAAACTGCCGGTTTTTTGGTCTTGGTAATCTAAGATCGCAATTAAAACTAAATGTAATACGATTAACTGTGGGAAACAGGTGGTTTACAGACTTCTCCCTCCCTCTCTCTCGGTATCCCGTGAAATGTTGTAAATGATACCAGCAGAAAAAATATAAAACAACAACAACAATAGTAGTAGATATCCCACTGTTTAGAGTAGTTGTTGTGACTTTGTCATCAACTATGTATGTACTTCTTTTCAAGTTTAATTTTAAGAAAATGTTTTTTTTTCAAGTATTTTTTATTTTAATTCGTATTGGAGTACGAAATACAAACACATGTATGTGCATGTAAATAATTTGTATGTTTAGTGTGCTGGTAATCAACTATTTCCATACATGACGTTTAATTGTCGTTGATTGTTGTAAAAATTATAAATAGGGCGACAGACAGCACCTACTGTGGCGGTAGTATTATATTTTACAAAAAGTGTTTTTTAATTATTCTTATTTAAATAAATTTAAATATGGATGACGAAATGTTTGTATTGAAAAGAAAATAAAGTGGACCGAGGGGTCTCATCTTTGCATTTGATCTAGGCTCTGTAAATATAATAGGTTGTGCAAAGTTTGGTCCTAATCGGACATTCCATTTGCCTGATATTGCATTTATAAATATTGACAATTTTGATCCTTTGTGGTGGAGGTAGCAGAAGGAGTGGACAAATTGGTGCCATCTTCGAACTTGATCTAGGCTTGACAAAGATAATAGGTTGTACAAAGTTTGGTACACATTGGATAGTTTGTTCGCATGATATTAATATTTTCCACAATTTTGACAATTTTTTGCGGAGGAAGGAGTGTATCGAAATTCCCCACCTTCGAACTTAAACTAAGTTTAGAAGAAATATTACGATGTGTGAAGCTTGGTCATCCAATCGATTGCACTCTGCGCACCAGCCGCCCAGACAGACAGATGGACGGACATTTGTAAATCGTCTCCAAATGGTCAGAAACTGATTTGGTTCAAAGAAACATGGGGTCTAACACCAATATTTCGATGAGACATATTTTTGCTGTAGCAAAGTGTATATACCCTCATTAGCCATAAGGCTGGGTATTAATATTACCAAATTCAATGTTTAGATAAAATCGATAATGAAATAAATAAATATGGGCAAGTTGATATAAAACGTAAATTTGTATTTTTTATATAAGGCACTTTTGGAATTATTGCTCAACGGGAATTTGAAATCGAGAATCAAGCTTGAGAATACTTAAAAAAAAAACAATCAATAAATAATTTTGATGGCATATATGGTTGATGATGGGATATATTGACCCACGTTTTAGTATATTATCCATAGAATAGTATCGCATTATTTTCGGTATTTTGAAGTTTTAGCATTGTCAATTGTCTGGAGTGAAAATTTCTGGAAAATAAAATGTCATCATTGGTCCATTGGCAGAGCCTCCATATAAAGTCTCCGCAGTCTCTATATTGTACATGTACCTCGATTTAAGTACCAGACAAAACCATGAAACCTTATAACCATGAAAAAGCCAATATTTTTTCCAAAAAAGTTAACATTTCATCAATATCAAAACTATTTTCATACTTTGCTCTAGTTTACCATTAGTTGCGCTCATTTTTTCTCTCTCCATCTTTTTTTTACAAACAAATGTGTTCCCCAAAGAAAAAAAAAACACCGCAACCAACATTCGTTGTTCGGCTGGGTTTTGTTTCCAGCCGTTTATTTGTCTACTGTTTCTGTTGATAAAAATCGCCGATTTTGTGACGATTGTGACTAATTTTGCATTCCGTTGATTCTTTATTTCAGACACTCTTACCAACCTCTGCATTGATGTTACAAAATTCGCATATGTATTTTCCAAATTGTTTCGATATAAATGCAAAATGCAATATATGAAATAAATCGAATGTGCAACATTGTATGCGGTGGTTCTAATGACGCAGAATATGTAAGCAAATAAAAAGAAACGAGACAAGACATAACGAAGATGAAGAAAACGTAAAATTAAAAGGACAGAGAATTGTTGGGTCATAGAAACCCGCCACTACCACCAAACACACACACTCCGAAGTTGTTTTTTCACTCTCTCTGACAAGAAACCAGTATATAAAGTTTTATGAATTGCGTTCGTAAAATGTGTAAATCCCGAAATTGGCTACACTTTCTGAACACTATTTATACAATATACAAATTATTTTTTTCAGTGTAGCCTTCAAACTAAGGGTCTGTTATTTGGTGTTTCGGTTTTTGAGGGGATAGAAAATCTCCTGGTAGATATTTGTTTACTTTTAAATAAGAAATTTGCATTTTGCCTCAACACAACACCCTTTATCATCCAACTAATAATCATTAATTATAAATTGTGAGCAATAAATTACCTATTAATAAAATTTGCGATAAAAAACAACAACGAAAAAACTGGACAATTTCTTGTGATGGTGACTGGGGTGATACAAAAATAACTTTGTAACTGAGTGAGTGAACTGAACAAAAACAGGATGTGGGCGCTCACATTCGTACACATCAGGATTTTTCATTTCAATGTCATTAACTAAATTTAGAATTGTGATTTTGTTAGTTAATGTGATGGTGTTGGTGGTGCATGAGAATTATGATAATGGTGATGGCAATGTTTGCTCACAAGAGGTACCTGTTTTTTGTGTGGTTATTTGTGTTGTGGCTTATTGATTCTTTATCTTTGTTTGAGAAAGAGGAGAAAAAAATAATATTTGTTATTTTATGCGCTGAAAGAGGTGGTTAGGTTTTAAAATAAATTGAGTTGAATTAATTCGGTTGGGAAAAATTGTCTTGGAAATCTCTGGACTATTTTTGGACAATTATAATTATAATGTGAGAAAATTTGAAATGTTATATTTTTTCTCATTAAATTTCCCCATTTTCTTCATACAAATTTAAATATTATATTTTTTACACAATTTTCTCGATTTTCAATTACACCTATAAATTTTTTTTCAAAAGCACAAGTGGAATTTTTTGCTATAGAGAAGTTTGATGGTATAACCCTTTTGCGTACATACCAACTTTTCTACATATCTGCCTAAAGTTAAGTGAAATTAATAACAATTCTCACACCCTAATTACAATGGTACAAATAATACCATACCAAAGCCTCCCTATAGAAAAAAATTCTCAAAACCTTTTACCCCAACTACGTAACTAAACATATTTTTGCATATCTTTCCAAAAGTTTTATTTTTTTCTTTTAACCACATTTCATTTACTATTCTCCACCTTTTAATGGCCATATGTGCCCTCACCTCACCAGTCAATGTGTGTAGATATTACCAAATAGGAAAGACAGAAACCCAAGAAAAAAACACTTGATTGGAATTTGTACGTGACTAGACTTTTTTATGATGGGGTCTCATCACCATCATCTTCCTCGGTTGTTTCTTTGTCAATATTATTTTTTTTGTTTTGTATTAGCATAACAAAAATTCAAAGTTAAAGAAATAAAATCAAAGTTTATGCGAAACTCGGGATTGATTTTTTGTTGTTTGTTGTCAAATCGGAGTAAAATGTGTTCAAAACATATCACTCGGCCCAGTAATTTATTTTAATAAAAACAATATCTATGTAGACGAAAAAAAGTGAAATTAAAAAAAAATGGAATCGAAAATATTTGAGAGCACAGCAAATTGGGTTTTTTGTTTTTTTTTTTGTTAAGAATTTGCGGGTGGTATTGGGTATTGGAAAATGAAAGTGTGGTAAAATGTTAATGGGGGCATATATTAATAAATATTTTATTATTGTTTACATATTTTTGGGGTGACTATCAAATGAAATATATAATTGAAACGGCTTCAATAAAGGAAACCAATAGGCCCGATAGTTTAAGTAGATTTCTTTTACTAAAGGGAAAAATATGTTTCATGAATATTTTCATAATTTCACTCACAGTTATTTTTCCATATTGCATTAAATGCATGTAAAAAATCTTTGAATGCAAGCACTATTTTCTTTTTTTTTAAAAATTCATTTGTAAAGACGAAAAGGCACTATTTTCCTCTCTCCCTCCCTCTCTCTCTCTCTCTCTTTTAAAAAACGTAAACATTTCATTGATATTACAACTATTTTCTTAGTTCGTCTACTTTACCACTATTGGCGCTTAGTTTTCCTCTCTCCCTCTCTCTCTCTCTTTTGACAAAAACAAATGTATTCCTTTCAATTCCGTCACCACCAAACACACACTCCGAAGTTGTTTTTTTCACTATCTCTCTGACAAGATACCAGTATTTAATGTTTTATGAATTGCATTCATAAAATGCAGAAATCCTGACATTGACAATACTTTCTTAACACTCTTCATATAAAATACGAATTATTTTTTTCTGTGTATAGGTCAGATTTTTTGTACTGCAGGTCCAAAATTGATTTCCCTTAAAGAAGTACAGTAGCACTTATCCAAATTCATACAGCCAAATAATGAAATATGAAACCCTATAAACGTTTCTTTCGATACCAATTTACCACATTATTTAAAAACGAAAAAATTGACCAGTGCTCTTGGATATCGTATTTTTATTAATTTATTACGCTCACATCTATTTTTATATTTTTATGCTTCTACCTTGGATACCAATTCTTTAAATAAAAAAAAAATTAGCGCATCATAAACTAATTTCGTTAGAAATACCCAACTTGGGAATTTATGATTATTCATAAAAATACAGTTCAATAAATGCATCTCTTTTGTTTGTTTTTTTTTTGTGTTTTTTAGTCGATGCCTGTTGTTGGTGTTGTTGCTATTGTTATTATATCATCAAATTAAGCTTTTGAATATGAATTTTGATGGGCGAACCGAAAGGTGGAATAAAACATATTAATTATAATCCAAATAAATGTGGCCAGCTGTGTGACTGTAAAACATTACGGATGCTGAATTTTTGTGAATTAAGAAGATGGGTAAAAGTTAATGAAGTAAATTCAATGGAATTTCACACCTATTCTAAATTGTATTTTTAAAAAAGTGTCCGGTATGTAGAAAAACGATTTCGGTATGAAGAAAACAATTTATTTTCAATGTGATTTTTTAAGGATATTAGGACTATTGGACAATTGTTTGAGTATCGATGAAATATTGCAGCAATCGATTTGGGTACCCACTACCCATCTCTATTATTGCCTTAAACAATTTTCGAATGTATTTAAAAAAGATTTAGAAGACCTGGGCATATTTACACTAGAAAAATATAACTCATCAATGGTGCCTGATAAATTGTGTTCAAAAAAATAATCTTCAGAAAGGTTGAAGAAATTATTTTCTCATATAGAAAAAATATTTATTCTTCTGAGAATTTCCTATTTTTTAAATTTCGATTTAATGGCAAATCTTTACCAAGTTACTCCCTGAAAATAAATATTTATTGCATTTAGACGTATTACAAATATTCTGAAGAATACTATGACATTTACAGCCACATAAAATATCGACTAGTTTTCGAGTTATAATAAAAATACCAGAAATAATAATAATTAATGACACTTATACGCAACATAGCACCAACAAATTAAAAACTCTAATAATTTATTGATTATACGATGCTGAATATAAATAACTATTGATCATAACTTGGAATACTGTGTATGTATCGAAGACAAAAGAGATCGGCATAAAAAATAATTAAACGAACTATTATATAGATAACAATTTGACTTGTACTATTAACTCATTATTTGATAGGACAATACTCTGTATCAGGTGAGGTCACCACGAGCTCACTTTTTTAAATAAAACTTCGTGTTTTATTTAAAAAAGTGAGCTCGTAAATGATTTAGATGGACGATTGAGGATGATTAAGGGTTATAAGCTCCAAAGCGTATTCTGCGACTTTTTAATTTCCTGAGATCTCAGAAAAATTGTTACTAAAAATATAATTCTATTTAAAGGCAGAGACAACAGGTATTACATCGGCTTTATATGGGTACAGTGGCAAAACATGAGCCCATCCTATATGGTTATATTTCGAATCTACGAATTGGCTAATTGGCAAATTACTTAAAATATGACCCACCAGGTTTTTTTCTAAGAACAAAAAATTTGTAATTTCAACCACTTCTGGGAAATTATGCCTAACCATTAAAACAGTTTAAAATTAAGTTTTTGGTGAGGAGGTATTTTCTGTTCTTAGAACTCAAATAAGTTAGTTACAACCGGTTCTATTGAAAATATGTTTATGGCTAGGATAGCCAGGACCTTATTTCATATATTGCATTTGACATTTATTCCAAAATAATTTGGAAAATACATATGCGAATTTTATAACACCAATGCATTCCTTGTCGATTGTATTGTATGTACGAAAATGCCAAATATAATATTTATAGTGGAGGGCATAAAAATTTGTATGTCGGATTTTTTAATTGGCCTCATAGAGCATTCCGACTTGTACTTTAACATTAGGTATTGTTTTATTTTCGATTTTATCGGCGAATGGTTTTAACCCCATTTTTCAAGTGACGGAAGAACAAGGTCTTCGTTGAATTTTTTGGAGAGAGAAACAAAAAATATGTAGTTACTATGAACACAGGGAAGGGTTATTTAATTAGCATATGGACGAGAAATGGCGAGAGTAAAAATAAATAAAATATAATTCGTATATTATATATTCAGACTTCTGAATTTTATGAATGAAATTCATAAGATTTAAATAATGGTTTCTTATAAAAGAGAGTGAAAATGGTGTTGTTTTATTAGGGCAATTATGTACAAGTTTGACATATACACTTTTGATATATTTTGACTTTATTCCAAAATAAGAGAGAGAGAGAGAGAATTAATCAATGGAATGTAAAACTAAGCACAATCGAATGAGTCAAGTGACAGGGGTTGCTAGCGAGAGAAACAGTAGTCAAATAAACGGTTGCAAAATTAACAACCACCAAGTGAGCGTCGAAGCGAGCACAGCCAAAAATGAAATGGTGGTGTTGTTTTATTTATCGAAAGAATACATTTGTTTTTGTCAAAAAGAGAGAGAGTAAAGTAGAGCGAAGTAGGAAAATAGCGAGGTATATGTATAAAATTTAAAAAAATAAGCTTTGAAAGAATTTTATTTTTTATTTATTAAATATTTTTTTTTTGCGCAGGTTTCGCCTATGTTTATTAAACACTATAGGTAGGAATGGGAGTAATTTCCATATTCGATATTTTCATATAGGTTTTCATTTATAATATAGGATTTTAAAATGTTCTATTGACTTTCAATACATACCTTGATTACATGCCAAAGCGATATCAATTATTTTTGTGCAAATTCTGAAAAGAAAATAAGGCAAAAAATTAGCACATTAAAAATTTAAATTTATTAAAATAAATATATTTTGGTTTCATTTAAAATATTTGAGATCCACCTTTAAATTATTATTAAATTTATCCCTCATAAATAAATTATCCTCAAAGGCAAATTTGAGATGCACACACACACATTTTTTCGTTTGTTACTAATTTCACTTAAGCACTTAATATAATTGCAATTTTCGTCAGAAATTTTCACAATTTATTTGAAGACAAAGGAGAAGCACAGCGACAGCTTCTTTTCAAAGTAAAGCCTTTTAAAGAAAATTAAGAACAAGGTCTCCGCCTGACATGGTTGTTGAAAAAAAACCGCGTTTGATGTTTGTCTGAGTTATTTTTGGTGACTGTGGTCGGTGGGTTGTCTCTTCAAAATAAATGATTTGCACTGATGGCAATTTTTTTCCAGTGAAAGCAACAACATAAAAATTTTGCAAAAGAAAAATGTCGCCTTTGTAAAAGTCAATGAGAAGAAAATTTTGCAAAGGTATTCAACATTTATTTTGTTGCACAAAAATAATTACCCTCTTAAAACGGGGGGATTTATGGGCTGCGCAATACAAGGATTTGAGTGGATGGTTGGGCGCCAAAACGAGGTAATAATTTAATACAATTATTTCCTAGAAAGTCAAATCGTCATTTGCAAAATTAAGTGTTAGACATAAATCTTTTGCCATGGCGAAAAATAACTCTTTTTAAGTCTTTAAAGAAACAAAAACCATTTATAATCCCCCTCTTAAATAAAGGGCTAAATGTCTTGCGGTAATTACTTGTTTGAAAAAAAATGACTTCATTAAAATTAATTAACACTTGGTCAAAAGCAACAACAACAACAGTAATACTAGAAAGAAACCGACCACCAAATGAAAAAGAAGTTATGCGAAATATCGATTTTTTTGCTGATTTGCAGAAAAACGCAAATTTTACGCTATCATTTCGCATCGCATCTGTGCTGCTGCCTCCTCTACCGTTGTTGTTTTTTTCTTGGTAACCAAATTACCATAATTAAATAATAAATGATTTTAATGAATATATTTTTTTCTACTATTCATTCATATTGCACATCGACACACTCGGCAAGCGGTTTCAACAAACTATGGACCATTGTCCGGCAAAGTATCGCTGGCTGGCCGGCCAAAAACAAAATCTATACGAAACAAAAAATCCAAACAACAGACTGCCAGTCATAATTTACAGCCTCATAAAAATATACACAATATCTGCTATTTTGGTTTTTCTTCTTCGAACTCCAAACAAATTTCCAAAATTTTTGAAGAAAAAAAACCAAAACTTTGAACCATGCGATACCCCACAGCCTGGTCAATGTGCGCCACAAAAAAAGGAAGACTGGTTTGTCTGATTGTCTATTTTTCTGCAAATTTGCATCTGTGTGATTGCAGTGGTGCTGACTGGCAGGCAGGCGATGGTGGTGGTGTTAACTGACAGTCAACCGAAATCTTGGTCAAATTACAGTTCAACTCTGCTAACCCAGCAAGCGACCAACCAAACAACAATAAAATGTGACAAGAAAATTGTCTTTCATAAATTTTTCAAGTAATATCAAAAAAGACAACAACAACAAATACTACAACAAAATCAATACTCCAGCAACATCAAAACTTATTCATGTTACAAGCAACACCACCACCGCACACACACAGAATTGTGGTTATTTTTTTGTCCAAAAACTTTATAGAAAATCGTAACTGGAATCGGGATGGGGATGGGGAGGGAGATAGAGTCTTGGTCTAAAGGGTTCTTTTCTTGTGGTATGCGACAGCTTATGGCTTGTAAAGTATTTGTCATCGGTGTCATCTTGTCTGTTTCTTTTTTTGCGGGTTATATGAAGAGCTTGCCTTCAGGCTAAGAAACTTTAGATGACAAGTATTGTTCGAACGCCGTTGGGCCACTCAGAAGAGGAAGAAATATAAGAAAAAAATGTTGGTTAAATATTAAAAAACTGTCTATTATACAAATGTTCTTGCTTCATATAATGTACAAAATATATGTCGATATGAAACAAGAGTTGCCACTTTATAACAACAAGGATTAAGTCGATCAGAAATTGCCTGAGATACCTCACACGAATTGAGGATAATTACAATTTATTTAAAACAGGGACTAAAATTTGGTTGGCGAAGTTTAATAACTGGGTACTTGCGTTAAAAAATCGGTCAACATATTTATTGAATTGAGATTTTCTATTCAGTGGGAGTCTAAAATAGCATAATTTAATTCCACCAAGATTTTCAAAATGTGAAAAGGTATACGGAGACTATGAACCATAAATGTGGAATTACAGCCAATACGAAAGGAAGCTGTCGATAACAAATTAAGCGGAGGATTTATATTTTACATTACATCTTTCCTGCGAAGAATTGTTTTCCTCTATAAACCAGGAATGTCAAATTCGGGCCTTGAACCCTTATAATATCAAACATGTGGAAACATGGCCCTATAAATGGTTCTGGGAAGAACAGACTTTTAATCAGGTATCCGAATTTCAAATTTGGGGCAAAACCATTAAAATGTCAAAAAATGCCATGGTCCCATCTTTATATGCGAGCTGTATGAGAACCTGTGCGCTCTATTTTACGACTTTTTTCCGAACTTGTTTCTCTATCTCTCTCTTTTGAGGAGATTAGTAGTCAGTTTATTTTTCAGCAAAAATTACCATATGACAACGGTTTCGATTATGCAGCATAGGATAAGTAATACGCCTCTCCCACACACAGCCTTGATTTACATCGGTGTTAAGATATCGCATATGGATTTTCCAAATTATTTCGATATAAATGCTAAATACAATATGTCAAATCAATATGAACAATAAACCTAACCGAAGGTTTTTTATAACGACATAACGGAGAAGAAAACATAATATCAAAATATAAAAAATTAAAATAACAAAGAATTGCTATGCCATAGAAACCCACCACCACCAAACACACATACACCAAACTTGCAATACTTGAATAGCATTCATAAAATTCATCGCTTAAGGCTTTTAACCTGAAAGCTGTGAAAACAGCTTCACATTTTATTTGATATCAAAATATTCACCAAGGCCTTTCTCCAAGATATACTTAGGTATACTTAGGTAGTGCTTTTACACCTAAATACAGACACGTATGTCCAAATTAATCTAATAATGCTCTTATAGATCCTGGGTATAATCTTTAAATAAAAACACCATTTTGAGCTAGAGTTGGGCTAGTTCACGAAGCGGAGCAATCTTTCTCGTTCCTTTTTAACGGAACTAGTTCCTAGATAGTTTCTTTGAATCTCTTTCTCTCTCTCTCATTCATCGATTTTATTCTTCGATCACATAGTTTTGTGTGAATTCGTTGATAGGTGTGAAAGGTAAAGAAATTGAGGAAAAATGCAACAAATGATTTAAATTTTTAATTTAATTTCTATTTAGTAGAATATTCAGAAGCTGCCGAATTCAGCAGGACGATAATCTCAAAATACTTTTTTTATTAATCTACTTTGTTTTCATAATTATTTAAACAATGATAAATTGTTATTTTTATGTATTTTTAAAAAAATGGCAGCGTGAACAAATGAAGAATATGGGAACAAAGTACGAGGTCACAAATTATTTCGATATAAATGCTATAGCAATATATATAAAGTTCCTTTGATCTGAACACCAAGACTAGACATAACAAAGAACTAAGAAAACATAAAATCTTTTACAGAAGTACTAAAACAAAACTTTTCCAATTTATTTTTCTTCATATTCATTTTATATTGAAGGGTTATAACTAGGGATAAGTTAATCGAAATGTTTTTTTTTATTGAAAAGTCTTAAAGTCGATATCGACTTTTGTCCCTTTATTTTCTTTAAAAATACAGGCCCACCAAACTTTATTTTACGTATGCAATCCATATTAAACATAAATTTTTTTGTCGATTTTGTATTCGGAAATCGATTTTGAACAGGTTTTACAAAATCGAAAGATTGAAAAGTAGACTTTGTACTCAAAGGAAAAAGTCGTAAAATTTAAAAATCGACTTTTTAGTCAGCTCCATTACGTATTCCTAATTATAACGTCATCCGCATTAAAGTCAGGTTCAAATCCTTGGATTAATTTCCTTTTTTGAATTTGGATTTTGCCCCAATTTTTTGAAAACCTTTGCAGGTTGTTGTTGTCGTATAGAGCGATATTCCTCGATCTGGCTTAAATATAATAGGGAAATTGGCGTGGTAGTAAACGAATATTTGTGGCCTAAAACCAGGGCTCAAAGGGTTAAATAGCAATCTTCATCATAAATACATGATTAATGTAGGAGATAGCGCCACCCTGAGGAACAAAGAAAAAAACAATTAAGCGAACTAAATAAGCAAGAATGCGCTGTTTCTAGGCAACAATAGATGGCAGCCTCAACAGCTAGGACAGGCTACAGGAAACCCGTCATATTCTTACGATGAAAAACAAAACTTATCGAAACTAATATAAGGTAAAAATTTAACCTCTGCATAAAGGCGGAATTAACCTCTGCATAAACTTGGATTGGATTGGATTTAACCTCTGCATAAACTTGGATTCCATTGTTTTATTTTATTATAATTTGATTATTTATATACAAATTTATTATTTATTTACAAATTGGCAACTCTGGTCCAACAAAATAAACGACAAAAATTCAGCTGTGGGTGCTATTGCAAGGTTACAAAAACATAAATCGTCTACATTACGATGTGAAGGCGTTATACAAATAGGTGGAGTTTGGTTGTTGCTTTTCGGGAAGGAGGTGTAGCTATGTTACCTCCCTCCTGACGCCTTCATCAATAAGCCATACGCCATCACCACCACCACCACTGTTGTATAACTAACAAAAATTATTGTAAACTTGTTGTAATGAAATTCCGAAATGAAAATATTGAAAAACTTTATTGTAATTAATTGCAAAACTATATTTGCAATTTGTTCGAAAAGCTAGCTGGCTGGCTGTATGTTTGTTGTATAAGAAGAAGAAGGAAAATTAGCAGATTTTTGTGTAGTGTTCGTTTGTGGGTAGATGGTGTGTGTGTCGGAGAGAGAAATATGGCAAATTATCAGCAGCAGAAAACATGTGTTTTTTTTTTCTTAGAACAAATATACAATAATTGAGGAAATTCAATATTAATTTTGGGGTTTATCTGGAATTACAAAAATACACATTTTTTTATTTTTTAAGTGGCATTGCTAAAATAAATTGTGTGCCACAACTAGGAAATTCTGTTTGTGGATTTAGAATCCATTTGTAAAATATTTTATATAATTGAAAATTGCAGTCTTAGCTAAGGAAATATATTCATTCTCCATTCTGCAAACACATAAACACACCATCTGCCCAAAGAATGAAATTTAAGCTACCATTTTTAATACAGCCAACTAAGCAAATATAGCCACTTACAAATTTATGCCATTTAGCTAAGCTCTTCCAGAGTGGAGGAGTGGAGGATATAGTGGCAACATAGCTCGACCCAATATTGGTTATGCTGCATAAAAATGAATGCAGCAAAACTTTTGCGGAGACACTGGCAACATGAATACCAAAATGACAACAACAACGACTACAAAAGAGATGCCACAGCAAAAATACCCATTACACACACACACACACAGAGAGAAATGGCATAACGAAGAAAGCTGGGAGAGACAAAGTAATAAAACTTTTCCACCAACCTAATCTCTGGTTAGGCCCTAAAGAAGCCAGCCTAACTGCACAAAATACAGGAAGTAACTTTGGCTACCAAATACCTAAATCCAACACCGTGTAGCAGCAGCAAAGCAAACCTGGCTGACAAGCCTCCTTGTTATTGGTCACAAGGAGGAGAAGTTGGGCAGGCAAGCAACCAGAAACTACATCCGCCAGAAAAAAAAATGTTTTTGCTTTTAAACTTTGAACTATGGTTGTTACTACATAGGAAGAGACTCATACACACACACTCCCAGGAAATGGACGAACATGTCTGGCTTGCTGCCTGGGCTAGTAATAATACCCGGTGTTTTTGTTGGCATAAGCACTCACTCATTCACTCACCCATCCTGCCTGGCATCTTGTTGCCATTCAATCTAAACAGATAAAGGAAGCAACGACAACAACAACAACAACAAAAACTGAAACAGGTCAGGATGCACTCACTCTAATGGCTGGGAAAAGTAAACGTTATAAAAAATTACTCAGCAGCTTCCTCAGAAAAGCCAATGCAAGTAAATCGTTTCTATTTCGTTTTGCAGTTTTCTATTTTTTTTCGTCGTCTTCTTTCTCTGCTTTTGTGTGGACGTGTTGGTAAAAGTAAATGTGGAATTGATATTAATGCACCTGCATGACAGTTTTCTCAATTTCACTCCACAGATGAGCTGCAGAATATTTGAAGTATTTTAGATGGATGGATGTGGACGGTGGCAGTTTGAAGTTAAATAAGATGAGTAGCAAAATGGTAAAAGAAGAAGAAGAAAAAAATCAAGTAAAGAAAACAAAAACGACCGAGGAAAGTAATTTTCATTTTAAGTTTTGTAAGATATGAACTACTTTCCATATAAAATGGTTTTTTGGTGGGGATTAAAATTGCAAAAAACAAAAATGCGAAATATATATAAAAAGTAGAAAAAGAACTGGGGTATTCGATTTTTCCTAACTATCATTAATATTTTCTTGGAAACTTTAAGGTGCAAGGGAGAATATAGAAATTTTATAAGGAGGATGGAATTTTAATATATCATGACTTAACTCTGTGTATAAACACCCCACCCACAGTTTATACAAACAATTTATAAAATTGACAATGAAATATCCTGCGAATAAAATGTTCAATTAGATCCTAACTTTGCATATTTTTACAAAATCGCGTTTCAACCCATCCATAATCTGAATAATAGCCTTTAGTATTAGAAGTTAGAAGACCATTGAAATGGAATCGGGCGAAACTAAGTTTGTGATCTACGTAGACATTTCTACCAATTAAAGCAACCGTGGCATATACCATTTGGTATGCTGCAACAGAAGTAGGCCCATCTAAATCGATTTCCACAATATTTCGAATACATTAATATTAATCTATTTTAATACGATGTGATATCAATCGGACAATCCTTGGGAGTTTGGTGCACCATTTACCAAAAATCGGACGAAACTACAACAAAACTTCACAGACATTGAACTGGACCTATTTTACGCTGTGCAAAATTTTCTCTCGATCGGACAAATTTTATGTGTTTGGTGCACCATTTAGATATATTCGGACGAGCTATATCTAAATCTCATCCAATTTCTACAAAACTTCATATACATCAATATTGACCTATTTCAATACGTTGTGCAAATTTTGGTTTCAATCGGACAACCGTTGGGATTTTAGAGCACCATTTACTAAAAATTGGAGCTATATATTAAGTTGGGGAAAAAGAAATCCATTCTTTTTTCGGCAGAGGTCTGTACTGATAGATTTCTCGTAAAGTATCGATCAAACAATTTCCGATTTATGCTCGTAGGAAGGGTAACATTTCGCAATAAAAAATATTTTGCTGTTTTTTGTTTGTTGCATTCAGTTGTGCGTTACAGGGTGTTAAAATGGAAGTGAACAAACAGGAAATTCGGTACATTTTACAGTTTTTCTTTGACAAATTCGAAAATGCAAGCCAAGCGGCTAAAATTCCGTTCAGGAATTTTTGATGTTAAAGATGCATTTCGAACAGGTTGACCCGTCTTTGAAAATGTCGATGAAATCGGAGAAATGATCGAAGTTGACTAGCATGTTAGCAGTCGTTACATCGCCCAAATCGACCATAACCCTATTTTAAACCATTTACAATTGACCAGAAACGGCCAGAGTTGGTAAACTGGAGAGGTGTCAGAAACTCGTCAGAAACTTCGGGAGCTTCTTTGGGAAGTTTAATGCATCCGCCATACAGTCCAGACTTGGCACCAATCAATTATCATCTTTTGCTTGCAATGCAATGATACAATGATACAAAATTGGTATCTAGGGAGGATTTTGAAAACCGACTACTAGAAGGACTTCTATTGGAGAGGCATTATGAAGTTACCTTCAAAATGCCAACAAATCATACAACAAAACGGTGCATATTTGGCACAAATCGTACATTCCGAAGCATGTTAAATAAATTCGTATAGTTCATATAAAAATAAATGATTTCGTTTTCCCCAACCTAATATATCTATATTCTGGTATACCCCCAAGTATAAAGATCCCGCCCATTTTATGAACAACTAGTTTGTGCCTATGTGGTTGTAAAAGCCGCATTTCGTGACCTTAGTGAAGTAAACCAGACTTTAATGCTCGTGGTTAAAAAAAATCAATGTAGATCCATTTGAGCTCCATATAAAGATTCGGTTCCAATTGAGACATCTTCATGTCCGTAGTAGGACTTCGCCCTAAGGGGATGTGATTTTGCATTTCAGGATCTTCTAAGGGAAAGACTTCCATGGAAAAATGTCAACATATGTCCATATTTTGATATATGCCCCGCATCATTTATGTTATTTTTAAGGTCCTAGCCGCATTATGATAAGTGGCATATTGGCACATTGAAATTTTAAATATTTTCCCACTGGTTTCAAAGTCATTTTTTTAATGCTATAAAAAAGACATCACAATGGACGAGTTTATAACCAAAGACACTAGTTCCCCTGATTGAGCAGCTATGTTGTGTGATGACTTTTCGGGTTCTTGGAATGGCTATTATTTAATGTTCGTGATTTTATATGATCGAAGACGATTCGCCTGTTTCTGATGTTTTATTTTTTTATTTTTAAATAATATCCCTTGTGCACCATTTAATGGCTTAGGGGTTACAATAATTTACAGGACAATTTCCTTCATGACAAAATATTTCCAGTCTATGTAATTCATCTTAGAAATTGTCGCATGTATGTATGTCATTTAGTAAGACAACATTATCCATAATAATAAAAATAATAATAATAAAAATCTCTCTCGGCCATTTCTTGAGTACATCAATTTCAGTTCACATTATCTTGAAGAAAATTACCTTAACCTGCTTTATGGTGAGATTTTTTTCCTATGTAGCAACCTCATTTTTCTCGTTTGTTTCCTTGTGAAATGTTCTACATAACATCTTGCAACAGCACATATTATGTGTTGTTGCACTTATGCAGCAGCTACTTCTTGATAGCAGCTCTGAAAAAGTCATAGATAGCTTGTGGTGAAATTTGTTTAATTAAATAATATTTATATTAATTATAGAGCAATTCTAATTGTTATTCTACCCTCCACTCTCCTTCCTTGGTGGCCCATAACACTACAAATTGTGGAGACTCGATGTTATTGCTGTTCTTGTTGCTAGTGTTTTTGACATGTTGTTGTTCAATTTAATTAAATCTCTTGGTCTTAATTTTGTGATAATAAAAAAATATACCAGTATATTGTATGATAATGATGATGATGTGGCAGTAGTTTTATATTATAATTATAATATTGTTGTTCTTGTTTTCCCCACTCTCCTTCGCATAATTTCCAACTTTCTTTTTTAGTCATCATCTCATCTGAATGACTTAGAAGTTTATGAATGAAATGCCGTCGAAGTATTTAAAAATATAAAAATTACTAGGAAAAGGCGTCGTTATTTCGAGTTTTCAACAATGTTTTCATTAACTTTTATACTTTGCATATTTTAAAATAATATTAGACAAATGAAATTAAATTGTATTATGAAGGGAAAACAATGAAGAGAATGGATATACAGTCGAATTCGGATAAGCGAACGCCGGTTTATCGAAAAAATCTGTTAATTGAAACTAAAAATTTTAAACTAATATTTCTGGTGAATTTTCAAACACTTTACTTTGCTTAAAAGAAAACCCGCTTAATTGAAAATCTGTAAAAGAGAAAGACTTTTTAGTTGCAAAAACACAAATATATATGAAACGAGCACCGTTTAAGAGAAAAATATCATTTTTGTAAGGACGACATAATTCATTAAAATTTGTATTTGCAACCCTAAAATTATGTTGCACATTTTTCCAACCATCCAAGCAAATGACTACGAAAAAAATAAGTTCCTGCTTAATTTATTATATAATATGATTTATAAATTTCACACTTTTTCAGATAATGATTGAAAACTTTGTTTAAGCGCAACGAGTTTCGCTTATCTGAAGTTCTTAAAAAAAATTCAGCTTAAGGGGACCCCCCCATTCTCGGGGTCAAAATTTTTGTTGATATAATTCGAATCTACACTGATTAAAGAATGTCTCTACAAAATTTCAAGTGAAAATCTCAAGAACTGTTGAAGATATATCCGATTTAGTGTGTCAGCATCAAGTGACGGCTAAAGGACTTCTCAAACTTTAAACGCGTTTTTCTCTAAACATTTTTTTGCGAATGGCGGGTACGATAACTCAAAAACTAATAATCCAATCGGTTCCAAATTTTGCATCGTTTCTCTGGGAGTGTATAGCTCTCGTATGAACTAGGATAAAGCCAATCGGTGAAGATCTTCCTTATTTTTTAATTTGGTTTTTGGTCAAAAATCGGCGATTTTCCAAAAATATTTTTTCAAAGGTCCACCATTTTGTTAATTTTAGAGCGAAGTCAATAATCCTAGTTCATACGAGAGCCAGACATGTACTCTTTCTAACACCGTTGGAATTTTCGGATTCCAATGTTCCAGTGAGGAGTTATCATGCCCGCCATCAAAAATAAGAACTGTTCTTTAATTACAAAAAACAACAACAAAACAATAACAAAAATTTTTTGTAAATTACTTTTCTTCTTTTTTAAATCTTCAATTATATATGTGCAAAGTTACAAACCTTAACAAGCATTGGTATTGATTTACCAGCCCATTGAAAATCTTAAAAAATTCAAATCGTGAATGGGGGGGGGTTCCCTTAAGAGAAAAACATTTTCTGAAATTAGGCGTTTTCGCTTAACCGAATTCGACTGTATATATATTTTTTAATTTTTGAAAATACAATTTTGTTTTATTTGTTAGGGAAAGAATTTTAATGAAATATTTTCTTTCTTTCTCAGAAAGTTTTTGTGTGTAGGGGAGACTGGGGCACCTTCGGCACTTTTTTTTTAGAGCTCTATATCTCAGTACTTATTTAACATATATAACAACTTTATGGCTGATTTTTGTCCTCTGACACTTAATTATAAAAAATAGTACCAAAAAGATATAAAAAAATAGTATTAGTTAAAAAAATTTACAGTTTTTTAAAAAAAGTCAAATTCGCCGAATGTGCCCCAACCCGGGGTAGCTTCGGCATTTGATGGGGCACATTCGGCACCATAGTCATAGCCGGGTAATTGTCATCGCTATCAGTCTGGTTGAAATTCTGATCCTCTAAAGGCTCTATTAGGTTTTAATACGCCACACAATGTTTGAATTATATGGCTTTATTTTGGAGCGGCGGACGTTTACATCTCAAGGTCGCACACACCATCAGAAATAGGGGTTTTCTATCGCATTTTCGTCAATACAAGCACGTTTGATCTTATATATGCAATTTCGAACCATATTAAAGGATTAGTTTTAAAAACAAACTCAAAAACCTTTTACGGAAATAATATTGCACAATCTGTATATGGCCGAATGTGCCCCACTTTGAAATGCCGAATGTACCCCGAATGTACTTTTTATAGTTTTTTTCATTTTTTTCGATCAGATTTGTAAAAAGATTATATTTTTAAATATTTTTATAATAATACACATCGTAGTTAACCACTTTTTAATAATATTGTCTTAAAAATTTTAAAAGTTTTATATACGAAATACTTACGAAATGGAATTGAAATATTACAGAAACATCTATAAAAATACAAAAACCTATGTATCTAAATAAGCTTATTAGCTAAAAATTTCAAACTTTGTGTCAGTTATTTATTTCGATATTCGATACCTATGTATCGAAACTAGTGATGTACGGTGAGAACTTCATATCGAAAACGCGATTGCCGAAGGTGCCCCGATGCCGAAGGTGCCCCAGTCTCCCCTATATTGAAATTAACTTTAAATTAAGAACGATTTTTGTTTGTGTATATTAACCAAATTGTATTATAATTTATTTAAATAACTTCAAATCACAGACGCCAGAAGTACTGGGGTACGTATACGCTTTTTCTTAAATTGCTATCGTATACGCAATATTAAACAAAATTACGTATACGACCCCATAACATACATTTTTGCATTTGCTTACATATGGCTCAGATTTAGGAAATATTGAATTAATTGTTTGCTACTTAAACAAAACTTTTTGTAAATAACTATTCCAAGGCTTTTGAATTTTTCTATATTGTTTAGATTTAGGAATTTTATTTTAAAAACTATATATAAAGGATTTAAATAAAATATTCCATTGCCTTTAAATTGTTCCAATTTTTTCTCAACTCTCCGTGCCAGAATGACTTTTCATTTAATTCACATAGGAAAATATATATATATATATAGAATATTGTTGTATTTTTGTAATTTTTTTCATGCCTTCCTCAACATGCGGCATAGTTAAGTAGAACATAATTTAGTCCCCTGTGTGTTTAGCAAGTCAATGTTAATATGTCTTTGCCAGTTATGTTGCAATTTTCTTTTTATTTATACAAGAACAACAACAGCAACAATTCGTTATAATAAAATTTGGGTTAATGTTTGCAAAAAATAAAAAAAAGATTGAGAAAAGTAAACTTAACAACTGCAACTGCACAAGAATGTATTCAGATGCTTGTTTCGTAAAAAAGGGGTGAATTGTAATACATTAGAGTGGGTAAAATACAAATAAATGTAAGTGAGTTGCCGTAGAGGTCTATACACTAATAAAATTAATTATTCCTATATATTCGACAATTTAATAAGCTTATTCCAAATAGAGTAACTTCTGGTAATGTGGACCATGCGTCAAATGTGGACCACCCCCCATATCTTGAAATATGAAATATGTCAATGCCGCCATGATAAATGTTTTCCTAGTTAGTAAAAACAAGCAGCAAACTTGGTTTTTAATAAATAATTGCAAAGTTGAAAATTTAGTAGCTGAAAATGTAGTTCTGATTGTAAAAGTGTGATTTGAAAATTTTTTAGCACACTAGTCGAACGATTTTGTAAAATAGTCGAACATTTTGTTTTTCTCGAATATAAAGAGGTTATTTGGTTTTCTTGTTTTCTTTAACAAAAATACACGTTTATCTGTAATTACTTTCGGTTATTTTTACATTTTTATTCATTTTTGAAGACGATAATTATTTTTAAATAAAAATATTCAATGTCGGGTAATGTGGACCACTATAAAAAAGTGGGACATTTTCATGAGGACGAGTTCGAAACAAGGACGCATTTAATATGCGAGGAGGTATTCTATCCTCTGAAAACTTGATATCCGAAATTATAGGTGCCTCGGTTGGATAATACCGAGGGGGGGTACCACCCCATGCGGATAAAATACCGCATGGGGTGGTACCCTTAAATGGGGGCTATTCCAAAACATGGACCCATATATTTTTGCATTCATTGTTACCCAAGAGTGCAATAAATTGAAATTTATCACAATTAATCCACAACCTACCTTTAACTTACTGATCCTCATTACCCACACATACTGGTCCACATTACCCGCCAAGTTATTTTTATTTGCAGTTTAGAGTTTTTTGAAATATAATGCAATACCATTTTAATGGACAAATATATATAATTTTTGACCTGGAATATAATTAGCCAACAAATCTACCATGATGTGGAAACAATTTGTTTTTATTTTTTACCTTTGTTACACCCACAATATAAAAAAAAGAAAATGGTGGTCCACATTACCCGAAGTTACTCTATATCATTTTAGAGCTTCAAAAATATTTTAGAGAACCCTGTCCATTTCAAACCCTCTTGTGTGTGTTATCGCCTGTATAAATATCGAACATTTGGAAGAAACTAGCCACACATTTCAACCAAACAGACCCTATTTTGGCTGACACGGTGGTGTCTGAATTTGTGTATTCCAGAAGGCTCTAGCCGCATTTATCCATTGATTCGTATAAAAACGGGAAATATCGGCTTATTTTTTGCTACAACTTCCTTTTAACAACAACCGGTATGGTATTTTGAGGATTAAACGGAAAATTTGCAAGAAATGGTAAGATTGTGGCTAAAAGGGGATGTAAATTTTATTCCAGGATCCTCTGAGGGTTTTTTTATTTTTAAATTATATCCCATGTGCACCATTTACTGCTTCAGGAGTTTTAATTCTCCCAAGGACAATTTCCTTCAAGACGAAATAGCACAGTCTTATAATTTGTCGCATGTATGTATTGGGTGGGGAAAACGATGGATTTCCTTTGGAATGTCCTATTTGTGCAAAATATTCACCGTTTTGTTGTATGATTTATTGCCATTTCAAATGTAACTTCATAATGCCTCTCTCATAGATGTCCTGTTCTCTATTTGCAAAAAACTCTAGTAGTCAGTTTTCACAATCCTCTCTAGATACCAGTTTTTTTATCATTAAAGAAATTTTGCATTGACACCACTCCTGATGGTCAATTCTGGTCAATTGCTATCTTCAAACGGTCCAATTGTTGACAGAAGAGATCAGAATTTAGCGTTTGGTAATATGGAAGCAACTCATAATAAATAATCCCCTTCCATTCCCACCAAATGCATAGCAGAACCTTCCTCGCCGTTAGTCCTGGTTTGGCCACCGTTTAGGGTGCTTCGCCGCTCTTTGACCACGATCGTTTTCGCACAGAGTTATTGCATGTGATCCATTTCTCATCTCCATATAACGTCCGTTAAAGAAATGGGTCGATCCATCCTATTTTTCTCTATTAATTGGTGCGGCACGAAAACATCGAGCTTCTTCTTGAATCCAGCTTTGTGTAAATGGTTTAACAGTTTCATGGTCGATTTTAAGCTCCTGGGCGATGTTACGACTGCTAACATGCCGATCAACTTCGATCATTTCTCCGATTTTATCGACAGTTTCGACGACCCGTCTAATGGAATTCTTTTTCACCAACCTAATATTTGCATAACTTATGACTTTTTCGAACATCTTACAGCAGCACTCCATATTACAGCAAATACCCACTCTAATATACCTTGCCATTGCAATGCTGAAGAAGGAATGCCATTACTGCGACATCTTCTGCCTGCAAGGCACCCAAGTTACTGTGTCAGTCAGTCATGCAGCCATGTCGGTCGTTTGAGATTGAAACAGCAGCAGCAGTGTGTGAACGATGAAAGGAAAATGTGGCCGAAAAAACCAAATCGACCACACTCTTTTTCTTACATTGTTGTCGTTGCGGCTTTTTTGGCTTTCGAGTGGCTCAGAAGGAAAACGCTCGTACAGAAATATGTTGTGGCCGGTGGCTTAGCGTCAGCATGTTACAGAGAGCCAACATAAAAAAATGAAGAACGAAAATATTTACAAGTAGGTGTAGATGACATGATGTATTGGAATAACAGCAGAAGTATACATAAATAGTTCGGAAGTGGATACGAGTCCTCGAGGAGATTGAATTCACGAAATTGGAGAGTGTTCGATGTAAGTGGTGCCAGAATTTAAGGATTTTTTTATTCTACATTATATTTGTAGTAAGTGAATTTATATAATATTTGCCTATATACTAAAAATTATGGATATATACATATACATTTGAATTGTAGTAATGTATACTACGATATCTAAGAGACCCGACGGGATAATATAACCTGACTATCGATATGAAGCCTCAAATCTAATTACATAGACAAAGAGCTTGAACATATTTTTTTATATGATATATTCCTCCAGTTTCTGTTTAAAGTGTTTGTTATGTCAAATATTATATTTCGATTAGGTTATTAGCGAAATATTTTTTTTATAGAAATCTTAACCTTTATTCACCCTAATATCTGGAGGTCATACCTGCATCTGAGTTTAACACATTTATGGCATTTCTTCTTCCTCTTATGGCACAAACACACACAAATGTATTTATAAATAATTTCAACGGCACACATATACACAAACTCACATATGGGCAAGTGTGTATGAATGTGTGTGTTGTTTGGGAAAACTTTACAATGTTGCATCATAAAATATGTATGAATGTTTAAATGAATTTGTGGCTTCCCGTCCCGTCCCTATCTTCATCATCAGTATTTTCGTCTTTTGCCTGTTGTATGTGGTAGCGTGTTATGGCAGTATGTAAAAAGGGGAAGGAGTAGAAGAGGTAGTAGCAGGAAGCTAAAGTAGAAAATTTCCCATAGTTAATGCAAAAGAGATGCTCTGGCATAGTTTTCAAGATGAATTTGCCGAAAATGAACTTGCATAGCATATGGGTCCCCATGGATAATTGTTGCAAGAAAGTCGGATGAAGGTAGATTTTGGGCAAAATTACATTAAAGTTTCGTAAGAGAAACAAAGAATAGTAAATATGTAGATGAGAGTGTGTGTGTGTGTGTGGGATTTTAGGGTAAAATTTGTTTATAAATTATACTTTAAATATTAAAATAAAATATAGAAAAAATATTATATAGATTTAACAATAGAAAAGTATAAGTATTAAGATCCGATTTGACTCTTAAATAATTCTATTAGAATTGAATGCATCTGGCATAATAAGTTTTTCTAGCCCCGAGAAATATTGGTGTGGACCTAAACAGCTGTATAAATAGCTGTAAGTTTCAATGAAGTTTCGGTTGTGGCCGATTGTAACTCTTGTTTTCGGTACTCTTTACACACAACAGTTACGCAGTTTGGCCCAGACTGAAAAATTGGCAAATTGTCATTCTAAAATGTGTCACTGAAGGAGGAATTTTTGAACTTCGTATTGTTATTACATTGGGAAACTAATGGCAAACGAAGTTTTGGATTTTACCCTCTGATAACAAAATGGTAAATTACATGCACTTCGTTTGGAAAATGCATCTTGGACGTAAAAAAATAATGTATAATTTGGGCGCCATTTTTTATGGGTATAAATTATATGTCATATAATGAATATTTTGTCGAGGAGTACTTTAAACTTTCATAAATCCGAATTGTGAAATGTGATTGTAATTTTACATTCTGGATTTATGGAAGGTTTAAAAAATGCACCTAAAAATCAGTGAAGGTCGTAATGTAAGTCCTTATCAAAATGCCAAATATAACCGACTAGAACCTTTACAATAACTAAAATGGAGCGGGATATAGAATTCGAGGTATTTTATCTCTTAAGAATTGGAAAAGCTAAATTACAGTTTTCTTTTTAAATTTGAGTGTGACTAAACATGGAGCTATGTTTTTGCGGATAGGAATATTATCTTCTGGAAACCCGAAATGTCAACATACAGGCCCTTCGGTTGAAAAATGCCGTTGGACTGCTTTAGATGAGCGGTTTAGTTTAATATATTCTGGAATACGTTTTTAAAAGTTTACGCCTTTTGAGCTTTGTAAAAGTCTTTAAAAAGTGGAAGTGTGGTTAGTATCTTCAAAATACCTCTAAGAGCATTTTCAATGAACATAACATTGAATATATTCTTTAAAAATCCACACCTTAAAAACATACTTTAAAAATCTACACTTTTTGAGCCTTGATAATAGCCTTTAAAATATTCTTTAAAAACACACGCATTTTAAGCAGAATATAGCCTTGAAAATATTCTTTAAAAATCCAGGTCTTTTAAGCTGAACATATTCCTGAAAATATTCTTTAAAAGTCCACACATTTTATACCTTTACCTTTGGACCAGAACATAGTCCTGGAAATATTCTTTAAAAAGTCACGCCTTTTGAGCTGAACATAGCTTTAAAAAACATATTCCTGAAAAACCCACAACTTTTGAGCTGAACATAGCCTTGAAAATATTTGTTAAAAATCCTCGCATTTTAAGCGGCAAATAGTTCTGAAAATATTTATTAAATATTTACGGCTTTTAAACTGAACCCTCGTCATTTGAGCTGAAGATAGCCTTGAAAATATTCTTTAAAAAGCCACGCCTTTTGAGCTGAACGTAGTCTTGTAATTTACGACTTTTAAACTGAAAATATGCTTGAAAAAATCTACGACTTGTTCAGACCTCTAAAAAATTTTTAAAAATCTAAGCCTTGTTAGGACCTCTAAAAAAATTATAAAACATCTAGCCTTCTTATGACCTCTAAAAAATCTATAAAACATCTATGCCTTGTTAGGACCTATAAAAAATTCTTTATAAAAACCTACGCCTTGTTCGGACCTCTAAAAAATTATTTTAAAAATCTACGCCTTGTTTGGACCTCGAAAAATTCTTTTAAAAATCTACGCATTGTTCGCACCTCTAAAAATTTCTTTAAAAAATCTAGACTTGTTTGGACCTCTATAACAATTATTTAAAAAATCTACGCCTTCTTCTTCACTTAAATTTTCTTTAAAACATCTACAACTTGTTTGGACTTCTACGCCTTGTTTGGTCCTCTGAAAATTTCTGCGCCTTTTTAGACCTAAAAAAACTAAATTGGGACTTGCAAAAAATTCTGTAAAAATATACGCCTCTAAATAAATTCTTAAAAAAATATAAGCCTTGTTTGAGCCTCTAAAAAATCTACTACTTCTTGGGATCACAAAAAAAAAAAACTTTAAAAAATCTACGACTTGTTTGGACCTGCTTAAAAAAACGCCTTTTTTACAAAAATTAAAAAATCTACACCTTGCTTGTTTGGTCCAAGATTCCCAAAATTTAAAGTGTTCTTAAAATATGACTATCTATCGCATATAACGAAAGTTTTCCAAATTTATATAACGAATGGCGCAAAAAATAATGGACAGCCTTATAAAAACATATATAAATATGTTATTATTACTGTTATTACGTTTATTAATTTATTTTTTATTAGAAACCCAATGAAAAGTGGATTAAAATTTTTTTAATAAAATGGCACCATAAAAAACTTCGCAATATAACAAATTTTTCGCTACAACGAATGGGCCTGCCAATATATCATTCGATACACCGGGCGTCGACTGTATTTCCAATCATGAAAAATTGAAAATTTTTTGAAAGATTTGAAAAATCGAACAGAGGAGAGAAAAGGAGTCTGAATTGATTTAGATCACAAATAAGGGGAGGAGACCTGGGGCTTTGTATTGTAAAAGTAAAAACTAGGTATTCTCATTTTTTAGGAATTTAAATTTTATTTTACCAAAAAATTTTAATATGTTATATTTTCTTGTACTTGTTAAGTTCTCATAATAATATAGGGTTTACATTTTTACACAAATATACATATTTCACACAAATAAATGATTTTAATTTTTATTATTATTTTGCCGACAATGTCGAATTCTTGTCGAATACAAACAAATATATGGTCAGTAGTTTCAATGGTTATAATATTTTTTTATCACGATTTATGTTTATTTATTTTTATTATTGTTGTTTGGCAGTTGCTATTTTGTTTTTTTTTTAATTTTTTCACATTTGTTGGTTGTTATTAATCGTGGTAATTGTTGAACTCAAACGACCTTGCCCAAATGTTGAGAGAAAAAATACAACTGAACGAACAGACGAAAACAAGTTACCTCCCACATTCTTAAAAAAAAAAAAACAAATTATCATATCACGTATAAGATTTAAAGCAATTGTTACATAAAAACTATAAAAAATATTTGTAGATTTTTTATTGTAGCAAACAAATGTTGAGCGACAGCGTACGTGAACCTTAGAGGTTATGGTGGGGGTTACTTAATTTTAATTTAATCATATTAAAAAAGAAATAAATACGTATGGTATGTGAGATACAATTTTGTTATTTGACCATTGTATGGAATTAAGTGTTAATAATAAGGAAATATAAAATATGGAATTTATATTTCATAATTATTAAAATCAAAAAACTGGAGAAATTTAACACATTTTTCTGTTTTATATATGTTTGACATTCAATACAAACATTTTTTATTATTCAAAGTTTAATATCAACAATACTAAAAATAAACGGATTTTGAACTGAATATAGCCTGGAAGATATTCTATAAAAATCTAAGCTGAACATAGCATTGAAATATTCCTTAAAATCCTCGCCTTTTGAGCGGAAGGTACTCACTTCTTCTGGAAAGTTTTAAGATCGAATTGAAATCAAACCCACGATTTTTTTCATTAAAGGTTCTCATCACGCATCTTCTCTTAAGAAATAACACATTTTATCCAACCTATTATATTTACTTCGCTATTTTTAGAATTTCAAACCATTTTTTATCAGAATAATAAACACAACCTCCCGTCTCCAGGTTATATTTTCCATGCTACTGTTGTATCCGCATAGCTCATTGCTTTATCTGCACAACCCGTTCAAATTCTTTCCCATGAATGAAAATTCTTACACAATGAATCAAATTGAAATAGGAGAGAACATAACTTCATGCTATCACCGGATTTCGCGGAAATAAAATGTGAAAGAGATAACGAATCTCTAAATATTTGCATGAAATAAAAAATTCTGTTTAGAAGAATTTGAGATAATTAAATTTAAAAAATGGCAATAATAACAAAAGTAAGAAATTCCAATTTTTTTTTAAGAATGTGCATAAAAAGTAGTTGATAGTATTTTTTACACTGAGACTTATAAACAATACATAATAAAGTAGGTTCAACCGTATAACCAAGATTTTATACCCAATGACTTATTTTAATTCCGCATGCATATTCGGACCTTCAAACAATTCTTACAAAATCTACTCCTAAAAAAAATTCATTAAAAAATCTATGCCTTATTCGGACCTCTGAAACAATTCTCTAAAAAATTTACGCCTTGTGCTAAAAAATTCTTTAAAAAGTCTACGACTTGTTCGGATTTCTGTAAAAAGTATTTTAAAAATCTACACCTTATTCGAACCTCTAAAAATTCTTAAAACCTCTAAAAAAATTCTATGCCTTCTTTGAAGCTCTTTAACAAAAAATTCTTTAACAATTTTACGTCTTGTTTGGCCTCTAAAAAATTCTTTAAAAAATCTACGCCGACCTCTAAAGAAATGTTTGAACAAGTTCACGTCTTGTTTTTCCTCTAAAATAATGCTTAAGAAATCTACGCCTTGTGCGGACATCTAAAATAATGCTTTAAAAATCTACGACTTTGTCGCAAATTAGAAAAAAAAACTGTGAGCGGAGTAGTATAGTCGGACGGGGCCGACCATACGATACCCTACACAACCTCCTAACTTTCTGCGGATTTTTATTCCGAGCCTGTGTAATATTTCTAATACTTGCACCCTCTTGCCTGATTAGAATATTACTTATATTCCGAATATTACTTATATTCAGTAAACCCATCAGATTCCCTCCACCGTGGGTTGTGTTGTGATGTTCGGCTTATAATTGTGGCCTATATATCGACTCAAAAAAACACAAAAAATTAAGATTTCGGCCAACTTCATCCAAAAATTATTATCTGATCGTCATCGAAAATTATAGGCGATGTCCTCGACCATAACTGGAACCTTATGGAAAATTTCAAAGCGATCAGCGCTATATTTCCGTCCTCTACCGTGGAAATGGGTTACTAAATAATATCTGAATACATAAGCTCCTGAAAATATTTACGTGTAACTCCCACTTTCGAGTACATACGACTATATAATTGGTACCAATTTAAAGGCCGACTACTCCTCTTGCATATATACTATAAACTTCTCGGGTCTATGTCCTTCAGGAGTAAATATATACGCTATAAAATACAAATTTTGTCATTCTTCACACAAAAGTTAGGGTCCATTTGACCGCTAAATATTGACCGATCATTATCAAAACAGGCATGCTTATTCTTTGGGCCGATCCCCTTCTCCATGCAAAAATTCGAGGTGTTTGGGCCGGCCTCTGGAGCGACCAGAAAATCCAACAAAAATAAAGTTTTTTGGTCCATTTCATCCTCTAAATATTAACCGATCTTTACCAAAAACAATAGGGGTCTTCATTGCCCAGAACCGATCCTACATGCAAACTTTCGTGAAGATTGGTCTATAGCTGTGGCCTGTATCGTGTTTACAAATTATAATGGACAGACGGACAGACGGACACACATGTCTAGATCGACTCCGCTAGTCGAGATATGACGTCGGTATACTTAAAGGTGGGTCTAGGATCAATATTTCGCGGCGTTACAAACTTTTGGGGCTGCACAAAGCTATAATACCCTGACAACATAGTTGTGTAGGGTATAACAGTTAAAAATTTACGCCTAGTTCGGCTTGATCGGACCTCTAAACTTTGTTTTTATATCTCCTGCAAATATTTCAGACGAATCTGATAGTGCTACAACCATGAGACAAACTTGATAGGCCTCGACTTCGAAATCAGAAACTTAGTGGACTGAATAGTATTTTTGTTTTATAAATTTAAGTAGAATATATAATTTTAAATATTATAAATTTATTTGTGCTACATTACACGTGGAACATGTAATCTTAAGTAAAATAACTATAACGTGCCTACATGATTTAAACTCCATCATTAAACCTTAATATCCTCTTAGACAATGAAACCAATTAGTTATTTACTCAAATTCTGACACTACCTTGTGTCAGGCACAAAACTAAAATATCTAAATGGGGTAATTTATTTCATTCAAACAGTTTTCATATAATATGTAGATTTGGGCATAATTAATGTTCTCTTAGATTTCCCAAATGATCCATATACATACATAGTTACAGGGAGCTCGAAATAATATCCCAAAAAGCAAATAAATAACAAAACAAAGGGTATCCATATTTGACATAATTTGTCAAAAAAAACAGTTACAGGTAAGAACAAGAGTTGTGTAGTTGCACATGAGAGTAATGATGCTCCTTAAGACTCAGTCGCAATTTACAAAAAAAAAAGGAAAAAGTAAATAATAAATGAGCTAGGTTCTGTTTTTTCGAATTAAGCCTTCAGGCAAGGTATATTTAAGATGGATGACGCTGAGAGCATGGGGAGCATTTTTTGTATACACAAAATTGTTATAAAAAATACTCAAGAAGCATATTTACACTATCTAAGTCCTATGCAAAAATCTAAAAATGGATTTGGAATTTTGTTAAATTATACTTAAACAGAACATAAAACAAAGCCTCTGGTTTGCACATACATGTACACAAACATTCTTTGGTATCCATTTTAGTTAAATACATCTCAATTGTTGTAATAGGACTACCGAACGAACATGCCACAATAGCTTGTTGAAAGAATTCCATGTCGGCCATTGTTGTCTGTTCCAGAAAACCGAAGACTTGAAACGTTTATCTTATTCATTACTATATATAATGGTGTATATGAATGGATGTATGTATGTGTGTATTCATGTATGCTGTCATTCTATCTATGCTCTTCCAAAATTAGATACCTAATAATCTTCATGCAACCATCCAGCCAGCCAGCCATCCATCTTTACGGCCAGTTCAACATAGGTGAAATATGTAAAACATTTTTTATAATAGGGTGGAGTAAAAATAAACAAAAGAGTGAGTGATTTAAAATTTATATTTGAGATCCTGGCGCTGAATTTTTCTTCTATGAAAATAAAAAACAATAAATATAACTCTTTTCAAAGAAAATAGTAATAACTATTTTTTTTCGGATCTCGGATCTAGTAATAACTATTAAAAAATCTACGCCTTGTTCGGATCTCTAGAATAATTCTTTAAAAAATCTACGCCTTGTTCGGATCTCTAGAATAATTCTTTAAAAAATCTACGCCTTCTTCGGATCTCTAGAAGATTTCTTTAAAAAATCTACGCCTTGTTCGGATTTCTAGAAAATCTTTAAACAATATACGTCTTGTTCGAACCTCTAAAAAAATCTTTAAAAATATACGCCTTGTTCGAACCTCTAAAAAATCTTTAAAAAAGGTACGCCTTGTTCGCAGCTCTATAAAATCTGTAAAAGATCTACGCCTTGTTCGGATCTCTAAAAAATTCTTTAAAAAATCTACGCCTTGTTCGCAGTTCTAAAAATGTTTTTAAATAATCTTCACCTTTTTCGGGGCTATACAAAATTCATTAAAAATGTATGCCTTTTTCGGACCTCTACAAAAATTCTCAAAAAAATCTACGATGTGATTTGTATGGTGAAGTGAAAAGATAAGGTCAGCTAATATTTGCAGATCATTAGTGCGGATCAGGAAATAAATACACGAATTTCAGCGGAGAAGGCAAAAATAACTTCAAAGTGTTTTTCGAATATTGGTAAAAAGAGGCTTATATAATAGATGCAGAAAAGCATCCGAAGCTCCCTTATAATCCAATAACCAACATCAGCATCAACATAACGTTCATTTGCTTTAAGGCAGGCATAAATCAAAAATAGATATATTTGAATTAATTTTTAAGAATTGTCCGCCATATCAGACTTCATGTTGTGTAAAAAACGCGTTTTCTACAAAATCCATTTTTTTAATGGTGCCCTTGAAGCAAATGAGAGATATGGCGCCAAACAGATGAAAATAGGAACACTAATTAAGCATGGACCAACTACTACACAAAATTCAAGGAGACGTTGTTTTTAGTTAGAGATAGATGGTAGCACTAGCACCACGGATCGACTAAGACCAATGATCTGCTTAGCTGGAATGAAAACAATGAACTGGCTAACGGAACTAACTACAAGGACACAGGTGGGCCACACGCTTGTGAAGTGATTCAATGTACAAAGTTCAATCTTCTTTCAAAAGTGCTTCTAAAGCTACGAGGCCGCTTTAGAAGCAGTAAGAAGAAGTAACACATCATTAGCATATTTTCTCTTAGGTGGCCCTGGTATTTCGCATACGAACAAGTTGTATGGAACCGATCCCAGTAGTGATTCCTGTGGCACCCCTCCTTTGACATCTTATCTTCTACTCTCACACGAAATACTCGATCCTTGAGAAAACTTGCCACCTTGCGACAAGTTTCTTAATTGATTGCCTGGATTCGAATGTCATGCTGCCAGACTGAGTCAAAAGCTTTGGAGAAGTCCAGACCAGACAATATGTAGAGAATGCTACCAGTGCGTGGGTTGTCGAATGATTTGCTCGAAATCCAAACTGACAATCTCTAAGGATTTTCCTTTCCTCAATAACCCGGTTGATGTGTCTCAGAATAAAGTGTTTCAATACTAGGTACATTTGTGTGCAGGTTCTGCGCAAAGACGCATTTGCACCAGGCTTTGGGATTAATACAAATTGTGCTTCCTTCTATACTATCGTTGAGGCAGTGATTAAAAAGTTCCGTCAGGAAAATTATTATAGCTTCTCCTGCTTTCTTTGTCGATGCCATACGATTTATTCGGAGCACGGCTTGCTATAGCAGACCCGACCACGTCTGAGTCTATAAGGCCTTTGTCTTTCCATCTACGTCCATCCCCCTTGAATTCTCTACAGAAACTAACGAGTGGTGCATCGTTGTCTAAATCTTCCACTGCAGTGCTGACAAGACTGCGGAAAGAATTATACTTTCCAACATCAGATTGGTGGATACCATCCATATGATCGGTTAAAATCTCGGCGTTCAAGGAGTTGTCTGCAACGATTACTCCATTGTTTTCTTGAATGCCTTTGATGAGCGCCCGATTATCACCGAAGTACCTCCTTTTATACATGCTGGTTGCTAACCCGATGCCCGCTTGTTAAATTGTCATCGCAGTAACAATTTTTAGTGTAGACCGTTGACGCTAGGGGTTCCCAATACTGTAAGAGCAGATTAGTTTATTATATGACCACTAATGGTCGGTTTTTACCCCTTACTTTTAAACTAAATACGATGAAACCTCGGATTTCAAATCAAATTGGGTGAACATTAAAACTTGTGCTCACTTCCACCCTAATATACATGTACACTTCCACCCTAATATACGTGTACTTTTAAGCACCTTCTGCATACATGGTTACCATGAGACGCTGTTGCATTTGAGACTAAGTTGCGTTTACTATTATTATCAGCAGCAACAACAACACCAACAACAACCAAAATGGAACATTAGACTCAAGTATATTGTACACGTGTTCTTATGTTCTTTCTCCCTATTCTTAGCTTCTGCTGCTGAAGTCGTTATTGTTTTTGTTATAGTTGTTACATGAATTGTTGTAAAAGACAAGAACATCATTATCTCAATTCAGGCTGTTGTTATCTACTGTAAAACCGAACAATGGTAAGTGGCATTACCATGGAAGTCGACATGATGCTACCATGACAGCAGCAGCAACGGCAGCGACAGCAGCTTCTTCACTTCATAATGGTAACTCCTAACAACCGAATCATACTCATCATCATTAGTCATGTGTCGGAGAAGTGACAGGTTGGAAAGTACCCTTGTTCTATTTTAGTTTTTGTAATTTCGTTTCGTTCTTTTTTTTTGTTTGTTGTTTTTGTATATTTATAATTTTTATTGTTGTAGTTGGGCATATGTGGTTGAATACCTCTCTTCTCCTCCTCCAGCCTCTGTGAAGTACTTTAATTTTCTGGAATATTACAAATATAAGTAAGGGGAGAATGGATTATGGCCATGCAGATGTGACAATTGCAGGATTTTGCTAATGGATGCAACAATTGAGGTCAAGTAGGGCATATTTTGGGGGGATATATGTAGGGATGAATTTCTTAAAGTGGATGGATAAGAAGCTAAGAATCTATAGAGATTTTTATTTCGAATCATTGATTTCTGCCAGCTTATCCTCAATTTTAATTACAAAAATTGTTTTTAAAATTTAATTAAATGCAAAGGAATCTGTCAAATCCTTAACGAAATTCAGTTCAACATTAAAAAAAAACTATTATTTTAATTCAACTATAAATCTATGTCTATCCGTAAGCAAAATTGTAAAGTTTTCATTCATTCAAGCCAGCCAATCCCTACCACTACTATTGGTTAGAAACCCCAACAAGAAGAGAGAGACAGAGGAGACGAAGGATATAAAGAAGAGAGAAAAAAAACGAAACTTTTCAAGTTAACAAATTTAACCGCATTTGTTTATTTTTTGCTGGCTTTTTTATCGGTTGCTGGGTTCTGTTTCTCTTCCTGCCTTCCTCTGGCGGTTGCCCATGGCAATAACGGTGGGGGAAGCGAAGAGTTAAGAAACATAGACATCTACTCTACAACATTGTGGCAGCAAATATATCTGTGCAACTGCTGCTGCTGTAACTTCGATAACACAAACGACAACTACTTCTCTCAAAGCAACGACAACAACAACAACATCCCAGAGACATTGGTAACAAAGCAAACTAATTGTTGCTGCTGCTATCGCCAGTTAAAAATCTTACAAAACAAATTTTTATTTTAATGTTAACAACAAAGTCAAAACAAACAAACAACAGTAATACTATCAACAACAACAAAAACAACAATAAAAATTGCAACAACCTCTATAAATAACAACATCTGGTAAAAATGGCAATAAAAACAAACATAGGTTTTTTTGTAGCAGTTCCCCCCCCCCCCCCCCAAAAAAATAATAGTTTTGTTCAGATTTGTAGAGGTTTTCGCTGTACGAGGTTTGACCAACTGAGAAAGGTTAAAGGGATTCAAGTTCAGAGAATTTTTAAATATCAAAAATATATATGACATACTTTTTTTATTCTGAACTGATTTTAAGCAACTTGAACCCCATTTTAGACTCAATGCAAAATTGCTTGTAAATATATAGGAAAGCCGCATACATAAATATATAAAACAGCTATAACAGTTTTTTCTTATTACAGCTACCATGTCTTAGAAGTTGGGGCTGTGTGCAAAAAGACCTCGTGTATGTTCTTCATAATTCGCATTAAACGAAATAATCCATTTATGCGAATAAAATTGTTCATGGCACTTTGAAGAAATGGATATTGGTTCAAATAACTTTTGAAAAAAATCGACTCTCAAGTAACTAATCAAGGATATATTTGTATGAGCCCGATACAAAACAGCAATCGACCGTTTGGGTCTTCGAAATAATTCATCGAAAATTGTTCATGTAAGAAGCACTTTGAAGGAATTGATATCATGTTTTCGAGAAATTTTCGGACTGTGGCAACGTGGGAGTCTTAATTCTAAGCGGTACACTTCATCCTTGTGCATTTCGATATTACATGTACAACTAGCCATAATATTGTCCCGTTAGATTCCGCACCATTTAACAATCGCTGAAAAAAGGTACGTGTCCATTTGCACAAATAATTTTTCGAAAACAAGTAAAAAAGTTGCGACCATTTGTGGACGAGGAACCAGAAGAAGTGGATCAATGGGTCCCATCTTTGTACTTGATCTAGTCCTGGTAAAGATAATAGGTTGTCCAAAGGTTGGTACAAATCGGACATTCCTTTCGCCTGATATTGGATTTACAAATATTGTATTTGTTGACCGTGGAGCCCATCTTCCATCTTCAGACTTGATCTAGGCTTGGTAAATATAATAGGTTGTGCAAAGTTTGGTTCAAATCAGATCATCCTTTCGCATGATATTATAAAATTAATTTTTAGCACAATTTTGCTCATTTTGTGGTGGAGGTACCGGAATTACTGGACCGATATGTCTCATCATCGAACTTGAACTAAGTTTTTAAGAAATATTATGATGTGAAAAGTTTGGATGAAATCCAAATTGTCTTATACAGATTTGGTCCAAAGAAAGATGGGGTCTAAAATCAATATTTCACTGTGGCACATATTCATCGTATCAAAGTGTCATAAGGCTGAGGGTATAGAAAATACGAAAGCACAATTTAACAAACGCACAAAAAATTCTCATGTCCATTGGCCGAATACGCCTATCCTACCGTTGTGCTTCTGATTACCGTTTCGGATAAGGATTTATAAATCTAAGCGCAAGAGCCCGAACAAAACAGTTATACACTATGTGTCTCTTCGAAAACGAGCCATAAAAACACTTCGTAGGTCGCCTATTCCTACGGTCAAACTGGCCATGTGGGACTGTGAATGAAATGCCTCAATTTATTTGCCTGACGTCGGAGTTCAAAATACGAACAAGAAACCCAGAATCATTGTGCACCATGCGAGCTCCCACACTTGGGCTCAAACCTGGGCCTTTTTGACCGACCAAAACGTGAAATTGATGGGTTATTCGCCATAAAGCCATGATTGGGCAATCAATTATTTATTTTTATTCCCGCTCGAGATCAATAAAATGTATCGTGCACGTTTCTCGTCGTCACAAGTTGCTGTTAAAGTGGCCCTGTTTTGGAGATGTCTCAATGGGAGCGAATAAAACTGCTTTTAATTCGTTCTTTGGACTTGGGCTTTCCGCATTTTTCAAAAAGATTTGTGGTTTAAGGCTTCTAAGGTTCGGATAAGAAATCTACTCAAACTGGCCGATCATCAACAACGTCATAAGTTCGTCGATTGGTTTCTTATACATATAAGGTATTGAAACCGCTTTTATTTTCTGAACCGGAGTTCAAGAATTTAGGAAATCGGTTTTTGTTTCCTCGATTTTTTTACACAGAATAAAACATCAAATTTCTACAAACAAAGATATAAAGCTATATCTTTAATCATAATAGAAATGATCAGGTCAAATTTCTTTGAACTATGACTAATTTATCCTTGTGGGGTTTTCATATATTCTCCAAGATCTTTTATACCCAATAGGCATTTCCCACCCCCAAAAGTCTTGTCCCACAGTGTAATCTAGAATTCTACCGAAAAAGCATCTTCAAATAGAAAAAACGGCATTTATTACAGAATTTTTGAGGGAAATTTAAAAAAATTAATGAAATATGGTGCTGTAAGCATCGATTCAAGGGCAGCCACTTTGTGATTTGTGAGGGGTTTCTCAAGAGAATTTATCTGTATACTCTTCTCTCTCTTTTTTTCCTGTGGACACATTTTAAATGTGATCTCTGGTAAAACTACAGGCAATGTGTGTAAAGAAGATCATTTACTTCTGTGGAGAAAACCAATAAACATTCTACTAAACTTAGTAGTTACATGGGCCTTTTGCTGCCTGATAAGTTTAAGTGATATTAGGAAACAAAATAGTTCTGTTCTGAAGAGTAGATCAATGGATCTTTCTCTGTAAATAGAATATGTAGGAGTGATCTCCGCAGATTTTCTTTATACATTTAAAAGAAAATATCAACAGGAATCCTTATATTTCCATATTTCCTTAATTAACCTCCTTAAAAATTTTCCCAAAAATTTTCCACTCTACTCCAATTAAATAAAAATAAAAATATTTATTTTTTTTGTGGTGGTGGTACCATTTAGAGTTCAGTTTTTTTTTTGCTTTTTTCACACAGCTGCAATAGCAGCAGCTCGGCGTGTGTTTATATTAAACGGAAAATGCCTGATTGCGATTTATTTTCAACTGAAATCATGGTTTTTCGAAGTTAATGTTTGTGGATGTATATGTGTGAGTGTGTCTGTTTGAGTTCAGTAAATTAAAATAAAATTTAATGGTTTCATTTGTACGAAAAAGAAAAATGAAACAAAAACAAAAAGCAGCAGCAACAACGACGACTTCATTTCATTCCATTAACGTTTTTTTGGGAAAAAGAAAATAAAAACAGAAAGGGGGAAATGGAAAATGTTGTTCAAGTTAATGTTTGGTAAAGTAACAAAAAAGTAACTTTTTTCTTTTTGTTTGTTTGATAAATGAAAAGAAGCTGTTCTTTTGTTTAAGGTGAACGAAAAAAAAATACTTGATTGAGGTGGGGAAAGAGAGGGGAAGGATGAAAAGAGAGAACGAAGTAGCGAAATGTAATAACATTTAATTATTTTTTAATTCAATAGAAGCAGCAGCCAATTAATACAAGAAGACCAATTTGTGGAATTGCTGGTAAGTGATGCTGGAGAGGTGAAGAGGTTAAACTCTGCTTTTGTATTGCGAAATTGGGTTATAAAAAATTAAGGGAGATGAAAAATAAATATCTATAGGCCGAATGGTATTGTCGCCTACATGATGGATGTTAAACAAATTTTGGCTAACGTAGGTCTTGCTGCTAGATTTAAATTGCATATATGTAAAATTTCACAACCGTCTCTAAGTTTATATTCTACAAGATATTTTCATTCTTATAAATGTTATTTTTACTTATGGAATGTATGTATTAATTATTTAATAATAAATAATATTTAGAAACTTTTGTTACTGATATAACGCAGTATAAAAAAACTTACTTTTGTTTATTTTTATAAAAGTGTAATTAATTCAGAAAATGCCATACCTGAAAGAAAACAATAAACGAAATTATTAATATTTATATAATAAGGTATATAAAAATATTACAATAAATAATTAAATTAAATATACTTAGTTTAAAAATTGTTTTGAAAGTGATTAATATTTTATATAGTGCGACAAGTTGAGAGAACAAAAATATATATACAGACGTGTAAAGGTCGACGGATAAATCCTGATTAACTTATCTTTTTCACATCGAATTTCTGTAAACAACGGAAGCATATACCTGATTTTTTTTAAATATGTTCAAGGTTCCTCAAACCACATTTTTTAGGGTCCACAAGAAGCGGGACTTTTCTAATAGATCCACAATAAGCATGAATTTATAAAAGAATATTGCTTCAAGGACCTCAAGAAATTTTGATTAATTGACGAATTTTGTTCAAGGATCACAAGAAGCTTGAATTTATTGTATCATATTTTCAGAAGAATGGACTTAAAAAAATATTTTTTTTTTCAATGATGAAAAAGAAGCGCGGATTTAAAAAAAAAATAGTTTTTTTCCCTTTGTGATCCAATGTTGCCTACAGGCGACAAAATGTTTTAGATTTTACATTTAATATGCAGATAGTAGATATATATTATATGCATTTCATATGTCAAAACCTGATTATGGACGACACATATCAAAAGAAAAATAAAAAAAATTCAAAATTTTAGTAACGTTAAGAGCTTTTCAGTGTAGAGAAGAGGGTAAATTTGTATACAGTCCAAATTATTTAAATAGCTTCGTGTTGAAATTGTAAGTAGGTTTTTAAAAAATATTTTTAAGAACCACTAGAAGCATGGGTTTTTAAAGAATATTAAGGACCACTAGAAGCGTGGATTTTTTTAAAAATATTATTTTATGGATAACTAAAAACGTGGATTTTTAAATATATTTTTCTCAAGGACCACCAGAAGCTAGGATTTATAAACGATTTTTTTTTTCAAGGCCCCCAAAAACTAAAATTTATTAACGACCTTTTTTCAAGGGCCACCAGAAGCGAGGATTTATTAAATAATATTTTTTCCAGGAGCACAAGTAGCGTGGATTTATTTAAAAATATTATTTAAGGATCAACGAATTGTGGAAAAAAATTAAAGGACCACAAGAAGCGTGGATTTATAAAAGAATATTTTTAAGAATTACGAAAGCTTGAATATATTCAATAATTGTTTTCATGGACCACAAAATTGCGGATTTATAAAAGAATATTTTTTCATGGACCATCAGAAGCCAGGGTTTATTGAATAATATTGTTTTTAAGGATTAGAAGTTGCGAGGATTTTTTAAAAAAAATTTTTCAAGGATCACCAGTTGGGTGGATTTTTGAGAAATACTTTTTAAGAACCAACAGAAGCGTGTATGTATTAAAGTATATTTTTTCAAGAACGCATGAAGCGAGATTTTTTAAAAAATATTTTTTGCAAGGACCGAGAAGCATGGATTTTTAAAAAATATTTTTCAAGGACTATCAGAAGTAGAGATTTATTAAAAAATAGTTTTCAAGAATAAAGGATGCGTGAATTTATTAATAATTATTTTATTCAATGGTCGCCAGTTGCGAGAATTTAAAAATATATATATATTTTTTTTGCAAGGACGAGGAAGCGTGGAATTTTAGAAATATTTTTTCAAAGGAACAACAATTTCGGATTTTTAAAATTATTTTTTAAGAGAAATTTTTCAAGGGATTTATTAAAAAAATATTTTTAAGGACCACAAGGAGCGTGGAATTTTTAAAGAATATCTTTAAAGGACCACAAGGAGTGTAGAATTTTCAAAGAATATTTTTTAAGGACCCCTAAAACGTGTATTTTCTAAAAACATAGTTGTTCAAGGACCTCCAAGCGTGTATTTAAAAAAATATATATATTTTAAGGTCCTTCAAAGCGAGTATTTACTAAAACAAAAATATTTTAAGCACCTCCAAAGCGTGTATTTTTCTTTTTTAAATATATACTTGAGGATCTCAAGAAGCGGTGATTTGATAATGAAACGTGTTTAAGGGTCACAAGTGGCACAAATTTTGTATACCCCCAAGAGGAGGGTTCTCATGGCGAATCCTTTTGTCAAATAAGAAAATGACTATATGGTGCTCTACACCACTTTGAATATATACAAATGAATTTATATTTACTTCGGAAGCCGATATAAATAAATAAATTCGATAAAAACTCTTATTATCTACAAACGCTGGAGGCTATTATTTTTTGGTTCTACCTCTCCAGTTATGTAGTAGTTGGGTTCGTCGACACTCATAAATATTATTTTTTTTTTCAGCGCCCAACTTCTGGATTCCCGAAATTCCAAATAAATTTCCCACTTGAATTATTTTCATCCCATTACTCTCTCTCTCCTCCCATCAAACCTAAACAGATTATGCTATCCATTACACAGCTATGAGCATTCCAAATCAAATAATTGTTTCACGATGAAAAAAAAACAATTTTCAAAATATTTCTATGCTATTAACAACAAACTAAACGTAGAATGAATGAAAATTATATGCCATTATTGAGGAATTCTAATTCGTCTTTTAATCCAAGAAACAGACGATGGCCTCCCAAGGCTTTGCTGGGCTACCTTTTACTATGGCTGGATGGCTGACTGGCTTATTAATGATGAGGCATCATTGAATGCGTCAGAATGGCGCATTGTGATGCCACTGCTATGCACTTCAATGAAAGTGCACAGCAAAACATAAAGTTAATGATAATGTTAAAAGCGGAATAAGAATTAAAGAAAAAACAACAACAACTACCGTTAAATGCACTTACGATGATGACGAAAGAATTAATGATTATGAACAGATGAAACGAAACGAAAAAATAAGTTAGCTTAGAGAGAGATCTACAACACTATTAGCCAAACGTTGAGAGGTTGGATGGATGGATTGCCGGTTGGTTGACTGCTAAATCTAGCTAAACAAACATTTTATTTTTAAACCAAAGTACCATTAACGGTGATCGAGGATCATGAGCATGAACTTCTGTCGATCGGTCTGTCTACTGTATTCTAGCCACGGACAACGGTACTGTTATGCTAGCTTGCTTGCCAATGTGGAAAAGTGTCCCCCTTGTTATTTATGTTGATAATGAATGATTACACTATGGGATCCGTGACATCCATTAAGAGGCTGCAGGAAAAAAATAATGAAAATGATTCAACACAACACCAGTGGCTGGCAGCTGGCATCAGGTTAAACAAGTAATAATTTTCAAATCTTGTCAGGTTGGCTTAGCCATTGAATGTGCAAAGAATTATTATTAAAATCAATTAATATGTAACTATTGGATATTACTTAAGTTGTTAGTTAACAAAAACAACAACAAAAATCAATTGGTAATTACCGATCGGTTTAATTAGGGGTGTTCAGGAGGAAATTATTTTATGTCGGGACTATCAGAAATGCAAAAACAGTTTTATAATTAAATTTCCTATGCCATATCGTACTTTGATTTTTAAACATATTTGTAGGGTTCCCAAAAAGGGAGGGTTTTTTTAATAAATTCTCAAGCATGGATTTATTAAAGAATATTTTTTCAATGAACAGATTAAAGACTATTTTTAAAAGGACCACAAGAAGAGTGGATTTGTAAAAGAATATTTTTTTCAAGGACTACTAGAAGTGTGGATTTGTAAAAGAATATTTTTTCAAGGACCACCAGAAGCGTGGATTTGTAAAAGAATATTTTTTCAACGACCACTAGAAGCGTGGATTTGTAAAAGAATATTATCAAATCTAAGCCAAGCTCAAGAAGCGTGGATTTGTAAAAGAATATTTTTTCAAGGACCATCCAAAGGCGTGGATTTGTAAAAGAATATTTTTTCAAGGACCACTAGAAGAGTGGATTTGTAAAATAATATTTTTTAAAAAACGAAATATGGATTTGTTAAAAAAAATATTTTTATGGACGAAGCGTAAATTAATATATATATATATATATTAAGGGCAAAGCGTGGATTTAAAAAAAAATATTGTTTAAGCGTGGATGTAAAAAAGGAGGCGTTGTTTTTAAGAAAATATTTTTTTCAAGGACGATGCGTGTTTTTTTAATTATTTTTTTTATTAAAAAATTTATTTTCCAAAGGACCACCAGAGGCGTAGATTCATTAAAGAACATTTTTCAAAGGACCATAATTAGTGTAAAAGGACCACAAAGAGCGTGTCTTTTTGTAAGAAAAAAATATTTTTCAAGGATTTCCTCGAGCGTAATTTCAAAAAAATTGTTTTTCAAGACTTTCAAAGCGAGTATTAGAAAATAAGGATATCCAAAGCTTGTATTTTCTAAAAACGTATTATTTTCAAGGACCACCATTGCGTGTAATTTTTAAAAAATATATATTCTTTCAATGACCTCTAAAGCCTGCATTTTCCAAAAAAAAAATCTCAAGGATCTCCAATGAGTGTATTTTTTATAAAAATATTTTTTTCAATGACCACCATAGCTTGTATTTTCTAATTTTTAGGGACCCTTAAAACGTGTATTTTTAACACATAGTTTTTCCAGGATTTCAAAATTGAGTATTTTCTAAAAAAAAAATATTTTTCTGAAGGACCTTAAAAGTATGTATTTAATAATATATTATTTTCAAGGACCTGTGTGTATTTTCTAAATAAAAAATATGTATATTTTTTTTCAGGAACCTCAAGAAGCGTTGATTTATTAAGGAACATTTTTGGGGTAGAATAAATAAAAAAAATGATTCATATTGGGCCATGTTCCGGGATTGCCCCTATATAATATTTTCGATATGCGAGGATTTTTGGCATGTCGGTGCATGATTAGATATTTTCCTATATCACCGATATTCATTGAGTTATAAATCATCCTGACAACCTTTTTAAATATGTGGACGATCTGCGGATATAACTCACATATGAAGGTACAACCACTTTTGGTTCATTTTTTAACCGCAGTGACTATATGTACGAAGTAGCTGTTTATTTGACATTCCGGGACCTTAGCAGGTAAACTACATCTTCACACTTTTCAACATAAATCCATATTTCTACATAGTCCATATACAAAGGCCATTATCCATGTTCGATATGTTCAAAATCCTTTTCCAATTTTCAACGTTTTTACTTGGACGACAAGAAACACAGTTTTTTTCTAATAATACTTTTTTAAAGGACTACTTTCTTTTTTAAAGGACTACTTCTTTTAGCCATGAGTACCCCTAATAAGAACACCTCAGAAGAAGAAACAAACGAAACAGCACATTTGACAGTAACAACAGCTAACATAAATATCCATGAACATCTTTCACAGAACCAGAAGTAGAAAAAAAAGACAAACAAACAAGTGGCTAAGAGATTACGGAAAAAAGTCCAACACATCATACATCTAATGTGTTTGTTCTTAGGCACACGGAGAGAGAGTCTGTCCCATTCATTTTGGTTTTTGTTGTTGCTGCTGTACTTTTGTGTGTGTTTTTTCTCCCCATTGAAGCGCCATAAGTCTCCACACGATTATCCAAGTTTAGAAGCTATCATTAAACAGTAGCATCATAAGCAGTAGCTAAGAAAAGTAGCCACCGTAATCATCTGTGTAGTTTTTATGTCTCCTCTTTTTTTACTTTGAGTTAGTTTGTTTTTCTTTGGGATACCTTTTTCTAGCTGGCTCCACAATGGATGGATCAGCATGAAAGCACTATAATTTTCATTGTAGCCCCTCGTCTTTCACAGAAAAAAGAACTAACAACAAGCATTATTGCAGATGACAATATAAAACGATTAACGTGACACCATACAACATGTATGAGGTGGTGGTGGAGCTTTGTGTATTGTCCTTTTGATAAAGAAAAATAACTGTAAATTTGTTATAACCTGCAACACGGTTAGAGGGATAGATGTTGGAGGAAAATCATTTTCTAAGAATATGTGGAACAGATAAAAATTGTCAATCGGCGTGACAGGGCCAATATGTTAGAATGTTAGATTTAATACTAACTCGGATCTAAAATACTATATTGAAGGGCCATAGACTTATTGCAAAGGAGAAAATCGCTCTATGCTGCACTAGTACAGAGGTTGACTGAACACACAACTTCAGAATATCTTATTTCTCAATCTGCTCCGATGCAACATGAGATATGCATTTACACTAAGAGTTGCATATACTGCGAACATAGACTAGCTGCATCCCGATATGGAAGTTTGGTCGAATAGATCATTTTATAATCTCTTTTTAATTATATTAATATTTTCGAGGAATTATATTAATTTAATATATGGAGATTGTTTTGCTGACACTTTTAAACTTCCGAAAATCTGACGGTAGCCTTATACGTACGTCTCATGAGGAATAATGCCATTATTTTTCGTAAGGAGGTTACATTTTCATTGTGACCTCAGGATACACATTTATAACCAATTCCATTTGTGAATATGTCATAGGCCTTTACAATACCATCATGCGGAACAGAAAAGTTTTCATCTTTGCGAAAAACACTGCATAATTGCATATTTCCTCCTTACATATCCATCAAATCCATACATCGCATAAGTACACGCAGTAAAGGGTTGCGTATACGTATTGTCGCAACGTATATGACACTAAACCAGGATTGTTTAATCTCTATTATTACTCATCCCATTTACAAAATCCCTACGTAAATGTGCACAAATTTGAGCTTTTTGGGCAAATAAATAAATAAAATATGGGCATGTTGCTCCCCAGCACCTAAATCTAATACATAAACTGCTATAGAAACCCTAGGTCAGTCCTTTCCGTAAATTGGGTAGAATATTTCCCTACCAAAAATTATCCATATTGGACCAAGTTCCAGGATGACACCTATATGACGGTATTTTTCATATTAAACAATTGTTGATATGGTGACACCACCTAAAGAATACATGTAGATTTGAAAATGTGTAGCTGACACTTTTAAACTGCCGAAAATCTGTACACTTTTAAGTAAATCTTATTAAGATAAATGTCCTCATTGTTCGTAAGCAGGCTGAATCCCCTTTGAGACCTCAAATACTAATGCTGTTCATACTACCTTTCAGTGGGAAAAATATACAACGTCTATGGCAAAAACACGGACTACTGTATATTTGCTCGCAACTAATATAAGTACACGTCGTAAAAAGGGTTGCGTATACGTATTTTCGTAACGTATACGACACCAAACCGGGATTGTATTCTCTATTATTACCCACCCATTTTTAAAATTCCTACACAAATGGTGAACATTTTGCAGTCAAAGGCCGTAATACTACATATATCATCCTTGGGTTATCGGGAGTACCTTTTGGATCACAATATAGAATTGCTGCACAAATTCGAGCTGGACAAGGTGGACAACATATACGCATACAAATAAAGAATACTACAGTAGTAGTCCAAACTGTTGCAAAAAACCCTGCTCAGCTCTGTAGTCGTCGTCCTTTGGAATATAAAATTACATAAACGTCGTTACTGCTTTTTTAGCATAAAGACTTAGCCTTAAGTACAGTTCGTACAGGAGGCCGAACATGAACATAATTCTAAGAAAATATTTTTTCAATCACCTCAAGAAGACTGGATTTATTAAAGATTTTTTTTTTAAAGTTCACAAGTGGCTCATGTTTCCGTCTATGGGAAAATTTCGGCATATTTGAATTTTTGCTGGCTATCAAAGGTTGCGTATACGTATTGCCGTAACGTATACGACACCAAACCAGGATTATTTGTTCTCTATTATTACCCTCCCATTTTTTAAATTTCCTACACAAATGAATAAATTTCCTACTCAAGTGAATATCTTACAGCGAAAGTCTGTAATATTATCTCATCTTTAATGCATCGGGAAGTACTATTCCGATCGGAATATAGAATTGGTGCACAAATTCGAGCTGTTTGGACAAGGAGAATAACATATACGCATACGACCGGAGAATACTACAGTAGTAGTCCAAACTGTTTACATGTGGAAAAGGAAATTCCACAAACGCAATTACGACGTATTTTGCATAAATAATTAGCATTAAGGTTAACACACAAAAACTTCTGGACCGCGTTGTCTCTAGAACAAGTGATTAGAGTTAGACACAGGGATCTTGTGTTAAATAGGCTAGCGACTTCTTAATTTGAGCCCACGTAAAAAAGTTCCAGCTTCGCTGCAAGACCTCAAAGATAGACCAATTGAGGCTATCATGGATGTAGGGAATACTCTTTCCGTTTTAGTTATGAAAAAATTCGCGTGCACTTGGTGCGACAATTTTCACGACAGATTATAACGGTAAGAGTGCTTCGATGAGTTTTAATATGTGTATGGTGATGAAGCATCCTCCTATAGAATTGTGAAAAACTGATTCCGTCGTTGCCGATGCTCGCTCAAAGACGCAGTTCAGAACATTGGCGCCGTTATTAAACTGAGAATGGCGCCATAAGACTTAACTTGTGATAGAAGCATATTTGGGTATTTCTCCAGCCAGCATACATTCGGTATTGCACCTGGCCATAAATCCATTTGGGATCCATTTGACAACCAACCAAAAAAGGCCGAAGTCGATTGGTGGGGCAAAAAATAAATAGCACCTTGCTACCCAAAAAAGCTCATATGCTGAAAGATCCACCTGAGCAACAGAGGATGGCCAATTCTGTGTGGTACATCCCAGCTTGTTTGCCTGAAATCTTCGGAGAAGTTTGAAACACGATAAAAGATGGTGAATCTCACAAATTGGTTCAACCAGCGTATATTTGACCTCCTTATACTTATGTAATTGATAGGTCCGCCGCCATACATGCTGTTTGTTATTATGCCAGAAATATTTAGTAGCCCTCGTACAATCTTAAAATACATACGAATATTCCTACATGTTTGTATGGAAAACCCATCTATATTTTTGGAAGCCCTTGATATTTAAATCCCTAATGATGATTTTCCATACCCATATTGTAATCTTAGTAAACAAAAAAGTCACGGACAACCAAACCAAAATAGAAAACAATACTTTTTTTGGTGAAATGACTGCTTCACCTCACTCCTCATTTGCTTATGAATCATTTACCAGTATTCTATGCGGATTTTCCATTCTCCTTGATTTTTGGTTTTCCTTGAATTTTGTTTCGTTGTTATTGTTTTTTGGAAAAGTTTTTATTTTTTTCAGTCAAACAACAACAAAAAGATGATTATCAACACATGGTAGCACGTTTTCTGATTGTTGTTGTTGTTTTTTCTATTTATTTTCTGAGTTCTTCTGCGGTAAAACCTTAACTAACACAATGACTGACTGACTGCATAGTTCGGAACTTCCTTTCGATCGGGGTGTGAAGAAGAGGCTTTCGGTATGTTGTTCTTCTTTCATCTTCTTAAACGGTTCTTTTGTTTTGCAAAGGTTTGTTATGGTGTTTTTTTCAACTTTTGTTTGGCATGAATTGCAGAATTGCACAGACAGACAGAAAAAATCCAAAGCAAGTAATAGCAAAGCCAAGTAACCAGCCAGCCAGGCATTGAACATTGAAATTATTTTGAACTTGAAAATTTCCCACGTGAGGCCAGAAGTAAATATGAGGAGCTTTACGGTGAAAAAGTGTAGAATAAAAAAATAAGCAGCGTCATTTAATAGTGTACGTCGTCGAATCTTCGTCGTCGTCGGTAAAACCACAAAAAATATCGTGTTGTTGCTGTTTTTGATGATGAAGTTGAACACTTGGTTAGCGTTCAATGTTATTGTGCGGTTTGGCGGTAAATAGTTAATACAGTGGATTTAATGTTTGAAAGTTAAGGGTATTCATTTTCGTTTACAATAAAAAGGAAATGTTAATAAAAGTAATTAAAGTGTTTAGCAGTTGCATTGAATATTCCACCAGGTTCAAAAGGGCATAACATTACTTTCCATTTTTTCTTTCTTTTTTTCATTTAAATACCGAACTTTCATAGACACTTTTTCGAACCACTGTTTCAAATATCGCAAGAAACTGAAAACAAAACAGAAAAATTGTCGGAAAATAAACCGCTCTAAAGGAATCATATGTCGACGTTCTATGAAGCACCTCTCAGGTGATGATTGTAACGATGAATGTGTGATGGCGGTGGTGATGATGATGACGATGTGAAATAAATACCATTCTCAGTTATTATTGTTCATTCGTTCGTATGTGGAATTCAGTACAGTACAGTTTAGTATGAAAAATATGAATGCAAGGTAAGCAGAATAAAAAGGGTATATACATGGAAATAATAAAGACAATATAATAGAGTGGGTTTAAATCCTACCAACGCAATTGAAAATGGTAAATATAATTTTGTATTGAATGTGGACTTATAATGAGGTTAAGGTGATGTGAAAAAGAAGCCCCTTAAACAAGTAAACAAATGCCAGTCGGTGTTGCCTACAGATATACACCCTAAGCCTATGGTTTTTTTCGCTTTATGTAAGGTATATATTTTTTTATTAAAGAGGTTTCGGATGTTGATCAAATCGATTATACAATTCACTTCAAATAAAATTTACAACTTTATAAAATATGGACACCTTGATGAAGATAATAGGTTTTGCAAAGTAGGTTCAAATCGTATCAATGGGTCCCATCATTAGAATTGATCCGGGCTTGGTACAGATTATAGGTCGTAGAAAGTTTGGTTCGAATCGGACATTCATTCGCCTAATATAGGATTTGTAAATATTGACAATTTTGACCATTTGTGAGGGAAGTACCACAAGGAGTGGACCAATAGGTCACATCTTCGGACTTGATCTAGGCTTGGTAAAGAAAATATGCTGCACAAAGTTTGTTCATATTGTATTGTCCGTCCGCAGGAGTGGACCGATTTTCGAACTTAAACTATGTTTGGAAGAAATATTACGATGTGCAACGTTTAGATGTACGTGCACACTAACCGGTCAGGCAGATGGGTGGACTTTTGTATATCAAGTCCAAATAAACATAAACCAATATTTCGATGAGGCACATTATTGCCATATCAAAGTGTATATACCCTCACTAGCAATAGCCATATACCTTCTAGCTACGCCGGTGTTTACCATGAAGCCAAACCTTAAAATACGACCTTATATCAAATTACATACAAGCTCGCGAAGTTTCTGGCAAGTCACTGTAGATGTGAGTGGCCTAGCTATGTCCACCAGGACACGACACCTCTCCTGTTGGCCAAGTCTGGCCGTTTCTGGTCAATTGCTATCTTCAAACGGTCCAGTTGTTGACAGTAGAAATCAGAATTCAGCGTTTTGCCATATGGAGGCAACTCATAATAAATAATCGACTTCCAGTCTCACGAAATGCATAACAGAACATTCCTGGACGTTAGTCCTGGTTTGGCCACCGTTTGAGGTGCTTCACGGCTCTTTGACCACGTACGTTTTTGTACAGGTATTTAATATCTTGTTCTTCTCTTCTTCAGTCACCATCCGTTTAAGAAATGGGCCTATCTCATTCCACTTGGCCAAGGCTTCGCAGATGGAAATTCAATCCATCCTTATTTCTGTTAATTGGTGTGGCACCTAAACATCGAGCTTATTTTTTAATCCAGCTTTGTGTAAATGGTTTAAAACAGTTTTATGGTCGATTTTTAGCTACTGGGCGACGTTACGGCTGCTAAAATGCCGGATTTCTTTTTCTCCAACCTAATATATATTTTTTGTCACGTCACATTCTCCTTGTATGGTCACATCTAAATTCAAATTTTCATATTCAAGGGAAACAGAATCAAATTTATTGGTTGGTCGGTAACAGATTGCCTCTGACACAGAGGAAGTAAAATACGGACACATCTGGGCGCCCTTACGTATTCACCAGACATTATATTATTGTTATTGTAGGGAAAAAAATATCATCGTCACCAAATAGCAGATTGCGACACTATTTTTTCTAGCATCTCTCGTTCTGATAACCCCACTAGTATAGGTTGCCTTGATATTCCTTATAGACTAATATTGATAAAAGGATATGATACCTAAATGATTGAATTCTGGCACTATGGGACAATGCTTGTAAATAAGGCTGAGAAGAAGTTGGATTGAGGATCAGCATTGGGACATCATTCATTTTTATGGGTGGTCTATATCAATCGTCCACATTTCCATAAAATGTGACACCTAGATGACACCTATGGCACAAGCCTATTGAAATAAAGTAGATAAGAAGTTCGGTTGATTTATTAATCTAATAACGAAATATATATTCTGAATATAAATTGCACTTATTTGTATCTAACTTTAGTTATTTTCATTTGTCTATTATTTACATAAATTAATAAACGTAACTCCACAACATTGATATAATAAAAATAGTGTTTGGCGGGTTATTTGGGACACCATTTGTATTTTGTTTTTGCAAAATAGTCAGGCTGGGATTAAGCCTGACTATTTTGCAAAAACAAAATACAAATGGTATCCCAAATAACCCGCCAAACACTACTGAAGTTGTAGACGAGGCACGGTCATACTGTTTGGTTTATTGCTTTAACTAGCAATACCAACAACAACGTTATGTGCATTCGTCACAAAGTGACGACACATAGCAGTGGGAAATGTATTGTAGTTGTCTGTAAATGCCTTTTTGACCACGAATAGGCGCCAACGAAACGAACTTCTCATTGGGGTCGTATCGCTGGTAACGTAAGAACTTCGAATTGTCACAAGAGACATTTGGGTTTGAAAGGTTTTTTGTAAAGAAACTATTAATAGCTTCTGGGGAGAATATCCCAAAAAAAACTAAGGGAACTGATGAGGATCAGTGGCGAGATCCGAAACTATAGTCTTCCCTGCCTTACCCCTCGGCGGACAATGCCATACATTCCCCACTAATAAATAGTTGTTTTTTATAAAAACAACAAACTGGGATTAAGCCTGACTATTTTGCAAAAACAAAATATAATAAAAAAAATAATAAATAAAACCACAGATAAAAATTAAGTACATCACAGAACTGGTGTTAGCCAATTGCAATAGAAAACTGAAGCTTAATATTAATATTTGTCTTCATTTGTGTTTATTGATCTGGCAATTCTTTATTTTTTTCGTACCTGTGCCTTTTTTATAATTATAGTTTTTTATCCATAAACTGATTACCACAATATTAATTTTTTATATCCAATTATTCTACAAAAATATCTTTACAATTTGGATCTCAAAATACAACTTGGAATCTATCAAAAATCCTATATATCTGTCTATTTAAAAATACTATGTGAACTTGTTAATTAAATTTGACCTCCAATTTATATGAATTACTGGATTTTCTTCAATTAAAATATATTGATTATCCCTTTGACCTTCGAAGAAAATCTCATATAGCTGACAATCTATTTCAATCAAATGGAAATAAATGTCTTCAATAAATCATAATTTTGTGATATCTTCCGCCATATCAAATATACACAAGAAAACAATATCAGAAAAATGGCTTATCGTATAAATTAATTAAGAACGGCGCATCACTCACACACACACACACACACAAACAAATGAACAGATTATCTATATATTGAAATAATAATAGAATATACATTTTGAAATCCATAAAACTCAATTCATCACCATAAACCATTCATTACAAAAAATGCAATTATACAAATCACAATTCCACAATTTATTTTTATATAACAACGATAACAATTATTTCTCCACTAAATACTGTTTACATGTGACGTTCCATCCTTCACTTCCTCCTCCGCCTTCCAATTACCACATTATTTTGCATCATCATTATATATGTACTATTTTTTCTTAAATGATTTAATTGTGAACTTGAAAATTGTTATTTAATTACAATTTTATAACTCTTACCCTATTCCCCTCCTCAGAATGTGTAAATATCAGTAATTTCATGTTTTTGTTGCTGTTGATGTTGTTGTTGTTTTCAATGCCATCAATTAAACTCTTAAGAAGACTGTTGAAGATTTAAAGGCATGTCTTACAATAATAATTGTTTTCTTTTTTCATATACTGGCATATATATATATAAAGTTATTATTGGCATTTGACTGTCGTCGACTGTCGGCATCGTAATCGTCATCTGTCTGCCTGCGTCTTTTAGAAATTTCCATATAAATTATAGCTTTAGTCGATTCTGCTTTTGTTTGCTTTATTTATTTGAATGACGTCCGACCACATGACTCCAAGAAGAACAGCACACAAAAAATAAATATAGTTTCTGATAAATTTATTAGCACGCTATATTCGACATACAAGGAAGAGTAGCATGCATGTATGGAGGGGAAGGAGCTTCAAAAATAAAGGCATAATTTATAATTTAGTGGTTTATTTTGAAAGTAGTTTAAGTCCTTTTTAGGTTCTGATACAAATCTCGATTTTCTAGAAAAGTTTACAAAACATATTGCCTTATATATTCTATCATGTTAAAGGGCACAAAGAAATCAAACCCAAACCTTTAAATATCTTCATATAAAAAAAAAAATTGACTTAAACCATTTTAAAAATAAACGAAATTGTCAGTTTATACCCTACAAAGTATGGAATTCTAAGAGGATTTAGTCGATTTAGCCATCTGTTGTAATCATTCTACCTTCATAGAATATCGAGATAAAAATCTAGAACGTCATGTTGGACAATAACATATATCGACCCGCATTTAGGCCTTGTGATACAAAACAAAAATGTTAGATTCGAAATTGAGCTATATCGATCCTCAATTAGGCATAGCCCCTCATATAATGATAACTCCAAATTTTCGGTAATTCCTACACGATGTAATAAATATTGATCACCCTTAGGTATAGCCCTTCATATAACTTTGACCTGTAAATTGCAGTACTTTGAGGATTTTTTACACATTTTCCACCCCAAAAATGGTATATCAATATAGGTCCCCTTTTTGTGGATTTGAGATTTTATGAAAAATCATAATTAAAATTTAAAGAAAATCTGACTTTCGGTGGTTCTATGTTCTGAGCTTGGGCAATATTTCGCGACACTTGCACCATCTTTACCGACTAGAGGTCAACAAATATCCCTTCACCGCGGGATGTGGTGTGATTTTCGGCTTTCAATTGTGGCTCGGTCCACTTCATCCCAAAATTATTATGTGATCATCACCGAAAATTATAAGCTTTGTCCTTGGAACCTCATGGAGCATTTCAAAGTGATCAGCGCTATATTTCCGCCCTCCAGTGTGGTAATGGCTTATTAAATGTCTGAATACGTAAGCACCTGTAAATATTTACGTGTAACTCCCACATCCGAGTAAACAAGACAATATAATTGACATTAAAGGCCAACCACTCCTCTTGGATATACTATCAACTTCTCGGGTCTACGTCCTTCAAGGGTAAATATATCCGCTATAGAATGAAAATCTTGTAATTTTTCACACAAAAGTCAGGGTCCATTTGACCCGCTACATATTGACTGATCTTTATCAAAAGAGGCATGCTTATTCTTTGGCCCGATCCCCTTTTCTATGTAAAAATTCACGATGTTTAGGCCATAATTGCGGCCTCCGGAGCGACCAAAAAAACCGACAAAAATTAAGTAATTGGTCTATTTCATCCTCTAAATATTAACTGATCTTTACCAAAAACAGAACCCATCCTACATGCAAAATTTCGTGAAGATTGGTCCATAAGTGTGGCCTGTATCGTGTTTACAAATTGTAATGGACAGACGGACGGATGGACACATGTCTAGATCGACTTAGCTAGTCGAGATATTGCGGTCGGTATACTTAAAGGTGGGGTAGGACCAATATTTCGCGGCGTTACAAACTCTTGGGGCTGCACAAAGCTATAATACCCTGACAACATAGTTGAGTAGGGTATAAAAATTAAATAACAATTCAAATTATAAAATAAGTTTTAACACTTTTGCTTATAATAACAATTCCTAAATATTTATTTGTTATTTTATTTAAAATTGTCAAGACATTCTGATTGTAATTTTTATAAAAATCGTAAAACCCTTCACGTAGAGCTTCCATTGTGTCGATATTGTCCATTGTAATTGCATTTTCTTTGTTTCGTGTTGCATAATTCCCAAATGACCCTGAACTTGACTTTTGCATGAGACAAATTTGTTTTGTAACTTACAGCACGCTTAAACCCTTCGACGACGAACGACATTCGAAATAAAGGGCTAACCGACAATGACGTGACTTACTGACACTGCATAAATTGGGGCATAAATGTCTTAATGTGTAGAAATTAAATGAACGAACGTCGAGGCATAGTAAATGTGGAGTAGCGCGGACTAAACGTGATATAAATGGGTGCATGTCTGTCCTATTCGAAAAAAAAAATAAAAAACTACAATAAAACACATGTTTTTTGTGGTTAACCAAATTGACGAAGGGGTCGGCAGGGCATTTAGTTAAAGCTTTTAATGTTTTCGAGCCGGCGGCACGAGTTTAACATAAATTTCTTTTATGTTTTTGTTGTCGGTAGGTAGGTAGGCTGGTAAATCCCTTTATTTTCATTTGAAACAGTTTTTTCGTCGGCTGTTGTTGAAAAAAAGGTCTGATTGTGTTTGTTTTTTGGACTTTAATGTATCAATTAAATTTAATTCGTTCGGCATTGTTAGTTTAGTTTTGGGCCCACAATAGTGGTTGTTAGTTAAATAGGACTGATGTGTTGTTTAGCTCACAAAAATTGTTGGTTGAATGAAAATCAATGACCTTCGTTTCGGTAATTTTATGTTTTAAATGTTACATCAATGTTTTTTTTTAATATGCCTATGAATGTGTGTTTATTTTGTGAACTTTGATTATAGAGTAGAATAAAAAAAGCTAATGATAATTGCTATTATTTTCCTAAATGATTTGCAATAATTTATGTAACAGAATTACTGATAACTTGTGGAGAGAGAAAATAAATTACAAAGTGTGTTTGGCAGTAGGAACAGTGGAAACGATATTAGCAATAACAAAATATTATAATTTGAGCTCTTATTAATAACTCAGTATATTCCAATACAATAACCGAAATAATAATATTTGGACGAAATTGGAAATTTCTACTCTTTTTTGTTTTTCTCTGCCAATCATCCAAGGAATCCATTCCTCCTTCCCAACTCTCTTAAAAGACTTAGTAATTTCTTAGAAAGCAGAAGACCTCGAACGCCTCACGAGGAACGTCGATTCCTTTTACTTTTTTGTAAAGAATGTCAGACTTGCTTACCCATCCCATTTGACCTCCAAAAAGGAGGAGGTCAACATTTAGCACTTATATTACATTACCTTAACAAGATTTGATACAAAATAATTTTCCAAGCGTATTACTTTTAAAGCTGTATTTTTAATAAGACTTTTAGGTGGTCAAATTGACTCAAAATTTCTAATCGGTGAAATAAAATGTATTCTGCCTTTCTGTTTTACCCGTAATTATATACCGCTAAATCTTCCTTTAGTGAGATCTAATTTTGAGCTAAGTTATCTGCTTAGATCACTATGTGATATATAACTTGTATAATCGCATGTCCAAGTCTGATCCTAGTTTAAAAAACTTATTTTGTTAACTGACTAATGTTTTACTGTAGCCGGAGTTTCCCTATATTATTAACCTGCATATTCCAGGGGTGTGTGTCGTTGGAAAAGATCGAAAAAAATAATAGCCTAGGATGAGTATTTTCTCCTTTACATCTCTTGGGACCATAGGGCTTTTACAAAGCATTGCCATCTTACTCTATTAGTTCTTGAGTTAGTTTCGTCAATTACTGTTTTTTATATGATTGGTTAGATGAGTAGCAGCTCCATCACATAAGACAGGCTACATCTAACCAATCAGATGTAGCCTGTCTTATGTGATGAAGCTGCCATCTATCTTTGCTTGGAAAGAACGTCTACTCCTTTCATTACTTAGTGTTGCCTTTTTCCTCTGGGTGGCGCTATATGTATATACTATGGTTTCTGATCTCGCCACTGATCATTATTAGTTCTCTTAGTTTTTTGTGTGGGGATATTCTCCCCAGAAGCTATTTATAGCTCATTTTACAAAATAAAAGTTCAAGATATCTGCCTGATCTTCCTAAGGAAATCGGACAACGAGTTCAGAACTGTAAGTGGGTCCCGAGATCTTCCATATAAAAAATAAGACACTGCTTTTGAAGATAATGGGAGATATTCTATAGGAAACAGAATAACGACAGGATACTGCTTGTGGTACGCTTAGGAAGCCTGGAAAATATCAAGGTAGGTCATTCTACGAACGTCGTGCTCATTTGTATATATGCACCAAGTATACGTTTTCCAGAAAAATATCTGACATTAACGATACCAGAATTTTTGTAGATAGCTGCACAATAGTTTAGTACAAAAACTTCGTTAATTCTTTTAAATAATATAATAAGCGATATAATAATATTTAATACTTTTTAGGGCGCAGATCATTGTTGTGATGTTTTGTACTAATTTTTCTTTTGAGATTATTTAACGATCGTTTAAGTTTAATTAAAAGGTTAGAAAGAGATATATCGCATAAGGAACCTACCAGGTATATTCGGCAATGTTACATTCTAAAGATGGTTACGTTGATAATTTGTCAAAGTTATTCCTAAATTTTATCTTCGAATTTAATTCAAACGTATTAATGTTCGACATTTGCCAACACATCAGCAAATTCTTCTTTAGTGGGGAAAATTTTTTCCATACAACCTACAATATTTTCTTCTCTGGTATTCACTTTTCATCGTGCAACCTTGTACAAAATTGAGGACCTAGTTTGTAAAACTACTTCCTTAATTTTAATTAATTTAAATTTGACTAGCATAGGCCCGCTACGTTGTTAGCGGAATTTTTGTGTAGTTAAAATAAAAAAGCTACACAATATACTTTTTATATTTTAATATTTACCATAAATTTGAACTATTTCAAATAATGATAGGTCCTATATCTTATTTTTTTTTAAGAAAATCTCAGACTTTACTCCTCATTTCTTTGGAACAGATACGTTGATACGTTATTCTACTAAATCGATATTCTCCCGATGGACCAATGCACATTTTAGTAATTGCACGTTTTAGTAATTGTGTACCCTTATAATACGAATTTATAATATAATATTTTGCACAGCGGATCATTTATTATACAGAGACCTGCCTTTATAGGGAAGATTTCCATTAAAATTGCAGAAATTTAGAAATTTATTTACGTGTTAAAAAAGTATGGTTTAAAACATCATTGGAAATAAATATCAGTACTGTTACGACAGAAATTTTAGAAACATTTGCATTTAAAAATGCCAACAATTTAGTATTCACTTATTTGTGTATGAAGTCTCGTCCATTTTTCACTATATCGGAAGTTTAAACCAAAGTTCAAAGTTGTACTTTCTAATACAAATTTTCGAAAAAAAAACATAAAAAATTTGAGGACTCTACCTCTAGTCGTTCTGTCGTTTACAATATTTAGTACAGCGCAAATGTCCAACAAAAATGCGAAAAGAATTTTTTCATAGAAAAAACCTTACACCAAATTCTATATCCACCCGTAATGTTTTGTACTTTTTAGTATATTTTAGAATTTAATTCTTGAAAATATATATATGTATAAATGATTATTGTCATAATTGTCAGAGTTAAGTATTTTATTTATAACAGGATCCTATTTTTGTATTGAGTATTTGCTAGTACCGTGAGTAAAATTTACAAACTTTTTGGCGAAAAAGATTTGTTTATAGAGCATGTCGCTCTATTAGTTATAGTCTAATACTACATTTCAGATTTCAATTTCTATCTTTTCCATTATAATTTTATATTTTGTACCATTTTAGTACTAATTTCAAAAGTATATTACTGTCTAGCATAGTATTGATAATAGTTAAATCTACGTACCGCGTTACATATTTTCATTTCTTCCGGTTCTATTATACTACAGTATTTAGTAAATTTTAGTACTAATTTCAAAAAAAATATGCGTGACATTCTGTTTGCAATAGAGTAATCTACATACTAAATTTCAGATTCTTATTTCTACCTGTTGCACTGTATTTTATTATTTGGTACTTTTTATCACCACTTTATTACTTATTTTCAAAAAATGAAATGCATAGCATTCTATTTGTAATAGATAATCCATATGCGAAGTTTCACATTTGTATCTCTATCGGTTATATTGCAATATAATATTTACAACTTTTTAGTACATTTTAGTATTAATTTCCAAAAATAAGTTTGCCCATCATTCTGTTTGTAATAGCTTAAGTTACATAAATTTTTCAGATGTATATCCCTACCTTTTCCATCGTTCTATAATATTTAGTACTTTTAGAACTATGTTACTAAATTTGTTCACACATTCTGAATCGCTTATCATGGACAAAGCTGTGTACCAAATTTTACAGTTCTACTTCCAACCCTTCCGGGGTTTTACAGTTTCAGTGCTTTTTAGTACCATTTTAGTACTGTTTTTCAAAAATATTTTTGCTAATCATTATATTTGTATTAGCTTAAGCTACATACCAAGTTTCAAATATGTATATATAACAATTCCATACAAATATAATATTTAGTACCTTTTAGCACCTTTTAGTACTAAATTCAAAATTTTTTTCACACATATTACTTCGCTTATCCTATGCAAAGCTGCATACCAAATTACAGAGTTCTACATGTAACCGTTTCCGCGTAATACAGTTTTAGTACTTTTTAGAACCATTTTAGTACTAATTTCCAAAAAATATTATTGCATTCTATTTGAAATTGCATAAACCACATATCAAGTTTCTGATATGCATCTCCACCAATTCCATTAAATACATTATTTAGTACTTTTTAGTACATCTAAGTACTAATTTCCAAAATTTTTTCACACATTCAAGTCCGCTCGTCATAGACAAAGCTTCGTGCCAAATTTCAAAGTTCTACATCTAACCATTCCCGTGTAATACACTTTTTAGTACTTTTTCGTACCTTTTAGTACGAATTTCCAAAAACCCCGTGTGATAAGGCGGGGTTTTTGGAAACCCTACCAACATGCCAAATTTCAAATTTCTAGCTTTAGCAGTTTCGTCTGGGCGTTGATGATCAGTCAGTCACTTATAACGCAACTCTTTTATATATATAGATAATGGAAATATTTCTTCTTGAATTTATAAAAATGAAATTTTTTTAAAAGAGTGGAGTTTTGTTGTTTCGTAATTTTTTTTCTATTGCTCCAGACTTATTTCAATTCATTTACCTTCCAAAAATTATTTTTTTTATTTAAAAGAGTTGACTTTTTCGAAACGAGCTAGTTAAAAGGAACTATTCCGCAAAAGAAACGATTTTTACTAGGCCATGTTCTCTCGCTCATTTTATTTCTTTTGCCAGTTCATTTTGCACAACAAACTGAAGAAGATTGCAGATCTTCAGGAACGAGATTGCTCAACACTATAGATAGCTTTAATCGAAGTAATAGAAAATTGATCTACTTCCATAATAGCGATAACTTAAAATTTAATATTCAAAAGTTTTGTTTAAGTAAAAATCAAACTGAGGGTGTTCAGTTCATAAACAATACATACGCAGACAAGAACTCAAACGGAAGACGATCATTTCCAATGAACCATTTAAACGTCTACACAAAAGAAAGTTCAACGCGAACGAACCGACCTTGAAATTCAAAATAATAATAGAACAAAAGAATACAGGTCATCAGGTTAGTTCAATATTCTTTGTTTTATAATAGAGAGGAAACTAATTTGTCAAGTTTTTAAAATTATACAGTTTATTGAAAATAAACATGACAAAGAAGAAGTTGATAAACGATGAACAAAAAATGACATTTCAACTTTGGAAATTTGCATAATTGAGTGGAGAGATAAATGAAAGTCATTAGTGAAGACGATCATAGATGAATACGGAACAGCAGCTATGGTGAATACGCTAGTTCATTGGGTATTTAGCAATGATCATGATAATTTCACGATGTGATCATCGTGTTTGTCACATGACAATGCAATTATTTAAATTGATTAATAATCGTTATATTTTTGTGAAGTTTTTTTTTCGATATTTAAATTGTTTGTACAAATATTGTTTATTTTATGGTTTTTTAGTTTTTATATTTATAAATTATTTATTTTATTATTTATTGATTTTTTTTTTGTTTTTTGCAGACAAAAAGTGTAGAAAATTGCATGAAACTAATTGGCATTTTTATAGTTTTTAGTGAGTGCCACATGTGGAAAATGTTAAAAACTTTACGCTTTTAAACAACAAATTAACATTTTTTTTGGTGAAATGTTGGTCGAAAATTTTATGCGGTAAATTGTGCAATTATAAAAAATATGGATAATAAAGGAAATATTATTATTTCGGTTATTGTATTGTTCAAGGCGGCTGATTGGTGATAAATTTCGCATCAATTTTAAAAATTAAGATTCTCAATAATTGAATGGAAATAGTCTCCATCTGAGAGCAAACGAAATTGAATAGAATTTTGCGTAGTCATTGAGAGTCTTGGTCGTTAAAAAGTTGGTGAGGAAGCTAATCCATGGAAAGGAGTTATAATTCGGGCGATGACGTTCTATAAATGCCAGGCCTTTTTTCGATCGTTCCCAACACCACTTTTAGACACCCCTGCTGAACGAGGGGTCACCTCTCCATAGCGTAGGGAGAGCATAATGTAGGGAAACTCCAGCTAAGTTAAAACATCAGCCATTTGACAAAATAAGTTACTTAAGGGGACCCCCCATTCTCGGGGTCAAATTTTTTGTGAAAATTTCAAGAACTCTTGAAAATATAGCCAATTTATTGTGTCAGCATCAAGTGACGGTTAAAGGGCTTCTCAAACTTTAAACGCGTTTTTCTCTTTTGCGAATGGCGGGCACGATAACTCAAAAACTTATAACCCAATCGATTCCAAATTTTTACACGTTTCCCTTTGAGTGTATAGCTATCCTGTGAACTAGGATAAAGCCAATCGGCGAAGATCTTCCTTATTTTTTAACTTGGTTTTTGGTTTTTTCGAAAAATAGGTTTGCCATTTTGTTAATTTTAGAGCGAAGTCAATAATCCTAGTTCATACGAGAGCCAGACATGTACTCTTTCTAACAACTTTGGAATTTTCGGATTCCGATGTTCCAGCGTGTAGTTATCATGCCCGCCATCAAAAATAAGGAATTTTGTTTAATTACAAAAAACAACAACAAAACAATAACAAAAATTTGTTGTAAATTATTTTTCTTCTCTTTTAAATCTTCAAATATATATGTGCAAAGTTACAAACCTTAACAAGCATTGGTATTGATTTACCAGCCCATTGAAAATATTGAAAAATTAAAATTGAGAATGGGTGGGGTTCCCTTAAACTAACTATAGGAAGGACACAGACAAACATCTGGCAACTACTTGTAATCTATAGTTCTATATCCAGAATAGCACTTTTAATAATATTTATAGGATCAGACACGGACATTAACATGTATATCACCTAGTGATCTAAGCGGATAAGTTAGCTCAAAATTATATCTCACTAAAGGAGGATATAGCTGTATATAATTACGGGTGAAACGTGAAAGCAAATTAAATTTTATTTCACCGATTAGAAATTTTTAGTCAACTTGACCACGTAAAAGTCTTCTTAAAAATACAAATCTAAGCTTTAAATGTTTGATACTATAAATCAGAATCTTTAAGCATAATACAATGCTTAAAGAACTTTTTCCTAGTAATGTAGGGAAACTCCGACGGCTGCAGTAAAACATCAGCCGGTTAACAAATTAAGTTACTTAAACTAACTATAGGAAGGGCACAGACAAACATCTGGAAGAAATATTATTATTTCGGTTATTGTATTATCCCAACGCCTGAAGAACTTCTAAGATGTTCGTATGTAGTTTTTAGAAACAGTTTGTTATATTTTTCAATATAGATCCTTAAGAAGTCGTAGTTTGCTGGTGCCAACGTTACACACCTCATTGTAAAAATATTTACAACACCTCTCAACTGAAATAATTCGGAACCACAAACTAAGTTTATTTTTGTATTATTCTGCCATATTTATATTTAGACTAAACATTGATTTCGTGTTATTATTTGATTCTAATCTTAGCATGTTTCCTGAATTTCACCAGCATTTGTAGTAATGAAATTGCAATAGAAAAAACAAAAACAATAGTTTCTAAATTTCTCCACACGACACGCTACTTACTACGTATTATATAATGCGCTCCATTAGTTTCATTTGTTCGGGTTTTCCGACAAAAACACACACACAAAATAAATATGAACATATCTAATTATAATTCCATTATACAATTTTCATGGCAATGAGACATTAGTACAGAGCTCGTATCGGTTTTTGCGTATAAGTCGGAGCGAAAAAAGCTCTCCAAATAGAAATGGTTGTGTGCCGGTTTCGACGTTCATTTCAAATTGGACAATTGCGGTGCGGTTCTGGAATAGCAAATGATGGGGGCATAGTACATATTAAGTTTGTGGGCTGTGTTATATTTTGAAACATTTGAGTAAATAAAATTGCCATTTTACGTGGCTCCCCCTGGAACCTATTTAGGTTGGAGTTGTTGGGTAGGCATGTAGAGAAATTGCATGGTCAATAATGTTACTGATGAGGATGATAAATGCATAACACGTACCATTAAATGAGGTGGTGAGAAGCCATTACCAACATTTTATGCTCTGTAGATTTTTCATAATAATAAAATATTTCATTGACATGATACACTTTCTGCAATATTGGGCAAAAGTAGGTCAAAAGGCTTTGCGAACATTTACAAGAGAATAATAAAAAATTGCACATTTTTATATAATAAGAATTTTTACAAAAAAAAAAAAAAAATATATATATATATATATATATTTATATATATATATATATATATATATATCAGTTGCAGATCGAAATCCGCCTTCTTATATTTCCGGTTCCCCTAAAAATAGAAATAAATGACTTTTTTGTGAAGAAACAGACCCCTGTGTTATTTAAAAAATCCAATTGATTCTGAAATAGACTTTATCACAATCGTTATCTTAATTCCTCAATGAATCTCAATGAAAAAAAAATCTACCTTTCAAATGAAATAAAACCGTGATTAACATACCATTTTGCCTGAATTAAATACGTCAGTTAAATCAACACCCAATTAAGTGTTTAATCTTCATTAATCGCATTATTTTTCATTTGGTTGTTTTAGAAAGGTTTTCCGGTTGTCATTTGATCGTTCATTTGTTCGTTCGCACAGACACTTGTCCATTATTTCATTTGAGCAAAAAGCAAAATCCTGGGGGGATAATAAAGAGAATCGACAACAACAAAAACAGCAGGAAAATGCAAAGAAACAAACATTTTTATTAATCCATTCACCCAAATGGTGAACTGTCAGCTGCCCCCTGAGTCCACAAAGAAACAAAAAAAGTAACTACAAAATAAGATTAATGTTAAACTAAGTCAAACAGCCTGTAAAACGGCGTCAACACCTCACGAGACAACTGTCAGTTAGAATGGTGCGGATTCAAATGATGGCTTAAATACTGTGGGAATATTTCAGCGGCCCAAAAGACAAACAAAACAATCGAAAGACAGACAAAGGGATCGCAAAATAGCAACTTGTAATTCTTTTAATTCAATGAATAAATGACTTGGTATTATCGTCTTCATTTGGTTCGGGTCAATCTCTCATCTTGGCAAAAAATAAAGAAATATTATGTTAATTACCTAGGGCGTTAACGAAGCTACGAAGGGCAGAAAATATCTTTCTAATTTGAGAGTAAGTTGGAGATTTATGTATAACAACAGTTTGGAGAAAGGCCATAAATATAAATTGGGCGTAACATTGACAAATGTCTTAAATTAAATCTGAATGGTTGTGCCATTGAAATGAAATGTTTAGTGAACATAAATTAAAATTATTATTATTTCGGTTATTGTATTATTTTAAAGATATGTAAAGAAATTGTACAGAGATTTTGAATGCAAGAAGGTCTCTTGGCATTATACACAAGAAAACCATTGGCCTTCTATGCAGAAATACTAAGTTATCTCCTATATCTTATATGACAACAACTTGTTCTTCTGTTGAATAATAGCTCTTGATCTTTCATACAAGAAGTCCTCTTGATCTTCCATATAAGAAGTTCGCTTAGTTTTCTACACACGAAGACCATTAGGGTTTCTACATACAAGAAGTCCTTTTGATCTCCCATATAAGAAGTTCACATAGTCCTCTATATAAGAAGACCATTAGGGTTTCTATACAAATAATTCGTGGGCACCTGTTTAATGTAAAACACTTGGTATTTTATACAAGATGACCAGTAGAACTTCTGTTGAAGAAGAGATCTTGGTCTTCCCTTCAACAAAAACTCCTGGTCTTCTTCATATGAAAACCTTTTACTCTTCTATACAAGACAATCATTTGGACTAATATGTAGCGAGGCAACCAATATTTGACCTTCTATATCAAAATTCCACTTGAGCTCCTATATATGAAGTCCAGTTGACCTTCTATACAAGACGGTCACTTTATACAGATAGCCCACATAGTATTATATGTGCAAGATAACCACTTGGTCTTCTGTCGATGAAGAGGTATTCTTCTCCCATATAAGTATATACATTACTTATCTATACAAGGAATACACTTTGAAGTATAGTCGGAAATACATTTGGACGTCTGTAAAATGCCAATTGGTCTCCCATCTCTACAAATACCCCACTTGAGAGCCTATACAAGAGGATATCTTGGTCTGATTACTTGGTGTTCTATACAATATATAAAAAAATGGCCATTTGGGTTTCTCAACAAGAAGAAATCTTAGTTTTCTATAAAAGAATACCATTGATCCAGCGATACAACGTTACAGCACAATACCATCTTGAATCGAAGCTGGACTTTGAGAAGAAAGGTTTTAAATCACAAGATCTCGATTGCCAATTACGATCTTCCAGAGATAACAAGGTCCAAATATTTGCCTCGTTAAAGAACAATGGTTTCATTGTATGTATGGTATCAAGTTTCGTCTTGTAAAATGTAAATTTTGTCCAGATCAATACTATCTAACTTCGATCATAATCTTGATAGTGTCAAATTGGCTGACCTATGTTCTGGATAGCCTCAAGAATTCAATCTTTGAGGTCTTGAATTTACGCTGAGCTATTGACGTAGAACATATCTAGCACATAGCCCCAAAGATAGAAGCCGCAAGGTGTTAAATCACAACATCGCGGAGATCTGAGAACTTTTGCACATTCTGAGAACATTTTTCCTAAAGTAGCAATTGTTTCGTTTATTGCGTATCATGCAGCGCCATATATCCCTTCCGACCAAAGAACATTTTAATTGGGTCGTTCCGAAGCGAACTAGTTCAATGAAACAATTCCGAGAAAGGAACGATCGAAGCTAGTCCGAGCTCTTTAGTTCATATAGTTCCTTTATTTGATGTCGTCCCTTTTTCTTGATACTGTTCTTTTATTATCATTGTTTTCCGTTAAACACGGAACTATCGATACGTAAGTGATTCATATAAGCTATCTACGATCCGGAACTATATTTTGGAACTAGTAAATTCTGACCATAGTAAACTATAATTGGATCCTTCCGGAATGAACTATGTAATTGAAACTATTCCAAAAACGAACGATAGGAACTAGTTACTCCAGTTTAGTTCCTATATTTCATCTTGTTCCTTGTTCATGATCTTTTTTCTTTATAACCACACTCTTCAGTGTTTCCCGTTCAACACGGAACAATCGGAAACATATAAACGAAACAAAAGCAAAGATAAACAAGAGAGAAATTCATATGAACTACGAGTCGGATCTATATGAAGCGACGAACTATATTGTGGAACTAGTTCCTTTCTTAAAATGTCGTTCCTTTTCGTGAACTAGACTGGACAGCTCTATAAAAAAATTGTCAATCATCTCATGATCCATCCAGCCTAAATGTTGATCAAACCTCATTTTTGAAAAAGAAAGCTCCAGTGACCACTACGGACCCATAACCCACCCCAAACATTCCCATTTTGAGAATGGAAGGGGGTTTCAAAAATAACTCTTTGGTTTTCCGAACCGTTTGCCACCCGAGGTGCAAATGGAACTCAACTATCGAACTGATTTTTTAATGGAATTCCAAATATTTTTCATTCATTCAAAGAACTCAATCGGCAAAGACATGACGTTGATGATGATTGGACGGGAGCTTCTGTGATTAAACTGAACTTCAAAAGCTTAAATGCACAGGTTCTATTCACCACATCACACTTTTTACATGGCGCCCAACAAGGGACGACACAAATATGCTTTAGTATTGTGAATTGCGGCTGTACAATGAATTTTAATAATTTCAATAGGTAGTTCAAGCATGCATCATTCCATATTTAGTAAAGCCATAGGTTCAAGAAAAAATGCGTCAAAGGTGAAATAACACCTCTATTTGGAAACCTTCAATTAAATAAAGCAAATGCACATTAAATCAAAATAAATTATTAATAATGGCAAACCATTGTTGCTGAAAAAGTTAATTTTATGCCCTGTTAAACCTTAACGAAAGTAATAACCTAGAGGTAAAACATTGAACACTCACACACACACACCTTTGAAACATATTTTCCAACTGACCCACCACAAACAAAACAAAACATAAATTTTCTCTTTCATATGACCACATGCAACAGAATTTGCGTGTTTTTACTTTTTTGCTGTTGTTCTGCTGACGTTTTTATTTGTTTTACTTAGGTGGGTGATTCGGAACAACATCACGAACGAATATGGGTCAAGTTGAAATACTTAACTAAACGATGCGATCTTAAAGTGAAAACAAGCAAATTTTTGTTGTTATTGTTGTTTTACAGTTGAGTGGTTAATTTACAACAACCACACACAGATCTACAATGCCAAAGAAACTACTAACCCAAGACATCGTTTAGAATATGAGGGTCAAAACAAGAGAAGAAATGAAAAACAAAAACTATTGGCCAATGAAAACCCCTAACAAGCTGCCACTAATGACCAAAACTTAAGTGGCCGCAACTAAAAAAATTAAGGGAACATGCCACAGACATTAGGGAGACACAAAGCAGACTCGCTGGCTCATAAGACAAACGATTATCATTTGGATGGGATGGTTAGACACAAGACCCTATTCTCTTGCCAAGGGTTGTGTGTCGGTTTTGTTTGTGCTTAAGTGCTAACTGCAAGTCGGTGCTGTAAATCAACCGAAAATAGTTTGCAGCACTTGCCCAAGTGTAATTACCATGGGAGATAATGTTTCACAGGTAAGAAGCTCTCGGCATACCGTAGACAATAATAACAATGGTCACAAATTATTTCGTTTTTTTTTACTTTTCGGAATACAGGAAGTTGGTATTTAACACTAATTTAATGCTCATTGGCTTTTGTGGGGAGTTAGTTGGCCATCAACTGGGAATTTATTTTGTTAAGATTTTTGTTGTACCACAGATGGAGTAGATTATAGGTTGGATGGGTATGTAAGAAATAATATTTGATCATTTTAAATAAGCGAAAGTAATTTAGAAAGTAGTAAGTACTAAAGATTAGCAGAGTTTTTAACAGAAGATAAGTAGGTCGACTTACAGAAGCAGGGTTATCAAATGGAAGCGCAAACGTGGGTTGCAGTAGGATGAGGATGATTGACTCAAACCTTCAGATTTGAAAAGAAATATTTCAGAAGTCCTCCTGGTCCTTTCGTTTTTTATAATAAATTGAACCAAAAATAAAATTTGAACTCTTCCTACCTTCCATTCCCTGTTTCTCTGTATATTTTCCTCGTTTCTTCTATTAGAAATGAAAATCACTCGACTAATTGTTATGCCAACAATGTAATTTGCTTTAAGCTCTTTTGATGGAAAAGCGTTCGTTTTGGACAATTCTAGTTGTCTCGTTGTTGTTGTTGCATTTCATCATGAGTGATGTTAGAGCCAACTGATGTATATTTTTCACATCCCTATTCTCCTTGTTTCCATTGTTTGTTTTTAAGCTTAGCAAACATGAAAGGAACAACAACAAAAAATTAGAAGCTATCAGTTTTGTTCTGCTTGCAGATTCGTTTAGAAGGAAAAAGACAGAAGAAACCAGTAAGGAAAGTAGTAAAGTCGGACGGGGCCGACTATATGATACCCTTCACCACTATGGGTATATTAAACAGGACTATTAACATGAAATTGGATGAAATAAACTATGTGATATTTATCTAAATGTGAAACGACCTACAATGGGACAAAAGTATGTAAATCCACTTCAAACTAATATAAATAGGTCATCCATTGGTCAATGTCTGTACTTCTAGAAAACTCAACTACGTAATTCTATGCTCAATTTTGTACGTTGTGCAAAATTTGATGTCAATCTGACTAACATGAGGAGTTTGATGCCCAACATACTTAAAACCGGGCGAAAATATATATGAAAGCTATATCCAAATATGAAGCGATTTCATCGAAACTTGTCACAGGTTAGGTTATACTAATTTCAGTACGTTTTGTTTTGGTGCGTCAATTACTTAAAATCAATCTATAATAAAAGAGAGCTATATCTAAATCTTCACGAAACTTGGCACACATCATTCTGGACTAAATTTACATTAAATCGAACGAAATTATATATGGGACCTGTCTCTAAACCTTGACCGATTTTCACGAAACTTGACCGACATCACTCTAGGTTTAATTCAGTACGTTATGCCAAATTTCGTGCAAATCGAAGGATAAATAGGGACTTTGGTGCACCATTTACAAGAAATCGGACGACACTATATATGGGAGCTATATCTAAATCTGGGCCGATTTTCTTGAAACTTGGCAGACATCCCTCTAGGCTCAATTCAGTACGTTATGCCAAATTTCGTGCAAATCGAAAGTTATATAGAGACTTCGGTGCACCATTTACATAAAATCGGACGAAACTATATATGGGAGCTATATCTAAATCTGGCCCGATTTTCACGAAACTTGGCAAACATCACTCTAGGCTCAATTCAGTACGTTATGCCAAATTTCGTGCAAATCGAAATATATATAGGGACTTTGGTGCACCATTTACATGAAATCGGACGAAACTATATATGGGAGCTATATCTAAATCAGGACCGATTTTCTTGAAACTCGGCACACATCGTTCTGCACCTAATTCGGTACTCTATGCCAAATTTCATCCAAATCGAAAGATATAGAGAGACTTTGGTGCCCCATTTACCTTAAATCGGACGAAAATATATATGGGAGCTATATCTAAATCTGAACCGATTTTTCCCATTTTCAATAGGGTTCGTATTTCATCCAAATCGGATCATAAATGCGACCTGCACTTTGTTTACAATTTAACATCTACAGACGGACGGACGGACGGACATGCATAAATCGACTCAGAAAGTGATTCTATGCATATTCTCAAAAGGAACCATGTGTCTATCTCGTTTCCTTTTGTCTGTTACAAACATATGCACAAAGACATAATACCCTGTACCACAGTGTGGTGAAGGGTATAAAAAACACTTGGGATGAAAAAATATATAGTTTACTTTATCCCGAATTGTTTCATTCTGTCATTTATTGTTGTTGGTGTGTGTTATTTTCTTTCGAATAACCTTTGGCTATGGACAAGAAAAAAACTAGGAAAAATAGAGAAGCTACAACAATTCCAGTTCCAAAAAAAGAAAAACAGCAAAGAAGAAATGGAAACTTTTTCTCGAGGAAATAGAGAAAAACTTGCAACAACTAGCAAATGAAATGAACTAAGCTAATTGGAGTGACACGTGTCTTGGCAAATTTCAAGCTATGTGAATTTGATGACAAGTTATAAATGAAAAAACACACACACATCTTACGAGAAACATATACGTATGTACGACATAAGCAAAGGAAAAATGGGAAAAATTAGTTATGGAAATTAAGGATTATCAGATGTCTTTTTCCGATTGGTACCAAAAAAAGGAGATATGGAAAATAATGAAGTTGCCAGTAAGACCATATGAGAACGAATCTGCTCAACTCATTGTATTTTGATGTAATTGTGAACCCGCCGACTTTCAACTCACTCGATTGTGACTAGTTTTGCATTCCATTGTTTCCTTATTTCGCACACTCTTATCGACCTCTGCAATAGTGTTACAAAATTCGCATGTGTATTTTCCAAATTATTTCGATATAAATGCTATCAAACCAGTGTTGATAAGTGCTATCAGACAGACTGTGTCAGGTAAACAGACGAAAAACTAACAGGAGAAAACGAATTATTCTGCACCATGGCAATGCGTGCTCTCACACATCGACGGGACCAAAATGTGGAATTGATGGATCATTCCCCGTACAACACTGAGACTGATAACGATTTTTCTTAATGCCGCAGAAATACTTCTAAGCAAATGGTTACCAAAACCAATCACTTCTGACTGCTCAACTTGAGCAACGTTGGACGGTCAATTCTAAATGGTACTCCAAAACACATTTGGTCTGATGTTTCCGGAAAATTAAAGAAACTCCACCTTTCGTCCGTTAAAATGAAATGGGTATTTTATATGTGGGTAAAATTTTTAAATATGGTCCTATGTGTTTTTAAAATGTTCTTGGAATAAGTTTTTACCGAACAAGAATGCGAAATTAAAGGCAATTCTGTTGGAATTAGAATACCTTAATACCTTAGAATACCTTAAAAAGCATAGTCTCATATCGAAGATGCATTTGTTTTTACAAAATTTAATCGAAATTATTTGGAAAATACATATGCGAATTCTGTAGCAGCAATGGAATGCAAAACTAGTCCAATCGAGTCAGTGGAAAGTCGGCGTTTGTTAGCAACAGAAAAAGTAGTCAAATAAGCGGTTGCAAAAATAATATCATATTTTTTTGTTAATGCCAGCCAATTTGAATTGGCAGTTTGTTTTTAACATATACTCAGAAAACCATAATTCATATATATATATATATATATATATAGAAATATATATATATATATAGAAAGCGTTTCTTCTTATGTACTTAGATGCTCATGTTCTGCGTAATACAATGTTTAACATTCGGTTGGGCTAGCTGTTCGTATCAACACTTGTTTGATATATTGTATTTAACATTTATATCGAAATAATTTGGAAAATACATATGGGAATTCTGTTGCACCAATGCTGAAGTGAAGAAACAATGGAATGCGAAACTAGTTACTATCGAGTGTAAATCGCCGATTGTTAGCAACAGAAACAGTAGTCAAATAAGCGGTGGCAAAAATAACAAACTCCAAGTAAAGGGGAGAGTCGGAAAACGAGACCAAAACAAGACACAACCGAACAATGGAACACATTTATTTGTGTTAAAATTATAGTAATAAAAAGATATAGGGCAAATATGAGCGCAAATAGTGGTAAAGTAGAGCGAAGTTGTATAATGTTTGTGATATTAATGAAATATTTACATTTTTTTGCAAAAATAGTGTCTCATAATTATAAGAATTTTTACTTGTATTCAAAGCGAGGTAGATGTACAATATACAAAAAGTATGAAATTGTGAAAATATTCATAAATTTATTTTTTTTTCTGTGTACAAGGTTAGTAGTGTTTCTTCACGTTTTTTGAGCAAAAACCGTGTCACATGTCCATCCAGATTTCCTCAAAAAGGTCATAACTGGTGATGAAACATGGGTGTATGGCTATGAAATTAAACCAAAGCTCAATTAACTCAATAGAAACAGCTAGAATTGAAACAAGCTCGTCTTCGACTGCAATGGTGTGATGAATTTTTGACCCAAGGTCAATAAGGAATACTATCTTGAAGTTATGCGAATTGGAAACCCCAATCATGGATTTTGCACCATGTGATTCGTGACCAGTTATGACTTTTTGGTTTATTAACGTTTATTTTTGATCAGACTTCGGTTATTTGGAGGTCTTCGACGAATATTTCAAAGTGGAGGGTAAACAATTATATATTCGTAGAATCACATTTACATTTCTTGGAATTTAATTTGTTGTGGCAATTTAATACATTGTCACAGCAAAGTATTTTTCACACATATGTATAATGGCCACAAAAATATACTTCATTTTTAGACCACTAGCACCGAAGTAATGACATCGCCCGGCAATCAGCGGCACCATTATCCATTCAGCCATCCATTCGAGTGACCATCATCACCATCAACATTGTCGTCGTTTCAATTATAATTGAATTTCTGGCTATGCGGAGTAATTTTTCCCGGCCAGTCAGTCGGTAACTTAGGCTGACTGCCTGGCTGACAGTCCGTTACTCATCTCTACACATGACTAGGAGACTGGAGAGAGTAACGTCATAATTTCATTAAAAATTTCTATGGTCTGTTTGTGGGGCGCGGGGGTGAAGAAATGTTATTAAAAGCGTTTGTGTGATTTTGTTGTTGATTTTTTTTTAAAGGGACCTGCTGGTGGACTGTCGGACATCCATATATGTTTTGTGTTGGTACACATTCTGTCAAGGCTGCTACATACTCATGTATTTTTTGTAAAGCAACACATATCATCATCATGTAATGTAATGGTATGTACGGGGGTCAACTTTTGAAACACACAAGCATACATTTTTCCACTCATAGTTTTTGTTGTATTGTAGGATAGTGGTGTACTTTAACCGGAAAAGGTCATTAACTCAATGTGGTTTTTAGTGTACAAACAGATACACATATTCCTATATTGTGCGTTTTGATTGCTTTGCATTGTGTTGGTGTTGGTGTTGTTGTTGCTATTGTTCGTAAGTGCTTTTGTTAAGCTCTCGCGTAATACTGGTACCCCACAACAGAAAAGGTAGTTATTAATGGGCTATTTGTTCTTCCCCCAACCGAAAATCCAACCGGGTTGGAGATGGAAGAGAGATGATTTGTTTTTGTGGAAAATTATATATTTTTTGGTGGTTTGGCAAATTTTGGTACGTTTTTTTAGAACATTAGATTCCATTTCCGTTTGCACTATATTTGATAATCGTTTTATTTGGGTAGTTGTGTTCTATTTTTTTGGAGATAATATTCGTAATTTTGTTTCTCATAGATTATTAAAATATTTTGTGTGGAGGATGCTGGAACATACCTTTAATCTCTTCATAAATAGGAAGCATTCATTGTATTCAAACAATTCAAAAACCAGAAATTGGTTTTGACCATAGCTAATTGGTAATTTTTGGAACGGGGGAAATTATATACCAACCTGAAATGAAATTGGAAAAAAAGAGAAAATAATGAGTTTTAAATAAAGAAAAAAATATTTATTATATAAAATCAGTTGGAGATGGTATTCATAAGAAACGAAGATATGATTTGCTATGGATCCACAGAAATATGTGGATGCGTATTTTATAAAAGCATTGATGGACTAAGTCCGCCACGTTAGGTCCAACATCTTTAAGGGTCTCTCACAACATACAGGTTTACAAAAATTATATGCCACTGAGGACAACTTTTTCACCTAGGAAAGGAATAATTCCTCAGATACCAAGAACGAGTTTTCTTATTAGAAAAATCTTGAGCAATTAAGGAAGACGTTTATCTATATGATTTTTCAACAAAGTAACAAATAGGAAAAAATCCTTTAAAAAAATCTACAGCAATTGTGGATAACTTCTCCAATAGGAAAAAATTACTCAGCAATTGTTGATGGTTGTTTCCAGTAGGAAAAAATTCTCAGCAATTGTTGATATCTGTTTCCAATAGGAAAAACTTTTTCAGGTACATGAAAGACTTTTTCCAAAAGGAAAACATCCTTTGGAAACAAGTGACTTTTCCTATAATAAATTTTTTCAGTAACTGACGAACGCCTTTTCTATAGAGGACTTTTTCCTATAGAAAAACCAGTAAGGAAAGTAGTAAAGTCGGACGGGGCCGACTATATGATACCCTTCACCACTGTGGGTATATTAAACAGGACTATTAACATGAAGTTGGATGAACTAAAATATGTGATATATATCTAAATGTGAATCGACTTAGATCAATCTAAAAGCATGCCATTCGTTTTTTACATTGGGACAAATGTTGGGCCGTTGGACTATGTCTGTACTTCTAGAAAACGCAACTACGTTATTCAATGCTCAATTTTGTACGTTGTGCAAAATTTCATGTCAATCTGACAAACACCATTTGCACCGTTTACTTAAAATCTGACGGAAATATATGTGGAATCTATATCCAAATATGAACCGATTTCAACGAAACTTGTCACAGTTTGGGATATACTAATTTTACTACGTTTTGTTCCTATCAACCATATATTGCTTCCTTGGTGCGTCAATTACTTAAAATCATTCGATCTATGCAATATTAGAAGATTGGTACATTATTTACATTAAATCTGACGGAAATATATATATATATATCTTAATCTGAACCGATTTTCACGATACTCAGCACACATCATTCCAGGCTCAATCCAGTATGCTATACCAAATTTCGCGCAAATCGAAAGATTTATAGGGACTTTGGTGAATCTTTAACATAAAATCGGACGAAACTATATATGGAACCTATATCTAAATCTGGATCGATTTTCACGAAACTTGGCATAAAGCACTCTAGGCTCTATTAAGTACGTTATGCCAAATTTCGCCCAAATCGAAATATATATAGGGACTTTGGTGCACCATTTACACGAAACTTGGCATAAAGCACTCTAGGCTCTATTAAGTACGTTATGCCAAATTTCGTGCAAATCGAAAGATATATAGGGACTTTGGTGCACAATCTACATAAAATCGGAAGAAAATATATATGGGAGCTATATCTAAATCTGGACCGATTTTCACGACATTTAGTAGACATCACTCTAGACTCAATTCAGTACGTTATGCCAAGTTTCGTGCAAATCAAAAGATATATAGGGACTTTGGTGCACCATTTACATAAAATCGGACGAAACTATATGGGAGCTATATCTAAATCTGGACCGATTTTCACGAAACTTGGCAGACTAGAGTGATGTCTGCCAAGTTTCGCTCAATTCCGGACGTTATGCCAAATTTCGTGCAAATCGAAGATATATAGGAATTTTGGTGACCATTTACATACAATCGGACGAAACTATATATGGGAGCTATATATAAATCTGGACCGATTTTCACGAAACTTGGCAGGCATCATTGTAGGCTTAAGTCATTACGCTGTGCCAAATTTCGTGCAAATCGAACTATATATAAGGACTTTGGTGCACCATTTACCTTGAATCGGACGAAAATATATATGGGAGCTATATCCAAATCTGAACCGATTTTTCCCAATTTCAATAGGGTTCGTCCTTGGGCCAAATAAGTGAACTGTGCCAAATTTCATCCAAATCGGATCATAAATGCGACCTGTACTTTGTTCACAAAAATACATGGAACTATGGGTCTATCTCGATTCCTTTTGCCTGTTACAAACATATGCACAAAGACATAATACCCTGTACCACAGTGTGGTGAAGGGTATAAAAACATCAGCTAATGAGGAACACTTTTTCGTATAGAAAAAAATTCCTCAGCTACTGGGAAAGACTTTTTCAATTTCCTCAGCTACTGACGAAGACATTTTTCTATAAGAAAATTTTCCTTTGCTATAGAAAAAAAACGTAATATCTGAGGAAGATTTGTTCAACAGAAAAAAATCCTCAGTGTCTGAAGAAGACTTTCTTCTAAAGAAAAAATCTCTGTAACTGAGGAAAACTTATTCCTTTCTTATTAGCTTGGAATATTTTCCTATCGGAAAGTGTCTTCCCCACTATGTGAGAATTTTTTTCCTTTCGGAAAGTGTCTTCCCCAGTATCTGGAATTTTTTTTTCTATAGAAATTGAGGGAAACTTCTTTCTATAGAAAAAAATCCATAGTGTCTGAAGAAGATTTCTTCTACAGAAAAATCCTCAGTGTCTGAAGAAGAACTTTTTCCGTTAGGAAACAAATCAAATAATGAAGAATACTTCCTATTCTTATTAGCTTAGGATTTTTTCCTATCGGAAAGTGTCTTCCTTAGTATGTGAGGATTTTTTTCCTATTGGAAATAGTCTTCCTGTATAATTCAGGATTTTCTTTCTATAGCAAAAAATCTTGCTCATCAGCAGAAGATTTTTTCCTATTAGAAAAATTCTTCCACCGTCGCTGGGATTTTTTCCAGCTTTTCTCAATAGAAGAGAATGGTTTTCATACTTAATTTTTTCTCATATTGAACAATTTTCCTTAGGATTTTTTCTTATTGGAAAATTCCTTAACATTTATAGGATGAAATAATTTAATTTTTTCTTATTGAAAAAATCTTCCTTATCATTAGCTTCGAACAAGTTCATATCGGAAAGAGTTTTCCCCAATAGCTGAGCATTTTTTTTGCTATTGGAAAACGTTTTCCTCATTAACAAAGGAATTTTTTCCTATTGGAAAATGTCTCCCGAGGACCATTTTTCCTATTGAAAAAAGTCTTTCGGTACAACTCAGGATTTTTTAGAAGAGGTTTTTTATATTTGAGTTTTTGCCATATTGAAAAATGTTGAGGATTTTTATTCCATTCTCCAAGGTCCTCTAAACCTATCCCTTAACATTTATAGGGTGCAATAACTTTTAAGATCCCATAAAATGTGTGTTTACACTGAATTTTCCCTTTAAAGAAACTTCTGTCGAATAAACACCCCTAGGAAATGTGAAAAATAAATTTTCATAATCCTTTTTCCAAACATAAATTTAAAACATTTAACGGAAAATGTTGTGCGTAATTTAAGTAGCATTTCCTTCGTAGCAGAATTGCAAACAGCGGGTACAAAATAACGCCCGCAAAAATAATAAAAATACGAGAAAAAAATACAAATGCTAAAAATAACAATAATTTGTAAAGACAAGTAGGCGGGGTAAAACGATAAAAGGGACGTACGCACTCTTCTATGGAAGCTGGAAATCCCAAGAACAACAACGATTCATTTGATTTGAGAGTTAAAAAAACTGCAGAACTAAAACGAAGAATGAAACATTGCAAATGGCGAGAAATAATAAAACAGAAACGTTTCTTTTTTTATGTAGCAGTCAAAGACTATAAAAAACAGCTCATCTAGGAGAGTATAACGAAAAAAAACACAAAAAAATAAAACCAAACCCCGTGGGTGAATTACATTGGAACTCATAAACACAGAACTGGCAGAAGCTGCAACTTAAAAAACAAAACAAAAAACCCAAAGAAGAAAAAGAAATGCAAACCAAGCCATGGAGCTGCATCAATGGCAGTAGCATGCATCTCCAGTAAAATGGCATTGGCTTCACTGGGAGGCAGTCAGCAGGCAGTTCTATTGGAGTTTTCATCCTCAGGCAGCCATGGCATGGAGGCATAATGACGATGATGCCTGCCTGCCAGCCAGCAATGATGATGATGAGCAGGCAGCCAGCACTGATGAAGTCTAGCTAGAAAACAACAAGCGACAATAAATGCAATAACAACAAGAAATTTTAGATTTTTTTTTTATTATTTTTTATTTTTTGTGCACTAAAACAAAATTCTGAAAACGTCACTGAGCTATCCGTCCCAGCAGCCGTTGTCTATAGACAACGCTGTTGCGGTGTGTCGTCTGAAAAACACATCCCATTGAAATTGAATGAGAAAGGAACTAAATGGAAAAGCGGCATGAAAACAAACTGCGTTGTTGTTGTGTTTTTTGTTTTCTAAGTTTATTTTTTTATTCTATTTTATTTTTGTTTGTTGCCTAGAAGTAGATCCCAGGGCAAAAAACGCCCTTTCAAATACACTCAAGAAAAGAAAATTTTTGAGTATTTCCTATAGGAAACCAGTCAATAAAGATTTTCTTATAAGAAAAAATAATTTTCAAGAGCTGAAGAATTTTTCCTATTGGAAAAAGTCATCGTCAGTAGGTAAGGACATTTTTTTTCTATTGGAAACAGTCTTCCTCAGTAGCTGAGTACTTAATCCTATTCGTAAAAATCATCGTCTGTAGCTGAGGATGTTTTCCTATAGGAAAAAGTCTCTCTCTTAGTCGCTGAGGATATTTTCCTATAGGAAAAGGTCATCCTCAGTAGCTGAGGATTTAATTTCTTATAGGAAAATGTCATCCTAAATAGCCGCGGATTTGTGTCTAATATGAAAAAAGTCATAGCAACTGAGGATTTTTTTCCTATAGAAAAAAAATCATCCTCAGTAAGTGAGGATTTTTTTCCAATAGGAAAAGGTCATTCTCAGTAACTAAGGAATTTTTTCCAATAGGAAAAGTATCTTAGGATTTTTTCCCAACAGGAAAGAGTCCTTTTTAAGTAACAAAGGAATTTTTGTTTCATCTGCAGTAGCTGAGAATTTTTTTCCTATAGAAAAAAGTCATCCTCAATAACTGAGGATTTTTTTCTAATAGGAAAATGTTATCCTCATTAATTCAACAATAATTTCCCATAGGAAAAAGTCATCCTCAGTAAGTGAAGAATTTTTTCCTATAGGAAAAAGTCATCCTCAGTGCCTGAGCAATTTTTTCGTATAGGAAAAAGTCATCCTCAGTAACTAAGGATTTTTTTCCTATAGAAAAAAATGTCATCCTCAGTAACTGAGGATTTTTTTTCCTATAGGAAAAAGTCATCCTCAGTAACTGAGAAAATTTTTCCTGTAGGAAAAAAGTCAACCTCAGTAACTGATGAATTTTTTCCATAGGAAAAGGTCATCCTCAAAAGATCAAGATTTTTCCTATAGAAAAAATTCTTTCAAAGTAGCATATAATTTTTTTCTTATTAAAAAATAGCATTTCCCAGAAGCGGAAGGAGTTTTCTTATCGGTAGATGAGAATTTGTTCCTTTAGGAAACAGTTATCTTCCGTAGCAGAGGATTTTTCGTATGGGAAAAGGCCTTCCTCAGTTGAGTTTATTCGAAAAAGTCTTTCTCTGTAATTGTGGAATTTTTTCCTATGGAAAGAGTCATCACCGATAACTGAGGATTTTTTCCTGATATAAAAAGCCTTTCTCTGAGACCGAATAATTATTTCCTATTGGGAAAAGTCTTACTCAGTACCTGAGGAAGTGTTTTCTAAAGGAAAAACTTTCCCCATTAGCTGAGGAAGATTTTCCTATATGAAAAAGTCATCCTCAGTCTTCCTCAAAAGTAATCTGAAAAGCCTTCCTCAGTGGCAGAATAAGTTTTTCCTATTGGAAAAATCTTTCTCAGTAGTTGAAGAAGATTTTTCTAATGAAAAAATGATTCCCCATTACCTGACAAACATTTTGCTATTGAAAAAGTTTTCCGAGGATTTTTTTCCTATGGGAAAAAGTCATCCTTAGTAGCTGAAGAATTTTATTCTATAGAATAAATTTTCTTCAGTAGCTTATCAGTTTTGTCCAATAAGAAAAAGTCTGAGGATTTTTTCCTATAGGAAAAAGCCTTCTTCAGTAGCTGGGGAATTTTTCGTATTGTAAGAATTCTTCCTCAGCAGTTGAGGAGCTCTTTCCTATTGGAAAAAGTCTTTCCCAAAAGGTGAGAAATTTTTTATATAGGGAAAAATCTTCCTCGGAACTGGAGATTTTATATCTATAGAATAAAGTCTTCCTCAGTATTTGAAAAATTGTTGTCGACAGTAAAAAGTCTTCTTCAAAAGGTAAGGATTTTATTCATATTGAAAAAGTCTTCCTAAGTAGTCCAGGATTTTTTTCTTTCGGAAAAAGTCTTCCTCAGTATCAGAAATTTTTTTTTCGAACAGGAAAAATCTCTTCCACGTAGCACCTATTCTAAGTGAATACTTTTTTCTTATTGAAAAAAGTCTTCCTCAGTATTACAGGAATTTTTTTCTATTGGAAAAACTGAGGATTTTTCCAATTTGAAAAAGTCCTCCTCAGTAGCTGAGGAAATTCTTTCTATAGAAAATGGTACTTCTCAGTTGCTTAGGAAATGTTTCTCTATAAGAATAAGTCTTTCTGTCTTAGCTGAGGAATTTATTCCATGTTTTAACTCTTCCTCTGTACCGATAAATTTTTTTGAGTGCCCTTTTGTTGGATGGTGTAGGAAAACCCCCTCCTGAATGCAACGAACTGCATGAGTCTAAAATTGTAATGCTGATACTAATGTTCTAGTACTACAACAAGCGAGCAGAATGGTGATGCCTCCGCTGCTGCTGCAGCTGCGACTGAGGCTGTTGTTCCTCACGATGATGCTGTGATGGTGGATTTACCACACAATCATGGGTGTCAGCAGTCACTTGGTGTTCTGAAAATATTGTTTCAGTTGCTGATGTTGGAAAAAGCAATTTCTGATGCATTGTGTAGACGTTTTTTGTTGTTGTTGTCGTCGTGTTTTGCTTGATGCCTTTTGCACTCGTGTTAATGACCCTTCTTTGGCTGGCTGGCTGGCTGGTTGGCGTGGCATGGCAGAGCAACTAATGCAAGCAACAATAATAACAACAACTGCATCAACAACACAGCACCTACTCCTCAACACACCTCTGCCCGGACATGGAGACCATATTTTTAAAAACATCCTTACAAGACGTTGTTGATATGTGTGTGTGTGAGTGTGCTTTGCAAAACCGTTTCTTTTTTGTTTCTTCATATTCGTCTTCGCCATCACTTCCAATCGGAGCCAACATCCCAGCATGAAGGACCCTTGGAGTGTAGACAAAATATATATGTATATATGTTCAGACAAATGCGTGTGTGTATCTCCCGGTGTCTGTCATCGTAACAAGGGCCATTTCATGTGTCATGTTTGTTAATCTTTAAAATGGTTTGCTGTATTCTTGGCTGATTTTTTTTTTTTTTTTTGCATTCAATTTTTCTTTAGACGGGCAAAAGAAAAAACAAATACGCACAACAACAATAACAGCAAAACCAAATTGAAGAGTGAATAAAAATCGTCATCATCAAAAGACAACACGAACAACAACAACAGCAAGAAAATTTTTGAGCAAAAAAAAAAAAAATGTCGCTTGTCTTGCTTGCCGGCTTTTTGTTGTATTCGCAAAAGACGCCTTCACTCCCCTTAGCAGCATCCCACTCACTTTATTTTTTCATCTTGTGCTCTGCTACAATTTAGGTGTTTATTGTTTATTTCCCTTTCAATTTAGGAGGAGACTGCGCATTAAGATATGAAAAATGGAAAAACAAAATCAGGGAAAAAAGATAATTATTCAATATACGGAGAATAAAAAATTTCAAGGGCATTCAACCTTACCTAGGTCCGGAGAACCTTATTTACTCGGGGAAATTAAAAAATTCTATGGGAAACAATTCAGCAGGCATACAATAGGCATTTTTTCTAGAAGAAAACAATTCGCTGATACAATTAGAAAAAAGTCGGCTATTAAGAAATCGGCTTCTAATAACATTTCATAATAAGAAAAAATCTTAAGATACTGAGAATGACTTCTTTTTAGGAAAATTTTCCTCAACTACTGAGAATGATCTTTTCCTATAGAAATAAAATCTTCAGCACTAGAGAACGACCCTTTCCTATTAGAAAAAAATCATCAAGAACAGAGGATAAAATTGTCCTATAGGAAAAAAGGCCTCAGATACTGAGGTCGACTTATTCTATTCATTTCTTTTTCCTAATGGAAAAAATTCCTCAGTAACTAAGGATGACTTTTTCTTATAGGAAACAATTCCGCAGCTACAGAGGAAAACTTTTTCCTATTAGAAAAAAATTCTCAGTTTCTGAGGATGACTATTTCTATAAGAAAAAATCCTCCGTTACCGAAGATGATTTTTCCTATTGGAAAAAATTTCTGAGTCACTGAGCATGAACATTTTTCTATTGGGAAAATTCCTCAGTTAGTAAGGAATATGTTTTGCTATTGGAAAAAAATCCTCAGTTATTGAGGATTACTTTTTCCTATTGGAAAAATTCCTCACTTACTGAGAATGACTTTTTCCCATTGGAAAAAATTCCTCGAGGGCAGGGGATAACTTTTTCCTATAGGAAAATATTACTCAGATACTGGGGATAACGTTTTCCTATTGGATGACTTTTGCCCATTGGAAAAAACCTTTTTCCTATAGGAAAATATTACTCAATTATTGAAACAGTCATCTTCAGTAGCATCCTCAGTGAGGAATTTATTTTCAAAGGGGAAAATTTGCTTAGGGTGAATTTTCCTAGAAGAAAAAGTTCCTCTGAGTACATTTTTCTTTTAGGAAAAAATTGTAAGAGCTTTCCCTATTGTTAGACTTTTTGAGGAAGACTTTTTCTATTGGTAAAAACTTCTGTTACAGAGTTAGATTTTTCCTGTTAGGTAAAATACTTAACAATTGATAAAAACTTTTTTTCCAATTGGAAAAATTTCCTCAATTTTATGGAAAACTTCCTTCAATAAATAAATGAATACATTTTTTTCATATGTAATAAAAATCTAAACTTGTCAATGAAATCACTGACATCACAAGAGTAACACCTTGCCGAACATAATATCGCCCAAACCATTTCCCTAAGCTTTGTCAAAGAATAGAGGTGTTAGAAAATCTTTAAAACAATCTACTTTCATAGCTCAAAGTTGTTTCCCAAACAAATCTAAGCTGAAAAACCATGTTTCCATAAAAAATTTCTTAAGCGAATAAAATAAATATGAGAGGGTTGCCTCCAAACTTCAAAATTCCCCCTCAGAAAAAAAACACAATTTTAGGTGGGTTGTAGTTACATGACACTCGAGGTTTACTCACTAGCTAGTGCGATAGTAGTTGATGATGTCGGTGGTGCTGGTAGACGTCATTGTTGTACTTGTTATTGTTGTTGTCGTTATATTCGATTGTTACAAGGTGTTGACGTCGATGATGTTTAGCACCGCTGGCTGTGTGAGATGGTTGGTTGGGTGGTTCACTGACTGACAGAATTGTGTGGCCGGGCTATGTGCGGTAAAACCTACATTGATTCACTGACTTTTACAGATATTGTATGAATAATAAATTCATTAACATGTTTTCTTGTTGTTGTTGCTGTTTTTGTTATTTGTTCTTGTAAATTTTGGATTAGTATGACTAGCTGAATGGAGTTTTTTTTTTTTGGAAAGTGATTTGAGGGGATTTTTTTGTTAAATCACTAACTTTGTTATTATTTTTTGAAAGCCTGTAAGAAAGAGAACCTTCAGAACCAAAGGAAATGATCTTAGCATATTAGTTGTTTTATGGACTTTGGTAATACCCTAATCCTACAGGGAAGTGGGTTTATTTTTGTAGCTAATTTCAAAGGTATCTCGAATTTTTAAGAAATATCTTTAAAATGGGAATATTTTTATGAACGTCCATTTAAAGGAATAATATAAATTTTAAAAAATGGTAAATTTTTTGCAAAAGTAAGTAAAAAGATTATTGATCCAGTTTCAACTTGGTGACCTCTGCGGGTGGTATCTCCCAAATAGAGTCAATTAATTAATCATTTAAATTATATCAACCAACGTATATTAAAGAAAGCAAATGTAAATTTCAATTTCTTTGCAAACTCATTATGGAAATTAAATAAAAATCCCACAACATAAATTCAAATTTTTTTCATTCTTTTTTTAATTAAAATAATTTTTTGAAGTTTTTAATTGAATTTTAAAATTTATGTTACTTTAAAAAAGTTAAACAAAAATGTAAAAAAGTGTCTGGTACTCATAGAAAACTGATAGAGTATCTCTGAACTAAGATGACAGTCAGAGGGTCTTCCATTCAAAAGAGAACGTTAGAGAATCTTCCTAAAGTGTACTCCCTTCATTGAAGAGCCTCAGAAGTTCTTATGTTCATAAGCAATGCTCTAAAGCAATTTTTTTAGACAACCGAGGGTTAGTGGGTTATTTAAAGGATCTTTAGTAGAGAGCTAGATGGTATATTTCCATATTGATAATCGAATTAAAAGTGATACTAGAGGATATTCTATCCATTAGAGAATACTAGAGGATATTTTCCCCAAAGAAGAAAGATCTGATTTCCACGAAAGTTTGTAAGAGGCCTTCTGTTCATAAAAGATTCATAAAGCTTATTGTATCCATCGAAGATCTGTAAAAAAACTTTGGTCCATAAACTATGCTCTCTGACTGTTTATTATCCTAAAAAAACCGATAGAGAGCTGTAGGCTAATTTAATAGTTTGTTCATATATCGATTCAAATTATTTGAATTATTCTCAGATTATCCTCTGATGCTCATAGAAAATTGATCGAAGATCTCCGAACAGTCAGAGGATCTTCTATTCATAAGAGAACGCTAGAGAATCTTATCTTCACAGAAAGCCGTTATATGGCCTGATTTCCACAAAACTCCGCTTGAGACTTTCTGTCCTTCAAAGATTTCCAGAGACCCCTGGGGTTCATACAAAATGCTCTCAAGAATCTCTTCTTTGTAGACCATCGTTAGCCCATTATATAGCCCATTTACTGATTAGAAGGTTTTGTATCGTTAGAAGATGACAATAAGGTTGTTTTCCAAAAAAATCCCTAGGATCTTCTATTCATAAGCTAACGCTAGAGAATCTTCTATTCTGAAAAAACTGTCTGAAGAAAATTAGTGGAAGATCTCCGAATTTTAGAAGACCGGATATTATATCAATTTGAAAATACTAGAGGATATTCTTTATACAGTAGTCCGTTGAAGGTTCTAATTACCACTAGAAGCCTTCCTTCGAAGATCCCCTAAGGGTGTTCTATACATAGAAAATCTTTATAGAATCTACTATCCATAACCAATGATCTCAAACGGATTCTTATAGAGAGCCCGTATGTCCATCTAGAGGTTCTTCTGCCCATATATTAGAATATTTTGTAAGCTCGGAGATATCAGTGGGGTCTTCTTAAAAAAATGACTGGAGTGCCTTCAAACTATAGGTGACCGCCAGAATTAGAATATGCTAGAAGATATTCTTTTCAAAGGATTTGATTTCCAAAAGTATTCTGTGTTCTATAGTAGATTTTTTATTGTTAGACGACAACTAGAGAACCCTAGGCTATTAGATCCATATAGAGGGTCGTGTGCCCATATACTGATTGGAAGATTTTCTATTCTCAGATTGAAAATTATTTCCCTTATCAATTCACAATAACATTATCCTCGTACCAAAGCGTATTCATTGGCTTGTCCCCGAGAGGAGTAGCAACAACACAAACATAATACCATAAAAAATTATACATTTTTGACAAAATCAACAACAACAATAATTTATGACTTTACCGACCACTTAAGTTTGAAAAATTAAAGAGATGACTTTTCTAAGAAACCAAATGTAGAGAAAAAAAAACTTTTAAACGGCAGGAGGTATTCCATTGAAGGCGGCTAGGTAGGTGGGTTTGAAGAATTATAACATTCCTGTCATGGTTGTTTGAAATCCTCCTGAGAATAAATGTGATATTTCACTTGAGTTCTTTCTTGGGCAACTCAGTTGAAATATAAATATTTAATATTTTGTTTTCGACTTGATGCTAAAACATAAATCCTCATAAATTATATGTGGTGGGCAAAAGGCAACAACAACAGTAAACAACTGCGATTAAAATTCATAACCAAAATGTGAACATTTTGTGACGATAGATGTGTGTGTGTGTTTGTCTTTCAGCCAGATGTCCGTGTTGTGGTCCGCGTTGGAATCAGTATGAAAATCCCCCCAAAAAATAAAATATTTCGCGTGCTTCCACAAAATCTAAAATGAATACAAAAACAGGATGATTGGACGGATGGATCGGTTGGTCGCAGCAAAACAAATCGCATTTAACATTCATGAGTATTGGCAAATGCAAATAACAACAAAAACAATATTTTTTTCTGGGTTTTGAGCTTGTTTCCCCACAAATCCGGAAATTAACTTAAAATCCAAAACAAAAATATTTTATATGTTTACGATGTGTAGAATGGATGTAGGTACAAATATTTAAGCTAAGGATAGCTTTTCGGAAGTAGTCGTTTGCATTTATTAGTGTGTTTTGTGCAAATATTCATTTTAATGACGCAGGAGCATAATATAGAACCAGGTATATTGAGGTACTGTTTGTATTAAGCTGAATGATATTAAATTGTATCGAGAAACATAGTACAAGAGATGCAATGCCGCTACAATAAATCTTTAATACAAATTTATTACAAAATTCAACCCGAAATGATTTTCTAGAGTTTTCAAAAAAATAAATTGAAACTTACATTGATACAAATGTGTGAAAAAGACATACCTGTAAGTAAAATAAAGAAAACAAATTATTAATGTTTTATAAAAATGTTCACAAAATAAAAATAAATAAAAAAGGTTAATTTGAATTTGACAGTTTCATTATATCCTCTATATATCAGTAAGTCATAGGCCTGTAAAAAAGTGCAGGTCGCGTGTATTACCCAAATGAGATGAAATTTGGTTTAGCGCTGGTTAAATATGAAAATTTTCATTTTAAAAATAATTTTTTTTTATGAAAAAAAAAAATATATATATATATATTTCGTGAGGGCCCTAACAAACATAGAAATGTCGAACAATTCGTAAAAATATCATATAAATATAATTAATATCAATATCAAGGTTTATTTATAAAGTTAACCGTCAAGCCAACTGATGTCTTCATTTTTATTTGAACCAAAATATTTTGTGGGCTTTACTACCGTTATTATTATTATTGAACGATGTTTTCAGTTTTTATCCTTTTCTGACAGCAAGAAAAGACGAAGACATGAATTCGCCACCTAATAGACCTGATTTATAGGCCATGATTAATATGGGGTCAATGTCAATACTTAACTAACATTCTATATATTCTGCCAAAATGTATTTATCATCTGAAATCATTTCATACCATTCAAATGCTTGAAATGAGTCGGCACACTTGTATCAAAACCTTACCCTATTTTCATACTATCTGTCCTTATGGCTATTGGTTTTATACCCCATATTTCTTTCGGCCAAATCCATTTCAGACAATTTGGAGTTGATTTACAAATGTCCGTCCATCTGCCAGGCCGGCTGGGGCGCATGATAACTCTCGAAGGGAGTAACAAATTTCATCCAAACTTTGTACATCGTAATATTTCTAGCAAACTTAGTTCAAGTTCGAAGATGAGGAATATCGGTCCAATTCTACTTTGTTCAATATTTATAAATTCCTTATCAGGGAAATGGAATGTCCGATTCGAACCAAATCAAAAATTTCAATATTTATAAATCCAATATCAGGTGATTGGAATATAGAAATGAACCAAACTTTGCACAACCCATTGTTTTACCATGCCTAGATCCAGTCTGATAGTGCAATCCGTCGGACCTCTTCTTCTGGTACAAATATTCTGTCAAAAACATTTTGTCTCCTAAAATATGAACCTATTTGAAAATAGATTTTTACGCTCCAAAAGGCCAAAATGACGAAATGTTACTCTTCGGTACCGTTATGTGAGATTATACTAAACTTAAGCCGATATATTCCTAGGAGTATACAAGTCTAGCAGACTTGTATAAATTAGAACCCCATTTGGTGGACCTATGTGGATCGAAGATAATCTGACGATTTAATTTAGATCGAAGATTTTCATATCATCCATCAGTTTCTTTCTGATAGATTTACCAGGGATTGATGACTCTCTATTTAGAAGAGTATCTGACAGTATTTTTGTATGTCTATATATATACGCCGTACAAAGGGGCCGTGAGTGATGGCCGTTTTAATACAAAATCTTTAAAATATTCAAGCCTATAATATTAGCAAATCTATTTTATATAAAGAATTTTTCATTAAATTTTTTTAAGAGAAAATTCGGTTAAAAACTTAATAATACCAAAAATTGGCTATATCAAAAGATGGATTAAAATTCACAATTTTCGGTAAAAATGTGTTTGCCCTCCAATCCTCCAGAATGCAAAAATTACAGGCACTGCAAAGGGAAAATGCGGCTAAAACCTACCCCAAGAAATTCCGAATAACGGAGTACCGTTATATACACTAACAAGTGGACCACTATATTACATATTCAATACCAAAAATCTTAGGAGCAATGTATATACAAAATGTCAAAGCTCTATCTTCAATACTGCGAACTCTATCGTGATTTCAACAGACAGATGGATCGACATAGAATTTTATTTTGATCCAGAATATAAATACTTTATGGGGTATAATTTTGAGGTGTTGCAAACGGAATGGCAAATTTAATATAAACTCCAATTTGTGGTGGGACATAAAAAAAGAGACACTACAGGTCACCAGATTTGCAGCCAATTTTAAACCATTTCTTAAAACCTCAGGGTTCTTAAACTATTGAAAATTAGGGGCATTTGACCGTACCCCTATATCTAACAATGGGCAAAATGGATTTTGGTGAGGAAACTTCCTACCCAATCTGAACTCGAATTATCAAATTACAGCCAAATAGTTACAAAGGGTGACCAATATTGATAATTTTTGGAAAGGAGATTTTCCAGACAGTCAGATTTAAAAAGATCAAGTTTCAGACAATTTGGTTAGTGGAAGGTATGGTGGATACCAAAAAGAGACTACACCGCTAGTCGGTCATGAATATATAGTATTCGAATTTTCACCTAATCTTTAAATCTTTTGAGGAGTTACAAACGAAAGGACTAATTTATGCAATCAAAATGGTAAGATATAACAGCCATGCTCCGCAGGCGCCAAAAATTTTTAAAACTGTTTTTATTCTCGATTAGAGCTTGAATTGATTCATGATTTCGATACTGAATTTTTTCAAAACTATGTGGCAAATATAACTATTATTGAAAATAGATCCTATATGCAACTCAAAAAAAAATTATTTATTATTTAAATAAAAAATAAAACTTTTTATTGGAAACTCCTTAAAACGACAAGTTAAATTGTATAAATAAGTACGGACTTTTTTTCCTGTAAATATTTTTCTGAAGTTTAATCTATTCGAACTCGTTTAATATTAACACATTGCATCTCAATCTGAACATATTTCACACAATTTTCTCTCATCTTATTTCTATTGCTACCCATTCTGAAGAAAAAAATCTGTATGAGAAATAGTTTCATGATATAACAACATCATTAACTATTATTTCAAATATGTATTCGAGAGACAATAATTCCATACAAAAGCCCTAAAAAAACCACGTGACCTATATTTGTCAAATTATCCCATAGAAAACTATAATAGAAATAAAAAATTAGAATTAGTAGCTAAAAAAATGCCAAAACAAAAGATTTAAACTAACATTTTGCTAAATCTATTTAAATTCAAATTTAAATTAACATAAACACTTCATATATCATTTTTCATTCATATAGAATTTTGTAATCTCCTTTGGGGTTAAAATAACATAATTTAATGTTAGGGTAGGCAAGAAGCAAAGCTTTTGTTTTCAGGCCGCCATTCGCACTAAATCCGCACGCAAAAATACATATATCTCGTGCCACAATAACCAGCAGCGGATGTTATGAATTAATGCCAAAAACCATGGCAAATTATATTTGTCCAGACCAACAAAACACAACAAAAACTTTGCGGCTTTTGATGGTTAAATAGACAGCAACAAATCAATAGTGTCCGTCAGCTAGGTGAAACAAAGTGGAGGCCATCATCGCAATTCACCCTGTCGACTTTATCATTCATTACATAATGATTTCCCCGGTATCCATCGAATACACAACAAAAACAAAAAGAGACAACAACCGCGGCGAACTACCAAAACACAAAAAACCACAAGTATCCATCCTCCACTTTAAAATCAACAACAACCACTAACCATACGGACAGAGATTTTTGGAAATGAATCAACATCTAATTTCATGATTTAATCAAATTGTTGTTGTTGTCGATGATAGTGGTGGAGATGATGCCGATGGTGATGCTGGTGGATGTTGTAGTGTAAAGGTGTGGTTGTTGTTTATTTTTTGGCAATAGAGTTCAATGGCCAAAAATATTTAAAAAAAAATACTCACACTCCCAAAAAAATAAATGCCAATCAAAACACAACTTCAAACCATATCAAACTCGAAGAAATGGCCATTAGAAATGTTTCGGTTTTGCGACTTACCCACAATTAACACCATGATTCTGAGTGGATGGATGGCTGGCTGGTGAAAAGAAACCAGTTTCCAATAAAAAATCGTTCTTAAACACATGAAAAAGAGAAAGATATAAATCTACGGTGATTTTTTTTTCTAAAATCAAAACAAAGACTCACACCTTCATTCAAACGTTCGTTCTTTCCTTCGTTCATACCACGCCAACTTCTTATGTGACGCCCTTGAATTTCATAATCAAGATTTTAAAGACATTTTTAACCGTTATGTCGCTCTGAAATGACTATTTTTTTATGGAGCCACGACCGTAGATTTTTTTATTCTTTTTCGTTTTGGTAAATAAAAAAGTTAATTTTTGTTTTCTTCAGCAAAAACAAAAATTGACTAATAAAAAATCGGTAATAAATTGTTTGATTGTTGTTTTTTTCTAAATTTCAAAAGTTTATTTTCAAAGTTTTTTTTTTCTTTGCTACTGTGTTTCCTCGATATGAAATATTGGAATTCATTTAAAGTTCTCATCAGATGGCAAAAATGTGTTTCTGATTGATGACGTCTTTTCTAAGTTTCATTTATTATTTCCTGTTTTGGCTAACTTTGTTTTATAAAGTCCTTCTTGGGACTGAGTTGAAAACGATAAAAGGAGAATTTTGTGGAATTTCTGGTCATCCACTAATAATTCGAATATATTAAAATTGCACAATTTTTGTTATTATGGAAGTATACAAATACATGCTCTATGTTTCCCTACACTAATAATTCGAATACATTAAAATTGCACAATTTTTGTTATTATGGAATTATACAAATACAGGCTCAGTGTTTCCCTATACTTAACATCCTAGAAATATAATAATCAAATAAGGCGGGTTTCGGCTCTTCAGGGAATACCTCACTGATCCCTAATTTTCAGTATTTTTACAAAATTGTGTACCATTTTGAAATAGTGCTGTAATAAAAAATGAAACATTTAATTGTCATTTAAAATTCAGAGAGCAATTTTTGGAGAATTCTTCAAGTGTATGTAGTTTTACAAAATCGAAAATAACCCTCATAATTTTTACATCATTTTCGATACCAAAATATTAGGCTTGTTTCATTTTAGTGACTCATTTGTATGGAATGACCTTCTCATAACCATGTGCGTACGGTATGTGGCACATGTGTGTCGGAATGACTGACATTAAAAAATAGTAAAATTGGTCGAGACCCCTTTATGAGGGCTATGTCAGATAAATAAATATACCGTAAAGGTGCAGGGCCCATATATGAGAGATACATTTCAGAGTGCAAAATTTTATTGCCTACGGCGGTTGGACATTACACCTAGGAACATCAAAATAATTAAATTTATTGAGAACCTTTAAACATTGTTGTTGCTTGTTAAAACATGTTTTTTATCCACAAAGAACAAAGTGCGTCCAGACCCATTATAATAATGAATGTGTGGCAGAACCCGAAAATGAGGCATGCCGAAAATGTGAATACGCCACACCGGTTGGAGGATGCGCCTAGGACCACCAAACTATCGAAAAGGGAGCGGATGCTTAGTATGGAAGCAATGCCAAAACCTGTATAAATATTGGGAAATTTCTGGGGATACTTTTTTTTGCACACCAAGAAGGCCTATAGTAAAACATATTGTAGTGTTGTTAGAGATATCACATCAACATGAAGACGATAGTAGTCGTTATATTCAGGCAGGGTGCGAGAATGATTAAAATACGCTCAAGAATGCTGACGGCGAAATTCGAATGTTTTCAATTGATCGCGAACGATAAAGTTACAATGAATGAACAAGCATTTGCAATCTGTTGCGAATGTTCGCATTGTATGAAAATTTCACGAACGATAAAATTTTGCTGCAAACGTCGTCGATTCGTTCTTTCGCGAGCATTCGTTGCTGGAGAAGATTCTTTTGAAAAACTCAAAGAACAAATGTTGGCGAAAGCTCGTGAGCACTATTAAAAACAACAACAATATCATAAAAAGAGTAAACACACACACAACGAATGTATGCGTGGGTAGCAGAAAGTGTGTGGAATAACAAAACACATGCCCAAACAACTAGTGTGTTAACGAACGTTTGTTGTTATTGTTGTTGCTGTTTTGAGCATTCACGAGATTTCGGGAATGTTTGTTTTCATTCGTGAGAGAATGTCAGGAAGAATTTCAACCACAAAACAAAACGAACGATCGTTTTTGTGTGCTCTCACTCGTTTGTTATGTGTGTGCGAACATTCTTTGGCGAATGCTCGTTTGGTAAAGAATTTATCGACATAAATTCATTCGTAAAATGAGCACAAAACGTAAAGAATGTATTTTAATTCATTCGCGAGCGAATTTTTGCGCACCCTGTATTCAGGAGATTTTCTATCCATATGAATTGACTATAAAATGGCTGAACAACGACCAGTAGAAGATCCTGTATATATAAAAAAGGCCTATACTAGGTTATCTAGTCATATAGGAACTGAAGGTGACATTTTTTTGTGGCAATTCAAATGTTGTCTATTCGGAAAATATTATTCTATCCATGGATAACCAACACGAAATTGTCTGTTCCTAGAACTCCCCCCTTTTAAGATTTTCGAATTATGAGAACATATTCCCCATGCATATGTTGACAAAGTATTCCTTCTTCAATATTTAGTTACTTTTTGAAAGCCTTTTGTGTCCACATTTATCAATTTTAATTGATGACAATCTGCTCAAGAGTTTAGAACTAGTATTTGACGAATCCGATCTAGTCTAGAGCAGTCTAACTAGTGCCAACTCATTATTATATTATTATGGGATTTTGTTCATCAGTTCTTGTCTATGCTTCAGACATTTATTAAGAAGATTTTGAATTCAATGAAGAACAAAAGATTGGATTCTTCGCAATGAGATCAAGCCTCTTTAATTGTGAACGTTATTTTAATCAATACAATAATCGTTTCCCATCTCAATATGAATAAGTAGATTACATTTTATAGGTTTTATATTTAGGAACCCCGCATATATCATCCTAAGAAAGGTGATATCTTAACTATATTTCTACGCTAATTTGGGAAAAAATTAAAATCTACACAGAAAATTATTCTTAATGATAATTTGTATAATTTCATTCATGGTTAATTTCTTCCAATTTTAACATGTGCCTCGCTTTGAATACAAGTAAAAACTTTTTATAATCATGAGAAAGCCACTATTTTTTCCTAAACATGTAAATATTTGATTAATTTCACAACTATTTTCCTACTTTAATGCTGTGCAAGCATGGGAACTGCTGCACTTGTTCACATGTATCAATAAGCTCGTTCCCTGCGTTCTCTTTTCGTAAGTCATTTCATATGACGTTTTCTCATTTACCATGCTTACTAACAAACGCTGAATTTCCACACACTCAATTGCGACTAGTTTTGCATTCTAGTGTTTCTTTATTTCAGGCACTCTTACCGGCTTTTGCATTGGTGTTACAAAATTCGCATATGTACTTTCCAAATTATTTTGATATAAATGCTAAATACAATACATTCTGTGCCATAAAAAAACGTCACCACCACCAAACAAACTCCAAAGATGTTCTTTTTCATTCTATCTGACAAGAAACCAGTATTTAATGTTTTATGAATTGCATTCATAAAGTGCAGAAATTCCGACATTGGCAACACTTTCTGAAGACTATCCACACTATTCATATAATATACGAATTATGTTCTTCAATACCCTAAAAACTGCATATATAGATCTTCTATAAGACCTTTCTATATACAAAGGCCACAAAAATCGTTAAAAATACAACACTTACATTCTGTTAATTGCATTTAATTTCCTACCATAGCAATTAAATATAGTTATCTTCTATTTTATAGCAGCTTCCCCAATCACATAAAATCCTCTTCCTGTATCAACTGTCACCGCATTATCTATTTTTCAAATCCCTTTTTTGTAAATTCACAATAAAATGTCGTTGGCAACTTTCGATGATAACATCATCGTCGTCGTTGGCAGGTTACTGTGACATGTAAACTTTTTATCTTGCCACAAAAAACACAAATCGGACATGTGAAGAAAAAAAGTCACATTGAATTCCTCATTAGGGTTTATTATCATTTTAGACTATTGGCAAAAATCTATGTTCAGATAGGGCTACAATGTTGTCACTCCTTCCCTTACATTACAATTTTCAATAGTAAGTTAGTAGGAATCGGCATCATCCTAAGAAATGAAAATAATGACCAGGCGTGATTGAAGCAAATTACGACAGTATAGGCACAGTAGTTTAAGTATGGAGTATTCGTAGCAGGTTCAAATTTAATACAAAAATAAAAATTATTTTATCCGAGAATTCGGATCTGTGAGGAACACTGTGCAACATGATTTTCCGCGGTGGAAATGTCGTCTTGGGGATGAAAGCCTTTGACGAGTATGTTATTCAATTGACAAATTCAGCATAGCCAGTTTGAGCCTCATGATATTTTTGCTGATAACTCAACAGCTCATGGAAAAAGCTTCGTATCCTACTCACTTACTTAGCTGGCTTGATTCAGAAAAAACGATTTCCAGGCGTGTCGCGTTCCAATTTGAAAGACCATGTTTCGAAATGTTGTATCCCATGTCCTTTTATCTCGAGTCCTTTAAGGTCTATTTTGTCCCTGTTTTCTCGAACCGTAAACAAAATACCACCGATTTGTTGACCTCCAAATAGGCCACAAAAGTGTCGATCATAAGATTATAGACAGGGACAAGAAATCGATGCACGGATGTTTTCATTGTCCTTTGTCCTTTTACACTTTACCCGATCCTTGCTCAGAAATCTTTATACTATAAAAAATCGCATAATTTGTAGATAATTAAGAATTGTTGTATCCGGATTATTTATTATTATTATTTTTTTGAAGACACATTTTTTTTAATATTTGCATTGGTTTTCCTTTTTGAAACACTGTCCTTTACGGCTAGTTTTCTGGTTTGCTGCAACAATGTTGCACAGAACCAACAAAAACTTTATCTCTGTTCTTTCAGCAAAGAACATTTGAATTTATTTTGTGTTTTTTTCTCCGTCCATTTGAACTGCTAGTTTTAATGATTTTAGTCAGTATGACCACAGCAGAAAAAGAAAGACAGGAAGACAAATCCAAATTTCATGGTCCAAAAAACCCTTCACTACACTCCACGCCTTCTTTCCTTAGCAAGGATAACTCCAACTCCAGACAAGAGGCCAATTGAGAGAAAAACAAAAATAACAACAGCAACAAAGCCCTGTATTGATAAAATACCATTGTGGTAACCCCAAAGCTGTTCATTTGACCTTTCCTTTTGATTTATGGTTTAACCACCAATGAAAATGGGGTGAGATAGTCGAACTGCAACAGTTCTCTGTCGTCTTTGGAGATTTTCAAGTACCAAAAAGCTATGCAACAAAAAGTGGCAAATTAAGCATTTGTGTTTTTGTTGTTTTTTCCAAGGAAGTAAAGTTGTAAAAAAGGAGAATTGTCTGTGTCTTTGACAAATGTTTTTGTGTTTGTTGTTGTGGTTGTACAACAACAAAAAAAAGAAAACATCTTCAAAGTCATTAACAATGTTTTCTTCTCGGTTTATTGTCGTTCTTCTTCTTTTTATGTATCCAAAGATGACATCTGAAATTAAGGATTTTTTCCCTGTTACTGAATTTTGTAGAGGCATAGGTTAAACCAACATTCATTTATAAACGTTGTTTTGGGAATAATGACCGCCTATACATCAATTGGGCCTTTAGACCCCAGTAGGAAAAGAAATTTAGACGACAGTACTTGAAATAATTAAATAAAGATTTTATTGACAATAAGTAAATTAGAGACGCTTATTTCTCTAATTAATATAATAACAATGCGAGATGTTTAAAGCATATTATATATCAGAAATATTTCGATATATATCGTTATCGTAGTAAAAAGTAGTAAATTCTTGCAGTACAGAAACAGACTATTCATAGGAGAAATGCCCTAAAAAGGTTGCCTATCTTTGGTCTTTTATAAAAGTACCGAGAAACAAATAATTCGTATATTATATGAATAGTGAAAATTCGTTATATGAAATTTTAAATACTGGCTTCTTGTCAGAGAGAGAGAGAGAGAGAGAGAGAGAAAGCGAAAAACAGCTTTGAAGTTTGTTTGGTGGTGGTAGTGGAGGCGGTTAACTATGACACAGAAACTATTTGTCGTTTTGATTTTAAGTTTTCTTCTTTGTGTTGTCTTGTCTCGTCTTTTCGTACTTACATGTTCTTGTTTTGCGTCATTAGAAGAATCATATACAATGTTAAACTTTCGGTTGAGCTTGTTGCTCGTATCAACACTTTTTTCTTATATTGTATTCGGCATTTATATCGAAATAATTTGGAAAATTCATATGCGAATTTTATAACACCAATACAGTGTCTGAAATAAAGAAACAAAACTAGCCACATGGAGTGAGTGGAGAGACCGAAGTTGTAAACAAGATTAACAGTGCAAAACTAACACTAACAACCACCAAATGTGGGAAGAGACAGAGGACGATACCAAAAAAATAAAACAAAGCCGATCGATGAATGGCGGTGACTTTTTTCTTGTGTGACTTTTTCTATCAAAAGTGAGTGAAATAAAAAAATGACCGCAAATAGTAATAAAGTAGAGCGAATTATGAAAATAGTTTTGATATAAAGGAATGTTTGCATTTTTAGACAGATGACCTTAGGATGTATTTTATTGAGATAAGTTCTTCAAGCGGTATATTATAAACATTAGATGATCAGGACGTTTTCTGGAGATATTAAGGAAATCTTTATACACAGGATACTTTCAAGAAGACTTCTTCAAATTATCTTATACTAACAGAAGACCTTTAAAGCGTCTTTCATATACATAAGATCTGCAAGAGGTGTTCTACGAGAGAATAACTTGAAGAGATCTTCTATCAACAGAAGATATTTTAATCGACAAAATTGTTGTATGATGTCTTACAAGAAGGAAGTAATCATGATGTCTTCTGAAGGCGTAGATCCTTCATATCATTAATTAATATCGACAGTTAAAAGGTGACTTTCAACACGTTGGGCTACAGCTGGCTTATTTTGGGTATGAAAAAAATAAAACATATACGCTTTCTTGTGAATCTTCCTTAAGATGACTTTTAGACCTAGAACACTTTCAAGGCTGCCTACAAAAATTGACAATCTTTGGGAGCTCGACTGAAGATTTTTTAAATGGCAGACCATTTCAGAAGTCCTGTGTGAAAATGGTCGAAAAGTCAAAAGTAGCTGCTTGAAAGGCAGTATAGAAGATATCTTCTATAAACAGAAAATCCTCTACAGCTTTTAATAGAAAGTATATTTGTAAAAGGCGTTTCTCAAAAACGAAAGCTTATTATTTTTTTATGCCACCTATGTAGATACTTGAATTGCTATAGTTTGTCTTTGGTTATGGGGCTGCCATCTATCGTTGCCTAGAAACGTTGTTTGTTGTTTAATTTTTTGTAGTGGTTATGTGGCGCTATTCACTGGCATTCCAATTTTGTGTTCTCGTCAGGTATTGATGGCGCCGATGTTAGTTATTAGCCTTAGAAGAATTACCTGGAGAAGGTGAAAACAACATTGAAAGAATTGTTCATTTCTCGGTTTGTAGTCACCCGATGTTGATTATTAGAATTAAAATAATTATATGGAGGTCGATAAAAGCCTCTTCTTAAAAATATTCCAAACCACTTTGAAAGAATATTCCCTTCTCCTGCTTGAAATACGAACCCTAGGACATTTGACGGTTTGTAGTCTGAATCTATCACCCATTTTTGATTTTTGAACATTTTAGCCGTAATATGGCATTTCGAGTTCTTGAAAGGTAAAATACACATTTGCAGAAATGTTTCGTTTTGACATAGCTCCCATATATACAGGTCCCGCCCAAGTTATGATATTGTTTTTTCCTAAACACATTTTCCAACCGAATATACTTTACATTTCGATTTCTTGGTGAATTAAAAAAATTGTCAATGTATGTCCAGTTTTAGACATAGCTCCTCTATAAATGTGGCAATTCATTTACCGTATGTTGAAAGACCTAGTTGAAAGTTCAGTCAGGTTAAATATATGTACGTATATTTAATCTGACTGGATATAACCCCTCTGTGTGGACAATTTGATAACAATATCTTAATGTATGTAGTAATATTTAAGGCGCAAAGATGGACAATTGTCACGAGAATCGAGATTTAGAGCCACAGAAACTGAAAGTCCATTTATAGTTGTGTAGGACATCATATGATCGGCTCCTTCTGACCTTAATGTTCTGCTTACTGGTTTTAACTTATATAATATCTTCCATCTGCTAAATTAATATATTCAACCCTTATATGTTCTAATTATTAAAATTGACTGTGCCAATTTCGAGCTTTCTTATCAGAAATTTTACATAAATCATTCCAAATAGTTTTCTTATTTATTCTAACACTCCTTTGTTTTCCAAAATAAAACCCAAAAACAAAAATATTCGAAATTGTAAAATATATTCATGAGTGCTAATCATTAATCAAACAACATTTAATAGAACTTGTCCAAATCACAGCTGCATACGAGTAACATACACACCGACCGACATATGTGAAGCTTATTTTTTTAGTAGTTGTAATTGTTATTTTTGTTGTTGGTCTCTGACTGTCTTCAAGCCATCGAAACAGTTCAGTTCAGTCCAGTTCTTTTAGTTTAGTTCAGTTTATTTTTTGAGTGATAATTAAGAGCAACTTCATTGACAACTCAATATTTATCTAAATAATGGCTGAGATGACCAGGGGGGACGTGAAATTTCGTAACGAAAAACAGAAGTTGATAGAATAAATATCCGAAAATATGTTCAGTACATGAAACTGAAACGAATAGAATGGAAATAATGGAAAACGGAAAACAGAGTTAAACGAACCGACAAAATCACCTTACAAAGTCAACATTCATCATCATCAGCAGCATCGTCGAATTTTTGTGAACGATTTTCGGCGCTCAAACTACATATCGGGTCACGGAAAGACACACAGAGTCAGCCAGCTAGCCAGTCATTCAGCCACTGGTGTTGGATGGACAAATGGTTGCTTTGAAATGGAGAATAACAGCTAAGCACCGAATCCGAATCCAACTACAAAATACTCCGCTGCTGATCTGTATGGTCTGTATGCCTTGGAGTACCCAAAATGCTTTTGTAGCCTTGACATGAAATAGCCAAAACAACAAATACATAAAAAGAGAGAGAAAAAATAAAAAAAATAAACAAACAACAGCCAGTCTGTCACCAGAAAATTAAGTTTCAAAAGATGTGTGATGTACCCGCGAGTTAGATACTGTTGTAGATACACTTTACTGTTTTTGTTTTGTTGAACAAATATGTTGTCTGTAATTGTTGTTGTTGCTGCTATTTTATAGCAAGTATCAACTATAATTGAAATTTTTGAATATTTACCGGAGTTTATTTTTTCTATTTATTTATTTTTTTATGTTGACACAATAATTGCCGTAAACAGAAAGCTGTCTTATGTCAGCGTAAAATACCCAACAAATGACTCAAGTCGAGATAAAATTCGAGGTATTCATGAGGTATTTTTTGGAAGATATTTTCAAAAATATATATAAAAACCCATAAGCAAGAGGCTTGGTAATGTATATAAATATATATTGGCAATAGATATTGAAAATATATACAGAGCTAAGCACAACTTCGGGGTAACGTAGAGGATGACAGATACCAAGCAACGGCTCTGATTGGCTTTAACGAAGCCCAGACGTATTTTGTTCCCTCTTTCATCTCAATTGTGGACACTGACCTCCCCGCGGTGTCATCTGGGGTAACTATTTTCAACATCCATGGAAATATCGATCTGATGTTCATATCGCGAGTTCATCCATAACAGCTATAAAAAATGGGTTGCGACTTCGGGTTAGTTGCCCACATTACCCTTCCTACTATGAAAAAGCGAAGGAAAAGAAAACCAAACCCCCCTAATGTTAACGACCCCCGCAAACGTATTAAGGACCACGATCTGCGAATCGGCACTTGGAATGTGAGCACGTTGTACAGAACAGGCGCAGTTTTCACCTTGGCGGATATACTCAAGAAGTACAAATCTGATATTATTGCTTTACAGGAAATGCGATGGATAGGGACTGGCGTAAGTAATTCAGATAATTATGGCCTGTATTATAGCTGCCATGAAACGAGACCCGAATTTGGCTGCGGATTTATGGCTAATAGGAGAATAAAAGTCTCTCGTCTCCAGATTCACTCCAGCAGATGAGCGAATTGCTAAAATCCGTATAAAAGCGAAGTTCTTCTACATCAGTTTGGGCGCAAGCCCATGCTCCGACCGAAGACAAAGATGAACAGACCAAATACGTATTTTACGAGCGCCTAGAAACAGCATATGACCGTTGCTCTGGTCATGACATTAAAATTCTGCCATGAGATTTTAATGCAAAAATCGGAAAGACAAATATTTTTGACCCCACCTTCGGAAAAATCAGCCTCCACGAAGAAACATCAGACAACGTCATGAGGTTAATTGACTTCTCGGGAGCAAAAAACATGGTAGTTAGCAGTACCAAATTCACAAGACCACCTGGATTTCTCATGATCAAACAACGAGAAATCAAATTGATCATGTTGTGATAGACGGAAAGTATTCATCCAGTGTTTTAGACGTTTGATCGATACGAGGAGTGAATATCGATTCGAACCATTACCTTGCGGCAGCTAAGGTTCGCCCCCCGTCTTAATGTAGCAACAAAGGTGCGATCTAACACAACGCGGAAACTCGACGTCGAAAAGCTGGAAACTTACCCACCTGCTTGACGAATGCACTCCTTATCCCGATAATAGTATTGAAGCACAATGGCAAATAATTGCCCAATCCCTAAAAACTGCAGCAAAAGCAACAAAAAATCCGTGGTACGATCAGGAATGTCGTAATGCTACTAAGGCGAAAAAGGTAGCGTATAGGGCAACGCTGCAGACAGTAGCAATACGTAATGCGATGGAAAATTATCAGGAGAAAGGGAAAGAGCAGAAACGTATTTTCAGAAGAAAGATGAATGTACAAGAAAAACGTGAGTGTGAGCTAATCGAGATGTACAGAACGAAGTCCGGAAATTTTACCAACGAGTAAAACACCAAACCGAAGGCTTTGGTGCAACCACATCCTACTGTAGAGATGAAGAAGGAAACTTGGTGACAAATACGGATAGCATTCTGAAGATCTGGAAGGAGCATTAAGAAAAGCTTCTGGTATCAAATAGTAGCGGTAAAGAAGATATCCGAAAACCAATAAGAGATTACAGTATAGAGTGTATACCACCTAGCCAAGATCAGGCTGAATAATGTCTTTTCAAGACTGGTGGTCAAATGCTGGTCAGGAGCATGCACCAGTTGATTAGTACAGTTTGGCTAGAAGATTGGAACCTCAGCATCCTGTGGGCCGTGCACAAAAAAAGAAGACAAGACGATATGTCCCAAATATAGAAGAAATCGTATATTAAGTGCTATTCAGCGTCCTGTGTGAACGACTGAAGACAATGGTCCATGACATTATCGGGTCAAATCAATGTGGCTTCAGACCTGGCAAATCCACTATTGACCTGATTTTCACAATGCGCCAATTCCTGGAAAATACCCACGAAAAACACATCGACACATTCCACCTATTCGTCGACCATAAAGCCGAATTCGACAGCTCTATCCGTTCAGAGGTGTTTAAAGCCATGTCTGCGTTCGGCATTCCTGCAAAATTTATACGGCTATGCAGGATAACATTAACTGGTACAAGATCAACAGTTAATGTCGGAAAGTACGTCTCGGAGCCGTTTAATACCGAACGAGATTTAAGACAATGTAACAGTTTGTCGTGTGACCTTTTTAACATCCTGCTGGAAAACAGCAGGAGAGAAGCAAATATGAACAGAAAGGACACTCTGTACACCGAACAGCATATGTTACTTGAATACGACGAGGACATCGACGTAATGGGTCGTACATTGCGAGCGGTAACAGTCACCTTTGAACGAATTGAGAATCAGTCTGCCAAAGTGGCACTTGCAGTAAATGGCGAGAAGACCAAGCTGATGGTATTAACGCGCAAGACGTCCGCTAGACTCGGACAAACGGTGGAACTTGAAAACTGCAGTTTCGATGTAGTGCATGATTTTATATACCTCGGTACCGCCATAAACAAAGCTAATAACATCAGCTTTGAAATCCGGAGGCGAATAGTGTTGGCCAACAGATGCTACTATGGTCTGAGTAAGCAACCCAAAAGCAAGGCATAACTCTCGCCAGACCAAACTCACACTTTACAAGACGCTGATATTACCCGTGCTATTATATGGATCTGAAGCATGGGTACTTACGCAAGTAGATGAGGCAGCTCTAGGGGTGTCATTGCGTCATTGGGGGTCAAATCTGCTGCGAAAAATGATCAGTCTTGGTTGAATTTTTTAACCGTTCTTGTTGATTACCACCCAATCTTCCTACAAAAAATCTCTCAATATAAAGGTCCAGCCAATTTTTTTGGTATTCTGACGACGTCAAGCGCAATTCCAAAAGAAAGTGACTAAGCATTAGCGGTACGAAATGGCTGTAACGTGGCATTTTGGGACCTACAAGGTATGCTCCAGTTCCTACTACAATTTTCCAACCTAAGTGTCTTAGTATATCGTTTCCCTTGGTAGCAATTTACGATAGCATAATCAACATATATACAAATTTTGATCGATTTTTTTAATGTATAACTCACGATGACGAGTATAGAAAATTTGGCCCTTCCGAACTTAACGATGGCTTTACTTGTTCTATATTCGAATTATTTGGTAAGATGCCATAACATATCCCTGTAAATGTCATATCTATTTGGTGATTCTCCCCCCAGTAATAAAAATGCATCCTTTTTTATTTATATTTGCAAATAAATTTATATCCAAATCCAATACTGCAATGCTTCGAAGGACAATTTGTAAGATGATCATTGGAACCAGAAACTGGCCATAACAAATTGGCAAATCTGGTAAATTGCCAAAGCAACAAAACAAAAACACACACAGTTATCATTCCATTTGTATTTTGGCAACTGGCGAATGAAACAATAAATTTGCAATAAACATTTACCTCCAATTAAGTGCTTCTGACGATGACTATTTTCTTGTTGCTTTTTTTCCACTTTGTTTCTTGTTTGGCAAAACCAATCAACGCCAAAAATCCTTTATGAAAACTTGATGATTTTTTACAATACACACCTGCGAAGATACAGCAAGAAAAAAGAAAAGAAAAATGGTATTGATTAATTTATTGGCAGTTTATACAGCGGAGAAATATAGCCTCCACCCCCTCTTCTATCACAAATAAAAAAGGCAATGACAGACCAATAGACAGACAGACAGACAAAATAAAACTTTGCCAAATTTTGTAAGCCATTTGGTCAAAACGACAACGAAATAATAAATTATAAATGCATTTTACAATATGTCAATAATATTTGTAATCCATCATAATTTGCTAGCAACGATACGAACGAGAGAAAAAAATGGAAAATTTGTCTCTGGCCAATAGTAGACACCAACCAAAAGAAAAAAAAATACCTTGGTACTTCCACCTCATATGGAAACAAAATTTCTGTGCCCGACCATTGAACAGTTCCACAATATGTTATGAATTACCCAATGCCACATAGCATGGCTATACCAAAAAAATCAGTTTTAGTTTTTTCATCCTAGTTGGAAGTGTTCGGTATAATCCAACAAAGGAAAGAAACAAAAAATCAGCAACAATCATTGATCTCACCACCATTCGACGCCTACAACTTTTTGGGGAAAATCGCAAAAAAAAAAAATCAAAAATTATTGAAGGAGTCGTCGGCGGTTGTGTGGCATAACAAGCTGTCTCTGCAGTTTGGTGTCTTTGGAGGTTGGAGTTTTTTTTCCATTTGGTTTGTCTGTCCATTTTAGCTTTGCTAGACAAAATTTCGTCTATAATGCTGACAACAAATTGCTGTTTTAGTACAAAACATCAATGATGCTGTTGAAAGATACATACGTCTGAACATTGCTAAACAGTAGACATAAAAACAACAACATTAACAGGAAAAGGATTTTGTTGTTTTTTAGCCATATAAAGGAAATCAAATTTGCCAAAATCTAAAAAATTGGAACAACAGGGTGTCTCAAAAAATTTGTAAATAGTATTGAATGAGGTGCCATTGGCATTAACACCTTAAACATTAAGCCTAACGCCCCCATCGTAGTTTATGATGTCAAGTATCTTTAGTCCAAATCCATTCCAGAAATTTTGGAGCCAATTTAAAAATGTTCGCCCATGCTACCAGACTTGGATATGGAGACGGTCTGGTACACTTCCACAAAATGTTCACAATTTTAAAGAGAAATAATTTTACACCGGTGACCAGGGCAGTATAAGAGACGTTACCCTATCTATTTTCTATGCCATACACAACTACCACTTGACTTAAATTTTCACTGGATATTTGATATTTGTCTATATGTAGTATTCAGAAAGTGTTGCCAATGTCGGGATATCTGCATTCTATGAATGCAATTCATAAAGCTTTTAATACTGGTGTCTGGTCAGAGAGAGAGAGAGAGAGAGTGCAAAAAAAAACAGAAATGTATGTCTTTGGTGGTTGGTAGCTTTTTTTTTCTTGGCAGGAATACATTGGTTTTTGTATAAAAAGAGATAGAAAGAAAAATGAGAGCAAACGGTGGCGAAGTAGGAAAATAGTTGTTATATTAATGGAATGTTTACATTTTTGAAAAATTGTGGCTTTCTCATGATTAGCTGGTATTTTTATGCAACTTTTGATACATATACAATATGAAAAAAAATATGTATGTAAATATGTTTTATAGCAGAAAAAATACAAAAGCTAAGTCTTTCGAGATACAATCTTTTTCAAAACAGAGTGGCCTCTTTGAGTCGAAATTTGCACTTCGTAATATGGTAACTAAACCTATATGAAGTCGAACGATGGAACCTTCAGGTCAACTTTTTTATGCATATGTTCATATTAAACTTGAACATAAATTCGTTGCAAAGTCGTAGATATTTTAAATAATTTTTCCATAAACTATCCATAGGTGTGGCTTTTTTTAAATTAGATTCAAAGCCTATCCAAAGGCGTAGATGTTTTAAAATTAGTTTTTTTTGCATAGCCTATTCGTAGCCGTGGATATTTTAAAGTTATTTTTTCAAAGTCTATCCATAGGTGCGGATTTTTTAAATAATTTTTTCATAGACTATAAAAGTCTATCTAAAGGCGTTATTTTTTTAAATTATTTATTCAAAGTCTATTAAAAGGCGTAAAATTATAAAATTATTTTTTCAAAGTCTATCCAAAGGTGTGAGTTTTTTAAAACTATTTCTTGAGGTCTCTTTCTAGGTGCATATTTTTAGGGTCTTTGGATATAAAAATATAAAAAAATATTCTTTAAAAATCTACGCCTTATATATGGCTTAAAAAATATTCTTTAAAAATCTACGCCTTATATATGGCTTAAAAAATATTCTTTAAAAATCTACGCCTTATATATGGCTTAAAAAATATTCTTTAAAAATCTACGCCTATTAAGGTCCAGAAAAAATATTCTTCAAAAATCTACACCTTATATATGGCTTAAAAAATATTCTTTAAAAATCTACGTCTTATATATGGCTTAAAAAATATTCTTTGAAAATCTACGCCTTATATATGGCTTAAAAAATATTCTTTAAAAATCTACGCCTTATATATGCCTTATATATGGCTTAAAAAATATTCTTTAAAAATCTACGCCTTATATATGGCTTAAAAAATATTCTTTAAAAATCTACGCCTTATATATGGCTTAAAAAATATTCTTTAAAAATCTACGCCATATATACGGCTTAAAAAATATTCTTTAAAAATCTACGCCTTATATATGGCTTAAAAAATATTCTTTAAAAATCTACGTCTTATATATGGCTTAAAAAATATTCTTTGAAAATCTACGCCTTATATATGGCTTAAAAAATATTCTTTAAAAATCTACGCCTTATATATGGCTTAAAAAATATTCTTTAAAAATCTACGCCTTATATATAGCTTAAAAAATATTCTTTAAAAATCTACGCCTTATATATGGCTTAAAAATATTCTTTAAAAATCTACACCTTATATATGGCTTAAAAAATATTCTTTAAAAATCTACGCCATATATACGGCTTAAAAAATATTCTTTAAAAATCTACGCCTTATATATGGCTTAAAAAATATTCTTTAAAAATCTACGCCATATATACGGCTTAAAAAATATTCTTTAAAAATCTACGCCTTATATATGGCTTAAAAAATATTCTTTGAAAATCTACGCCTTATATATGGCTTAAAAAATATTCTTCAAAAATCTACGCCTTATATATGGCTTAAAAAATATTCTTTGAAAATCGACGCCTTATATATGGCTTAAAAATATTCTTTAAAAATCTACGTCTTATATATGGCTTAAAAAATATTCTTTGAAAATCTACGCCTTATATATGGCTTAAAAAATATTCTTTAAAAATCTACGCCTTAGATAGGACCAGAAAAATATTCTTTAAAAATCTACGCCTTAGATAGGACCAGAAAAATATTCTTTAAAAATCTACGCCTTATATATGGCTTAAAAATATTCTTTAAAAATCTACACCTTATATATGGCTTAAAAAATATTCTTTAAAAATCTACGCCATATATACGGCTTAAAAAATATTCTTTAAAAATCTACGCCTTATATATGGCTTAAAAAATATTCTTTAAAAATCTACGCCATATATACGGCTTAAAAAATATTCTTTAAAAATCTACGCCTTATATATGGCTTAAAAAATATTCTTTGAAAATCTACGCCTTATATATGGCTTAAAAAATATTCTTCAAAAATCAACGCTTATGGCTCTGATATGGCTTAAAAAATATTCTTTGAAAATCGACGCCTTATATATGGCTTAAAAATATTCTTTGAAAATCTACGCCTTATATATAGCTTAAAAAATATTCTTTAAAAATCTACACCTTATTGAGGTCCAGAAAAAATATTCTTTAAAAAATCTACGCCTTATATAGGTCCAGAAAAAAATATTCTTTAAAAATCTACGCCTTATATATGGCTTAAAAAATATTCTTTAAAAATCTACGCCTTATATATGGCTTAAAAAATATTCTTTAAAAATCTACGCCTCATATATGGTCTTTGAAAAAACATTCTTTAAAAATCTACGCCTTATATGTGGCTTAAAAAACATTCTTTAAAAATCTACGCCTTATATGTGGCTTAAAAAACATTCTTTAAAAATCTACGCCTTATATGTGGCTTAAAAAACATTCTTTAAAAATCTACGCCTTATATGTGGCTTAAAAAATATTCTTTAAAAATCTACGCCTTATATATGGCTTAAAAAATATTCTTTAAAAATCGATGGTCCCTGAAAAAATATTCTTTAAAAAATCAACGCCTGGCTGATGGTCCCTGAAAAAATATTCTTTAAAAATCGACGCCTTATATATGGCTTAAAAAATATTCTTTAAAAATCTACGCCTTATATATGGCTTAAAAAATATTCTTTAAAAATCTACGCCTTATATATGGTTTAAAAAATATTCTTTAAAAATCTACACCTTATATATGGCTTAAAAAATGTTCTTTAAAAATCTACGCCATATATACGGCTTAAAAAATATTCTTTAAAAATCTACGCCTTATATATGGCTTAAAAAATATTCTTTAAAAATCTACGCCTTATATATGGCTTAAAAAATATTCTTTAAAAATCTACGCCTTATATATGGCTTAAAAAATATTCTTTAAAAATCTAAGCCTAGTTCTAGGCCTTGAAAAAATATTCTTTAAAAATCTAAGCCTAGTTTTAGGCCTTGAAAAAATATTCTTTAAAAATCTACGCCCTGCTTTTGGCCTTGAACAAATTTTCTTTAAAAATCTACGTCTTAAGTATGACTTACATATGGCTTAAATTTTTTACTTTCAAAATCTACGCCTTGTTTAAAGTCTTTAAAATTCTAGACCTTGTTTAAATTGTGAAAATCTCGCTTAATTAGTGAATACCGAATTACAAGCATGTACCCATTTACAAATTTGAGCGAAGATTTCTTAAGGCGGACAATCTATATCAAAATGGACCTATTACAGAAATTTTGAGGAAAATGTTCAATGTCTTTGCAAAGTTATATTTAAAATATTACAAGATCTATTACGTCTTCTAATATTATTATCTAATTTTGAAACACCCTAATGTCCATTAAATATGTGATAGATGTATTATTGTTTATGTCTGTGCTATGTCATGTTTAGTCGGTGTATGAGTAAATGACTAACAACAATAATAAAATGCATAATGAAAATTTGCTGCTAAACTAGTCATAAAATCAACAGCAACAACTACACTTGATAATATTTATGCAATTGTTTACAATTGTTTTATATATTTGGCAAGTTGTTTTTTATAGTTATTAGGGGAAAAATACGTTTATCATAAATACATAAAGTTAATACTATTGAATTTAATTAATAATAGTTTAAGTAAAATGAAAACATTTCTTTGAATAATATGAAACAAAAGAATAAGAAGATATATATTCTTTAAGATTATTGGAAATACGATGGTTCTGTATTAAGAAAAAAATTCAAATAATAGTTATAATGTAATATTACTTATTGCAAAATCCAAAGCACACAATAAAAGAAAGCTAAACAATTAAGAACACCGGTTTTTGCTGACAAATCATTTATTTTTTTTCTATCTCTCCAATAAAATATTGTGAAATAAGATACAAAGTTAATAAAAAATACTACGATGTGCAAATATAGATGCAATACAGTCACATCAGCACTTAAGTATTTCCTATTAAAACGTAATACAACACCGCACCGACCAACTGACTAGATAGATGACTGTGTCATGACGATATTCGACTAGTCGTCATTGCTAAAAATATTGCAACTAAATAATATACCAAACAATAAATTAATACTTTGAAAATGGAGAAATTAAATTGATATAAACAAAAAATACGTGTTAGTGAAAGTATTTAGGAGGCTAATGGGAGGAATATTTAATTTTAGAATAAATAATAATATATCATTTTTCTAATTCTATTTGAATTTTTAGACTTCATTCACCACCCTCCCCAAAGTGCCATGACATAGCTCTCATATAAAAGTTTCAATTTTTTTTTTTTGATTCGACATAGCCGAAATTTTTTTTAAATTATTACTAAAAATCGTTCTAATATTATTATGCGAGCGGAAAAAGTTTTCCAGCCCACGAATTTGCGTATTAATTTTTATTAGAAAAATTATCATACCATCGAGCCATTACTATGATATGTGACCATATTATAAAGTAATATTGAAATAAATACACTACGTATTAAAGTAAAGACTGTCAAAGCTGTCATTACAAATAAGTATAATATTTTTCCGCCCAACTAACATACACAATAACTAAAGTAATTGAAAAAAAAATTACGCATATTTGCTAAGTCCACAAAAAAAAGAAAGAACCAGAAAATAAAAACAAACAAATAAAAACCTGAACTAAAAGAAATGACGTTTTACATATTGGAAAAATTAAAAATAAATACACAAATAGCCAGTCAGACACAACAAATGCGCGTAATGCACACAATTTTCCAAAAAAAGCTCACGTTTATTTATGCTGATTATCTTTCGCACGCAATCTGAAACCACAACAACAACAAAACTACTAGTAAACGCACACACACTCACGCAACATTTTTTTTACGGGGTTGAGTTACATTTAATGAGTTTTTAAGTGTGTGTTTTTGCAGTACAAGAATTTATTTAGTTTTTGTGTGTGTGTGTTTGTCCACAAAAGTAATACATATTGATTTAATATTGTACTGATTTCGTGATAATTTTGGGTAGGTATTTATTTAAGTGACTATGACTAGGGTGGAACAGGATATGTGTAATATGCCGCCTGTCAAAGGAAGCAAATAACTTAACTGTGATTAAATATTGTGTAATTATTGGTAAAAAAAAATAATGTGTGCGAGTGTATTTTTTTATTTGATAAGTGGTGGAGAGATTTTAATGATAAATTTTTGGTGGGTTTGAAAAAATATATGACGTTGCAAATATGTGGTATTTATCAGTAAATCTATAATCCAATTGGGTATTTAGTTCGAATTCAGAAATTCCTGATGTAAAAGAAGAAGAAGCAAAAAAGTCTTTGAATTCGATCGGGCCGAATATTTTTACAGCCACCATCATAAGGTGGACATTTAGAATATATGTAATCGTTGGGGATATTCATAAATAGCGGCCTATATCATATTAATTTTTTGGATGAGAAGACTTAACACCCAATGATAACTAAATTAGACCAACTTCAAGGTACGTCTGTGCAAAATCTTATCTTTATATCCCAATTCTTTTGGAAGTTAGCGTAATTTCAACAGATGAAATCTAAACTACGGTGTAGACTATATAATAACCTATACACATGAAAGACAACTCAAATATTTTTTATAGCATACACAACTATGTTGTAAGGGGTTTTATACGTTTATGTGGCCCAAACTATTCGTAACGCCAATTCCAGCCACCCGTCATCTGATTGTCATCGAAAATTATAGACGTTGTCCTTGACCATAACCTGAAATTTCTTTGCTATCAACGGTACATTTCCGCCATCTAGTGTGATAATGGTAATACTAAACCATATAAGAATAAATAGACCGCGATAAATTTTCAGTATAACTCTCGCATCCGAGTGCGTCCATCAATATAATGGTTATCCTCTTGAATATACAGTGAAATCTTGATAATGTGAACTAATTAATGTCGGGATAGTTCATATTTTCAAATTTGTTCACAATTCGCCCTAATTCCCTGATCGAGAGTTCACTGTACTATCAACTTCTCGGATCTACATCCTTCAGGCTATAATATATACACCATAGTATGCAAATTTTGCCATTTTTTATACAAAAGTCCGGGCCATTTGACCTGCTAAATATTGACCGATCGTCACCAATACAGTCGTGATTTTCTCCATGGTCAGACCAATTTCTCTGTGTAATATTTCGTAATGTTCGGGTCATAATAAACCGATCCTACATGTAAAATTTCGTGTCGATTGGTTCACAACTGTGGCCTGTATCGAGTTTACAGATGGCTAATATATGACCATCAGTATACCAGAAGGTAGGTCTGATACAAATATTTCGCGGCGTTACAAACTCTCGGTACACCGATCGTCATATCTCGACCAGCTTAGTTGATCTAGTGTGTACGTCCGTCGATAATAATTTGTAAATTTGTCCGCCCACCGCCCAAATATACTACTCAGCTTAGTGGTTTATTTTACCATGGATAACAAAATTAAGGTCAATCGGACAAAATTATATATGCGAGCCGATTTTAAACAAATATTACTCACGTCATTCGTTATGCTACAGCCCGCTGTGCAGAATTCCATGCCAATTGGACAAACGTGGGATATTTGTTGCAAAATTTCCATGAAATCGGTCGAAAATATATACAGGAGATATAGCAAAATTTTAAACGAAAATACATTGGTTATTTGGGCATTATTTGGATGAAATCGATCAAAAATATATGGGAGCTGTAAATAAATCTTAACCGATTTAAACTGAACTTAACACAGGCATGAGATGCCATTGTTGTAAAATATATATGGAAGCTATATCAACTATCTTAACCGATTTTCTTCAATTTCGTCCCTGTGCCAAATAAATGAGTTATGCCAAATTTCAAACTATTCGGATAAAAAATGAGAAATGTACCTGTTTTGTAATAATACATTGACTGGCGGATCGACAGCGACAGTGATTCTAAGTATATCTGTAACGGTAATCATGCGTCTATCCTGTTTTCTATTGGATGTCGTAACCAAATGCACAACAAACCTAATAGCCTGTACCACCGTGACGTGTAGGGTATACCAATTGATTAAGGTTCCTTGCTTTATTATAATACGGTTTAATCCTATCTATGATATGACTATAAAGATTGATTGATTAGCAATGTGGAATAGTTATTAAAATTTTTTCTTTCTTTTGTTCTCTATTTATATTTTCCTTAATCCTTTCTAACAATAGAATTTGTTATGCATAATTTTCTATAGCACATTTTCCTTTCTCTTTTCTTTTGTCTCGATCTCAAGGCTTTAATTTTCTTAATTTGCTTGTCTATCGCAGTGTACAGCATCTTAAGTATGCTCAGGCTGATGTTGCTGCTCCCAAGCTCCCGGTTACATAGGAAAATATTGTCTTTTAATTAGTTCCAGAGTACTATGGCATATTAAAGTTTTCTTCATTGTTATTACTTTCTCTTTCCACTCTATCTCTCTCTTTTTCGCTCTTTATCTAAACGCAATGACCATGTTCTTATTGCGGCTTTTGTTGTTGTTGTTGTGTGATTACCGTTTACATTCTTTGGTGGCATTTCCGGAGGCCCTGTAATTAGTAAATGGATTGCAACTTACTTGGAAGAGAAGTCCAAAGTATTTGCCGTTGTTGGACAATGGTTAAAGTTCTTAAAACTTCTAGGCAATTAAGATAATTTTAAAATTATTTAGAAAAAATAAACTCGTATACTCTTTTTGAACAATGGGAAAATTTAATTGACATAGAAAGTGAAAAAAAAAAAATTTAAAAATAAATAATAGGTCTATGTTTGGTATAGCAACCACATATAGAAATACAGCCACATTTTTAGTATTTCAAGATCTAGGGTAGTAATTTTGCATTAAAAGATTTTCATTTCTTTATCAAAATTATTAATATTGTAGAACTTAATACAGTTAAGCCCACAAAACCAAACAACACCACAAAACACAAAAAATACCACCCAGTAAATTTACTTAAATCCAACTGAAATTCAATTTGGGTTTCATTACATTTCAGTAAACATGATTTTTTTTTTTTGTGTTGTTGCAATCGACATCCACATTAACACTCCACATTGTCAGTATTTGTTGCTGTGTGACAGCTGGCAAAAAATATGCCACAAAAAATGGAAAACTAACAACAAAAAAAAACAATTTTGCTGACGCCATACATCCAACATTATGTGGTAATTTGAACAGATATTTATGTGCCACACAATCCGAACATATCATAGTAATAAAAATATGATAATCATATTTTACTTTTTTGTGGTAGAATAAAAAATTATTTTTTTAATATACAAGACGGCAAAAAAGGGTGCACAATTTTCAAAGTGATAATAAATAAAAGAAATTTTGAATATAAGGAAAATATATTAGGTCTTGGAAAATATTTTGAAAAAAAGATAAACTGAAGAGGTTTCCAGAATAGATTTAAGGAAACCACCCATTTTCGATTTCAAATTTTTATGATTTATATGATTGCACATTTGGAACTTTGTATATAAGTACTTAAAGACTAAAAGGATAAGAAAAAAGCATTTTTTTTGACCAAAAACCAAGCAAGTATGTTTTTTTTTAATTACCGATTACATTTATCTTAGTTCTTATGATAGCTATGTAGGTCCAGAATAACGTGTTTGGAATTTAGAACGGATTAAAATATTTGTTTTTGTGTCATTTTGCCAGTCATTCGTAATAAAACGAGAAAAACGCATTTAAAGTTAGAGAAGCACTTCTTCCGTCGTTTGATACTGGTACAATAAATCGGCTATATTTTCAGGAGTTTTTGTCAAATTAAAAAAAAAAAAAAAGATTTTTTTGAAACCGAGAATGGGTGGTCTCCTCTAATGGAAATCTTTTAATAATAATAATAATAAGAGGGTTTTCGTCAAGAGTTGTTATTTTGAATTACCCGATATTCCGGTAACTGTCACATTTCAATTTTTACTCTTTGACATTTGATAAGTAAAGAGTGGGACTTTACTAAAAATGGGTCGATACATGCTTCATCACCGCTCATCAACAACCACTACGTGTCATTGCTGTTTAGGTCATCGATTCGAAATTCAGTAAAAAATCTTCCAAACAGATTAAGCCCATTTCCACACCTCCATATCTAACAACGCATCTGGGACTCAAAAAATCCATTGTTGATAAGCCTCTTCATTCTCAATAGTTGGTGTGGTTTATGCTACGCTGGGGTCTATCAAAGGATGTTCAATGATTTTTCATGATCGTAGTTAGATGGTATTGTTCTGGACAACATTTACTTTCCAACTCAAGCAAGGAAACGTATTACCTCTCGAAGATGTGATCACAATTGGCCATCGGGATTTTGTGATTTAAAACCTTGCGACCTGCAAAGGTCACAAACCCTTTAAAATAACAGCCTATGACCAAAAAATATTTGAAACCAGTGAGCGGGCCGACCATACGATGCTCTACACAATTATTACTGAGCTTCAAGTTTCTGCTTATCAATTTTCAGTGTCTGGGTAATATTAGGTTGGGGAAAAAGAAATCCATTATTTTTATGTGAACTATAGGACTTTACTTAACATGCTTCGGAATGTCCGATTTGGGCCAAATATGTAATTTTTGTTGATTTGTTGCCATTTTAAGGTAATTTCATAATGGCTCTCTCATAGAAGTCCTGCTCTCTATTTGCAAAAAACTCTAGTAGTCGATTTTCACAATCCTCCCTAGATACCAATTTTTTATCATTAAAGAAATTTTGCAATGCAAGAAAAATAATATAATCGCTTTGTGCCAAGTCCGGACTGTATGGCGGATGCATTAAAACTTCCCAACCAAGCTCCCGAAGTTTCTAGCGTGTCACTGTAGATGTGTGTGGACTAGAGATGTCCTGATGGAACATGACACCTCTCATATTGGCCAATTCTGGCCGTTTTTGGTCAATTACTCTTTTCAAACGGTCCAGTTGTTGACAGTAAAGATCAAGATAAAAAATTACAATACGAGTGTGTATTTTTATTTCAATATTTCTCTGTTTACATCGAAGTCTTAAGGAGTCCGCTTGAGAAAAAAAAAAACGCCCGCATGCGTATCACATGGCACAAGGCGACAAATATGGCAAACAAGTTCGACAAAATAACTTATATAAATTATAGTAATTTAGTTACGCCTACTGCCCAAAGCCAGCAGCAGCAGCTTTTTGCAAACAAAATACTGAACTTAGAGAAAAACAAAAATTTAAGTAAACAAATTGTTTATGGCCTGCATTAACATTTTTATTTTATTTTTTGCTTATGGTCTTATCATATTTTGTGGAATCTTAGGAGTGAAAAAAATTTGTTGTTGTGGTTTTTGCATAGAAAAATCAAAACATATGGTCAAATAATATGCGGTGTAGTTGTTATTGTTATTTTGTTCAAGAATTTTAATGCGATTGGAAATCAAAGGCAACTCAACACAAGTGGCTCAAAACTTCAACAATGTTTATGTTGTCACATATCAAAAAATTAAATAAATAAAAAGAAACTGGTTACAATTTTAATAATGATTTGATTTTTAAGAAATATAGTCATTTGCAAAAACATTTGGTTAATTCAGCTGGGGGAATAGTTAAAAAAAATTAAAAAAAATAATACTAATAATTGTTCTACACCAAGAAACTCAAACTTACATTTTTGGGTTTGGATATTGCAATCATTGTTAGCAGTGGTATGATTGATATTATCTAATAACGGTTATAACATCCAACTATCCTGAAATAACACATAAATATTCGCCGCTTTGTTGTCGATTTGAAAATTGTAATCGAAATACATACAAGTGACAATTATGGGCGAATTTGGCATGAGGTTAGGGTTTTGGCCAAAGGAATTCCGATATAATTTTAAGGATGATCGGTAAATATTAAGGTGACGAAAGGGCCATAAACCAAATTTATTTACTCTATAGGGCAGAATTGTGATACAAACGACAGCAGCGTGGTCGTTAGCTATAAAGTCAGTCAATTCTCCGAAGACTGGTTGAAAAGTGAATATGTCCACCCTGAACTAGCCAAAATATGTGCAACGGTGCAGATACTTCCAGTTGCAAAATATGAAAATCGAACATTATATGAGAAATCTTTTCGACCCATACCTATATGATTTTTTAGGAAAGATATCGTAGATCCCATCAACTTGCTGCATAATTACCTTAAGTAAGATAAAATTTCCAAGCAGAGGCAACATAATTGTCCATTGAACTTGACGAGCTTCGTTTTCTCTGAAAAACCAAAGGTTAGAAAATTTAATGAATATTTTCATAATTTCATTGATAATTTATGAACGGCACAATTTTTTCCAAAAATGTAAAAATTTCATTAATATCGCAAATATTTTCATACTTCGTTCTACTTTCCCACTATTTGGGCTCATTTTTCCTCTCTCTCTCTCTTTGGTTTGTTTTGTTTTTGTATTTCAACCGAGGAAAAAACACCACAACCACCATTCATTGTTCGGCTGTGTTTTGTTTTGGTATCGTTCTCCGCCTCTCCCCTTACTTGGTGTTTTTTTACAACCGTTTATTTTACTACTGTTTCAGTTGTTCACAACAGCCGACTTTTCCAATCACTTGATTGTGATTAGTTTTGCATTCCATTTTTTCTTTATTTCAGACACTGGCGTCTGGATTATTGTTACAAAATTCGCATATGTATTTTCTAAATTATTTCGATAAAAATACTAAATACAATATATCAAACATGTGTTGATACGAACAACAAGTCCAAACGAATGTTATACATTGTATATGGTTGCTCTAATAACGCAGTTTAAAACTCAGAAATCCCGACATTGCCAACACTTTCTGAACACTATTCATATAATATACAAATTTTTTGTGTAAACGAAAATGTGGCAAGATCACCTGGAGCAAAGCAAGATGTTTCCAGGACGACAGGGGAGCTGTGCTACATCGTATACAAGCACTCCCAGCCATGGAGATATCGCTACAATTTACGAAGGGAAATGTTGAAGCTGTCATCAAGAGCACTAAGTCACGGACGGAATTTCTATGTTAATGTTCAAGAAATCTACTGGATGAACCCGGATTCGAGTACTTAACACCAGTCTTAAATTTGTCGTTAGTCAATCTGAACCCTGATAAATAGGCCACTTGGTCAACTCATGTGGATGAACACTCAGACGTGCCAAAATTACACTCTGAGAACTGCAACAAGATGTCTTCTCATGACACCAGTGGACTATTTTAATGAAGAGACGAAGGTCTTACCCGTCCACCGTTCCAACCAAATGTTGTTGAGGCAGTAACAGGTAAGATCATATTGGATGTGAATTTTGGTTCAATACATGTCCCTATGGAAGCAGCACATACAGGTAGGAATCCTCCTAAATTTGGATACAGAAAAGCCAGAAACAGACAACACATAACATAACCTTCTTGAAATTCCGTTGATACAGCAACAACTAGATACAATTCTATTAGTGGAATAGTAGAATATTTAGCCGAACTTTTTGTGTTTCTGTTCTCTTAAGATATCACTGGAATACAAGTAAGAAATCGGGATTTTTTTTGGCCAAGGATCGGCAATTTTTTCTAAATTGAAAAGGACGATGGAAGCATTTGAATGCCGATTTCTTGTCTTCTTATGAGCGACATTTTTGTAGAATAACTCGTCTTAAGGTATTAAGTTTTCGGTTCAGAACATAAACATAAGTACTCAAAATAGAAGGAGGATATGGACTATAAAACTATTCCTCATTCAATTTGACTGAAGACACGTGGCCTCAAAATATCCTGCAATAAGCATTTTTTCGAAAACGTTAAAATATCCCCTATACAGCGTAGCTGTATATACCAAAAACTCGATCGATGGGTATGATCTAATCAGACACACAATTCAATTTAGAAGAGGTTTACAAACCTCCATCAAATTTTTCCGATTAAATATTACTTATTCCGCCCAGCTGCTTATGCCAAAATATCAGTCAAGCTGTTAACAAAAAGTATAATGCCAATTTAAAAATATTAATGTTATTGCTCTTAATTCAGCTATATTTTTTGAGATAATCTTTCGCACAATTATTATTATTTTTTTTTTTTTTTGAATTTTTTTAACTCCAGGGAATTTGCTGTGCAGTTAAGGCTTTAATGGCAATCAAACAATCAAAAATGTGAATTTATATACATATCTCAAATATTTATTTCGTTTGCATATATAAATTTATGAAAATTTAGATTTGTTGAATGTTATTTGGCAATGAGAGTGTGTGTGTGCATGTGTGAATTTGCAGAGAACATCTGTGAAATCGTAAATTGTTGGCTTCAAAAAAAAAAAAAAAAATAAATAACTGGAAGCTAAAACTGAAAGCAAAATCACATAACAATCAGAGGTGGGGAGTTTGCAACAAATCTAAAACTCACTATAGAATATATGTATATATATACATGCATACTAAAGCATGTGTGTATGTTTGCATGTTGTTTTTCATTCTCAACACACACATGTATATGTATATCCCGAATTATTAGATTATTATATATGTATTTTGAACGCCTATTTTTGTATGTGACAGGACTTTAAGCCATCATAAAAATTCGTAAATACGTACGTATGTGTATATGAAAGAGAATTACATTTATTTTTGTGTATGGCTTACATTTCCACTGATGACTTCTTGATATCGTCATTACAATATTCGTATGTGTCCCTTTGGTGTATGTAGTGTATGATGGTAGGTGGTATATGTGCGTGATTGTAATATCTCACGACTCCATACATAAAAATAAATAAACACATATAAATATGTATGTATGTATATATGTTTCAATGCATGCATCTGAGGCATTTCGTAGGTGTGTGTTTACATGTTTGTTTGTTAACACATTCTTTGAATGGCGTTTGCCGCTCCTGCTGTTCCATGCGAGACCGGGTGTCTGTTCAAAAATTACCAGCAACGATAAGTAATTTACGTGATTTGCATTTAAATATAAATCGTTGATATGTTGTTGAATGGTGTTTTTTTTTTGTTTTTGGCAAAAAGGAATATTGTTGTTGTTGTGAATTTCGTTATGTTGAATTGAATGTTTAAAGAAGTCGTCTGAAATGGCATAACGACAAAATCGGTTGGCATGTCATATTTTAATTCAACTAAAATAACTGATCAGATGGTATATCATCAGAAATGGATAACATCTTTGTGCTATTGTTGTTTAAATGTATGCAATTTAAGTAAGAAATCAAAAGTACTTAACTAATAAAATTGTCTTTATCTACAAAAAAGGTGATTTTTGATGTCGGATTTTATGAAAATGTCTCAAGAATGACACTACGTCTAACCAATTGACATGAAATTTCGCATGGGGAGTTCTATGTGGCACAAGTGATGAGTTTGATTTTTTTAATAGATATCCCATATATATTTTCGTCCGAAATATTGTAGACGTTGCACCAATTGACACGAAATATTGAATATAGTTCGAAAGTAATTATAGAATGAAGTGTGTCAAGTGTTATTAAAATCGATGCAAATATCACCCATCATTCAGTATGCCTTACAATAGGATGCTTAGGGCACCTTATATATGTATCTAATGTGTTGCAAGATTCGAATGTGATTCTTGCCCTTCAGATAATTTTCGTAATTTCAATAGATAATTTTAAATATGTTAATATTCAAAGTGGGGGGTAATTACTGATTAAAAAAAAATCTGTAAATTATACCATTTGGCTTTTCAACAAAACACAACTGAAATTACTTTTATTTTCTTCTTCTTATTCCATTTCATTTGAGTCAGTTAAAAATGAAATAATCCATTACAGATTGAATCTTCTTCAATTAAATTACATGTCTTACATTTTAAGTGGATAGTATAAATATGTCTGTGGACTTTGCTGTATATCTGTCTCTCTGTCAACTCTTTTCCCTAGCACAATATTATCTTGAAATCAAATACAATAATAAATCTTATATTATAAATTCAACAAATTGTGATAAAAATTAAATGAATATTTTATTGCAAAGTAAATTTAGTTGCTGGCGATTCTTTACAACAACATTTTAGAGTGAATTAAAATCTTTGTCATAAATTTATAGCAGATAATATTATTAACATTGTCACAGTTCTACATGTTGTAATGGCATTAATTGATATACAAGCATGTCTAGAAATTTTTATAACTACGTAAAGAAAAGTAAATTGTTGTTAAACAAGAATCTTAGGTCATAAATAAATTATATTTTATATTAGATTACAATTATGTAAGTATAAGAAATATAATATAAAATGTGGAAAATAGAAATAGAAAGGTATTAAAGGTATTCTCGGAGGGCGAGAAGTATATTTGCGAAAATTTTTTAATATAGGTTCATGTTCTGGCATTGTCTACATATACACCAAAAAACGTTAATGAATATTTTCATAATCTCACTCATAGTTAATTTTTCCATATTGTACATGTACCTTGCTTTGAATAAGAAAAAATTCTTATAACCATGAGAAAGCGACTATTTTTTTCCAAAATATGTAAACATTTCGTTAATATCACAATAATTTTCCTACTTCGTTCTACTTTACCACTATTTGCGCTCATTTGTCTCTCTCTCTCTCTTTCTCTTTGACAAAACAAATATAATCCTCCCAAGCACTCACTCGATTGTGGCTATTTTTGCAATTCCATTGTTTCTTTATTTCACACACTCTTACCGACTTCTGCATTGTTACAAAATTCGCATATGTATTTTCCAAATTATTTCGATAAAAATTCTAAATACAATATAGCAAACAAGTGTTGATCGGTGGTTCTTCACCCTTATTTAAAGTAAACATCCCATTTTTGGTATTTTTAAAGTCCTTGTCATATTTTCCAACAAATTGGACTGTAATTTAGTGTTCCGGAAACTTGGAGGGTGAAAAAAGTATTCAAAAAATGTATTACATTCTTGAGGTCAGAGGAAAAAAATTGTTAGTCTCATTTTAGGCATTTTTTTTTTAAATTGAAATAACTGTAATTTAGCATTATGAGTACTCGGTGGATAGAAACATTCTTCTGCAAAAATGTTCAATATAGGTAAGCCCTAGGTATAGCCCTCATATAACCGTCCCATTTTTGGTATTTTGAAGATCCTGGCAATTGTTTCCAACAAATTGGGCTGTAATTTAGTGTTCCAGGTACTTGTAGGGTGAAACAAATATATTTCCTGCTTTCAACAGATGTTGGCATAGCCTATGTATAATGGCTCCGCAACATTTCCAACTAAAATAGCTGTAATATAGCATTCTGACTAGTTGATGGGTAGAGAGACTTCTTCACAAAAATATTCAAAATAGTCGAGAATGTTTCAATCCCCGTTTTTGATATTTTGAAGGTCCTGGTTATATCTTCCAACAGAAGGGCATGTAATTTTATCTGATATTATCTGAAAAGCACCATTTCCCACATCTTGGGGTCGGAAACATCAAGCAAGGAACGCCCCAGAAATATGAATGTGAGTGTTTGGTGCGGTTTATAGTCCGGCGGGGGTTATTGAACCTTATTTTCTGGACAATGAGCTTGGATTATCAACATCATATCATTGCTGAATGGATACTTGAAAAGCATGAACATTTTCAAAATTCCATTGAAAGATTATATTGACTGATTAGTACAAATTTGAATCTAAATAACAAAATAATAATTTTTAATAGTCTCAATTGGTAATGGTCTGGGAAAGGGTTTCTTTCAAACAAGTCGACGCTACGTGCAACGCCATCAACGAAACCATTGCCAGTTAACAAGAAAGTTTACAGGCGGTGTTATCTCTCGAAGAGGTAAATAAAATTGGCCAAGATCCCTCTTAGCAGTTAAGACCTTGAGACGTCTTCCCTTGGGCCCAGTGAAATAATTTGTCTCAAAGAAGAGACTACGATATGCCAAATTATCTTGTGTGTGGAACCGCAAGATTAATAATCTTCTTGAAAAGAATATGATCCTGTAAGGCTGCTAGTGGTGGCCTTTTGCTGATATTGCATATTAGGAAATAAAAATCCGATAATTTGTAACACCTCTTATGGGCAAACCATACGATTTATAAGTAAAGATTCGGGTTCTCAATTGGTTTCAGATGAGATGTACAATTTCTTTATAAGTTTGACCCTTTGCGTGGGAGGTACCAGAAGAAGTGGATCAGTATCTCTATTTGTGAACTTGATTTAGGTTGGGTAAGAATAATACGAGGTACAATTTTTCGATAAACTGTATTAAAATTATTTGAAATGTATTTGGTCTGCAGCCTCAAGTTTCTTTGGACGAAATCCGAACCGATATTTCGATGAGACTCATTTTTTATTGTAACAAAGTGCATAAGACGCTAATTTGCCTCAAAGCCGAGGATATAAAAATGTAATTTTCAGTGGGCCTGTTATTTATTTTTCATGTAAAAAACAATTTTTCATGTATTTATTCAGTCTGGAAAAAAATTTCTTAAATTCATTGAATTCATCAAGTTCAAAATGTTTTGTTTTTTTACATTGTCTTACAAGAAACTAAAGAAATTTTGATGTTTTCATTGAAGAATGAAAATAAATGCATTGTAATGGAAATAATTAAATAATTTTCATGTCACTGCGTAATATTTAAGATGTTTGCAGAGAGTAGGAGTAGTATCGAAATACTTCAACATCAGACATATTCTTACAATCCGACCTATTCTCTTCTCTCTTCCCCATATACTCTCTTTCCATTCAACACTTACAGCCTGTTTTTCTATTTCGAACGAAAATCAATGCGAAAGAAAGTAACTCACTCACTTTCGTTTAAAAAAGCGTTCATGTATTTCGAAAGCTACCCTGCAGCGAGCAGCTTTAGTAAAATTGTAGTGTTTTACTGGTGACATTGTCGCTAGTACTAGTGAAAAAGTATACCACAACCAATGTAATTTCCTATGGACATTTAACATAGGCTTGTCATAGGAGAAGTACCAGTAGACCTTGACTATATTGACTAAGTAGTTCTTTTGGGACTATATGGTGACATTTGAACCAAATAGTCACTAGAAAAAGATTATATCTTTTGAGATTATGTGATGACGTGTATACCAAATAATCACTACATTATATTGGGTTTCCTGAGCTATATGTAGACATTTGAACCAAATAATCACTAGAAAAAGATTAGATCTTTCTAACCAAATAATCACTAGAAAAAGAAGATCTTTTAAGTTTATATGGTGACGTTTGAACCAAATAATCACTGCATTTTATTGGGTATCCTGAGCTATATGTAGACATTTGAACCAAATAATCACTAGAAAAAGATTAGATCTTTTAAGTTTATATGGTGACGTTTGAACCAAATAATCACTGCATTTTATTGGGTATCCTGAGCTATATGTAGACATTTGAACCAAATAAACACTAGAAGACCATTAGTCCTTTCGAGATCATATGGAGGCATTCGAACCAAATAGTCATTTGAGATTTTTAGGAAAATGCTTGTAATAGAATAAGTATTTAACAACGTTACATTTTTAACGCAGTTATTAAGTAACAAAAACAAAAGTAAAGCACAGTTCAATCTACACACAATATATTTAATTAATCTAAAACAGTCTGCGAATTTTAGGCAAGGTAATAAATTAAGAAATGGATTACATATATAGCTCACTTTTTTCAAGGCTGGCCAAACCTTGTCTTATTTTTAATAAAACTGAATAGTGTTAGAACTAGGATTTTAAAATTATATAGTATAACATAAAAACATTCAGTTAAATTTGTGGTTCTTCATCATTTTCATCTTGTTCCTTTTCTTCGGTGCGCCTGCTTCGTTTGTTGATCTTAAAATACTTTTTCTTTTGGCGTTGGAACGCTGCTCGTAAAGTCTTGTCAGGTAATTTATTAAATGTTGATATAACTTCTGTTTTATAAACTATATTTTAGCATTACTTATTTGAAACAAAAACAAACACGTTTTACCTATTATGGCGGCAAGTACATTACCAAAATCTCGTAGACCTTTTTTCCCGAAAGTTCCGTCAACATTAAAATCCATAATAATATTTCTTCCAAATACTTTATGCAAATTACGTTCAGCGTTACCTGCAATGAGATTTTTCATTTGTCGAGTCTGCAATTGTAAAAATTGTTTTAGTTATGAATTTGTTATTCCCAAAACGCAGATACGTACATATAGATCTGCTTGTGTTGCGAGAATTCGATCAAATTCTCGAAGTTTTTCTTCCGATTCAATTGGAAAAATTGTCATAATATTGTCCACAAATGCGTTCTGAGAAATAACACGATCCAGTAAAACTTTATGCTCCGCCAAAATATCAATAATCGTGTCTAGTTTTCTGGCATTTTCTTGGCAGGAAGAACATTTTGCATTAGCTATCAAAAATATGAACTCAATTTTGTTATACTGTTAAAAATTTAGTGATAATCTTTGGAGATTACCTTGTGGAGCAAAATATTTCATTTTTCCTTTGGAAGGGTTGGCATTTTCGTTCGACATGTTTATGTGCGGGAGTTGTGTACTTAGGAGGTAAAAATTTGTGCTTGATATTTCTCTGGAAAGCAGGAATGTAAAATGGGCACGATTACAAAATCAGAATCAATTGGCAAGCATACAAATTTGAACTGAATGTCTTTAATACAAAATGTCTCTTTTTCCCCTAGAGTCAGATTCGTTTTGAAAATACCAATCTCACAAGAATTCACCGGTTCTTCGTAGAAACTTTCTAATGCCAAAATTCGACTGCCTTCAATATATATTTCGCCCTTTTTCTTTATATTATCAATTTTTATTGGAATGCATGAATTCACCGCGCAAATATTATCTGGTTCTTTGCAGGATATGTAGCAATCATTTACAAAAGCTCCAACGATAACACCTTTTTCATATTTTAACCCATCCTGAATAGTGTTGACAATCATGCAATTTTTTTCCTTTTGAATAATTTGTTGAAAGATATGTGATGGTTTTCGAACATGTTTTTTCAGTGTTTGCAGTTTATTTTCAAATGCATATGCAGAAAACGAAATAAGGGGACCATACTTTTCTGCGCAAGAAGCCAAATGAAGCAGATTATGAACGTTAAAAGAAATGCTGTTCGAACCAAATACAGTTGAGAAGTTCTCGACAAATAATTGAAGCAAATTATTAGCTTGAACAATATTTTGATCCATATGTCGTGCATTGTTAAGAAGTCGATAAGCACAATGTAAAGTTAAAAATTCATAATAAATATCTTCGTGTACATTATTATAAAGAGCAATAATTCCTGTATAAGCAAGGAACTGGTGAAATTCAGTCGCTTTCCAATGACAAAGATCATCTAAAGGCCTGGGTTTTCTTGGGAATTCCCTTGGAATGTATTTTTTAAATTTCACCAATTCAGAAGATATTTTTGAAATATTTTGTTTTGAGGTTTTCTTTTCAGTTTTATTATGCATTATTCTGGTTAGCATTTTTTTGGTGACTCCGAGGTCAATGAGATGCATGCTATCTAAAGGAGTCTGATTTATCATACCAAATCCAATTTCTTCGAGAGGAGTTTTTTCTTCTTTGAACATTTGGGAATGGTGGCATGGATACTTTCGCACAGCAAAGTCCTCATCGGAGATTAGGCTTTTGCTGGTGCGTCACATATTAAGCAACGAAACTTCAATTTTAAATGTTTTTGTTGTATGATAAACTGACCTTTTAGTAGAATCACTTCATCAATGAAGTCTTTCAAATACACATTCACACTACCCGGCTTGGTGTTTCCCAAGTATAATCCAACAACAAACGGTTTTGTTTTCTCCTGAATATTAACGATTCTGCAAAGGATTGGCCACAATTGCACACGAGAGCTTTTGAACAGTGGAATTCCATCGATATTTATATCTAGTTCGACTTCCTCATACTTTTCCAAAATGTGACCAACTTTTCGTAGTTGTGTTTCTATGCCAATA